>NC_140488.1:126728844-127328844 GCF_964271855.1 Acomys minous | reverse complement strand
TCTTTTCTGCTAGCGATGTGCTTCTACACATGTATTTGCTGAACGGTGAATGCGCACAGTAATGCACTTTTCTGCCAGCAAATACACTGTTTCTAAGGAAATGGGAACACACTGAGGAGACACTTGTGGGAGCTACTGTGACTAAAACTGAGCTTCCCTATGCACATGGAAGCAAGAGAAATGCTGATTTCATCAAGCCTAGTTACATACTCAGAATCTGTACTACTGCGCGAATAGGCATGTCTCTTTAGGCAAAAAACTCATTTCTGACAAAGTTGCCCAAATGCATCTCACAAGTGTGCAACTTGTTCCCTGAGTTAGAAAACGTCGAGAAACGTTCGTTTCTGCTAGCGCTGTGCTTCTACACATGTATTTGCTGAACGGTGAAAGCGCACAGTAATGCACTTTTCTCCCAGCAAATACACTGTTTCTAAGGAAATGGGAACACACTAAGAAGACACTTGTGTGAGCTACTGTGACTAAAACTGAGATTACCTACGCACAGGGAAGCAAGAGAAATGCTGATTTCATCAAGCCCAGTTACATACTCAGAATCTGTACTACTGCGAAAATAGGCATGTCTCTGTAGGCAAAAAACTCATTTCTGACAAAGTTGCCCAAATGCATCTCAGAAGTGTGCAACTTGTTCCCCGAGTTAGAAAACGTCGATAAACGTTCCTTTTTGCTAGCGCTGTGATTCTACACATGTATTTACTGAACGGTGAAAGCGCACAGTAATTCACTTCTCTCCCAGCAAATACACTGTTTCTAAGGAAATGCGAACACACTGAGGAGACACTTGTGGGAGCTACAGTGACTAAAACTGAGCTTCCCTACGCACAGGGAAGCAAGAGAAATGCTGATTTCATCAAGCCCAGTTACATACTCAGAATCTGTACTACTGCGCAAATAGGCATATCTCTGTAGGCAAAAAACTCATTTCTGACAAAGTTGCCCAAATGCATCTCAGAAGGGTGCAACTTGTTCCCTGAGTTAGAAAACGTCGAGAAACGTTCGTTTCTGCTAGCGCTGTGCTTCTACACATGTATTTGCTGAACGGTGAAAGCGCACAGTAATGCACTTTTCTCCCAGCAAATACACTGTTTCTAAGGCAATGGGAACACACTGAGAAGACACTTGTGGGAGCTACTGTGACTAAAACTGAGATTACCTACGCACAGGGAAGTAAGAGAAATGCTGATTTCATCAAGCGCAGTTACATACTCAGAATCTGTACTACTGCGCAAATAGGCATGTCTCTTTAGGCAAAAAACTCATTTCTGACAAAGTTGCCCAAATGCATCTCAGAAGTGTGCAACTTGTTCCCTGAGTTAGAAAACGTCGAGAAACGGTCGTTTCTGCTAGCGCTGTGCTTCTACACATGTATTTGCTGAACGGTGAAAGCGCACAGTAATGCACTTCTCTCCCAGCAAATACACTGTTTCTAAGGAAATGCGAACACACTGAGGAGACACTTGTGGGAGCTACAGTGACTAAAACTGAGCTTCCCTACGCACAGGGAAGCAAGAGAAATGCTGATTTCATCAAGCCCAGTTACATACTCAGAATCTTTACTACTGCGCAAATAGGCATATCTCTTTAGGCAAAAAACTCATTTCTGACAAAGTTGCCCAAATGCATCTCAGAAGGGTGCAACTTGTTCCCTGAGTTAGAAAACGTCAAGAAACGTTCGTTTCTGCTAGCGCTGTGCTTCTACACATGTATTTGCTGAACGGTGAAAGCGCACAGTAATGCACTTTTCTCCCAGCAAATACACTGTTTCTAAGGAAATGGCAACACACTGAGGAGACACTTGTGGGAGCTACAGTGACTAAAACTGAGCTTCCCTACGCACAGGGAAGCAAGAGAAATGCTGATTTCATCAAGCCCAGTTACATACTCAGAATCTGTACTACTGCGCAAATAGGCATGTCTCTTTAGGCAAAAAACTCATTTCTGACAAAGTTGCCCAAATGCATCTCAGAAGTGTGCAACTTGTTCCCTGAGTTAGAAAACGTCGAGAAATGTTCGTTTCTGCTAGCGCTGTGCTTCTACACATGTATTTGCTGAACGGTGAAAGCGCACAGTAATGCACTTTTCTTCCAGCAAATACATTGTTTCTAAGGAAATAGGAACACACTGAGGAGACACTTGTGGGAGCTACTGTGACTAAAACTGAGCTTCCCTACGCACAGGGAAGCAAGAGAAATGCTGATTTCATCAAGCCCAGTTACATACTCAGAATCTGTACTACTGCGCAAATAGTCATGTATCTTTAGGCAAAAAACTCATTTCTGACAAAGTTGCCCAAATGCATCTCAGAAGTGTGCAACTTGTTCCCTGAGTTAGAAAACCTCGAGAAACGTTCGTTTCTGCAAGCGCTGTGCTTCTACACATGTATTTGCTGAACGGTGAAAGCGCACAGTAATGCACTTTTCTCCCAGCAAATACATTGTTTCTAAGGAAATAGGAACACACTGAGGAGACACTTGTGGGAGCTACTGTGACTGAAACTGAGCTTCCCTACGCACAGGGAAGCAAGAGAAATGCTTATTTCATCAAGCACAGTTACATACTCAGAATCTGTACTACTGCGCAAATAGGCATGTCTCTGTAGGCAAAAAACTCATTTCTGACAAAGTTGCCCAAATGCATCTCAGAAGTGTGCAACTTGTTCCCTGAGTTAGAAAACGTCGAGAAACGGTCGTTTCTGCTAGCGCTGTGCTTCTACACATGTATTTGCTGAACGGTGAAAGCGCACAGTAATGCACTTTTCTCCCAGCAAATACACTGTCTCTAAGGAAATGGGAACACACTGAGGAGACACTTGTGGGAGCTACTTTGACTAAAACTGAGCTTCCCTACGCACAGGGAAGCAAGAGAAATGCTTATTTCATCAAGCACAGTTACATACTCAGAATCTGTACTACTGCGCAAATAGGCATCTCTCTGTAGGCAAAAAACTCAGTTCTGACAAAGTTGCCCAAATGCATCTCAGAAGTGTGCAACTTGTTCCCTGAGTTAGAAAACGTCGAGAAACGGTTGTTTCTGCTAGTGCTGTGCTTCTACACATGTATTTGCAGAACAATGAAAGCGCACAGTAATGCACTTTTCTCCCAGCAAATACACTGTTTCTAAGGAAATGGGAACACACTGAGGAGACACTTGTGGGAGCTACAGTGACTAAAACTGAGCTTCCCTACGCACAGGGAAGCAAGAGAAATGCTGATTTCATCAAGCCCAGTTACATACTCAGAATCTGTACTACTGCACAAATAGGCATGTCTCTGTAGGCAAAAAACTCATTTCTGACAAAGTTGCCCAAATGCATCTCAGAAGTGTGCAACTTGTTCCCTGAGTTAGAAAACGTCGAGAAACGGTCTTTTCTGCTAGCGATGTGCTTCTACACATGTATTTGCTGAACGGTGAAAGCGCACAGTAATGCACTTCTCTCCCAGCAAATACACTGTTTCTAAGGCAATGGGAACACACTGAGAAGACACTTGTGGGAGCTACTGTGACTAAAACTGAGATTACCTACGCACAGGGAAGTAAGAGAAATGCTGATTTCATCAAGCGCAGTTACATACTCAGAATCTGTACTACTGCGCAAATAGGCATGTCTCTTTAGGCAAAAAACTCATTTCTGACAAAGTTGCCCAAATGCATCTCAGAAGTGTGCAACTTGTTCCGTGAGTTAGAAAACGTCGAGAAACGTTCGTTTCTGCTAGCGCTGTGCTTCTACACATGTATTTGCTGAACGGTGAAAGCGCATAGTAATGCACTTCTCTCCCAGCAAATACACTGTTTCTAAGGAAATGCGAACACACTGAGGAGACACTTGTGGGAGCTACAGTGACTAAAACTGAGCTTCCCTACGCACAGGGAAGCAAGAGAAATGCTGATTTCATCAAGCCCAGTTACATACTCAGAATCTGTACTACTGCGCAAATAGGCATATCTCTTTAGGCAAAAAACTCATTTCTGACAAAGTTGCCCAAATGCATCTCAGAAGGGTGCAACTTGTTCCCTGAGTTAGAAAACGTCGAGAAACGTTCGTTTCTGCTAGCGCTGTGCTTCTACACATGTATTTGCTGAACGGTGAAAGCGCACAGTAATGCACTTTTCTCCCAGCAAATACACTGTTTCTAAGGAAATGGCAACACACTGAGGAGACACTTGTGGGAGCTACTGTGACTAAAACTGAGCTTCCCTACGCACAGGGAAGCAAGAGAAATGCTGATTTCATCAAGCCCAGTTACATACTCAGAATCTGTACTACTGCGCAAATAGGCATGTCTCTTTAGGCAAAAAACTCATTTCTGACAAAGTTGCCCAAATGCATCTCAGAAGTGTGCAACTTGTTCCCTGAGTTAGAAAACGTCGAGAAATGTTCGTTTCTGCTAGCGCTGTGCTTCTACACATGTATTTGCTGAACGGTGAAAGCGCACAGTAATGCACTTTTCTCCCAGCAAATACATTGTTTCTAAGGAAATAGGAACACACTGAGGAGACACTTGTGGGAGCTACTGTGACTAAAACTGAGCTTCCCTACGCACAGGGAAGCAAGAGAAATGCTGATTTCATCAAGCCCAGTTACATACTCAGAATCTGTACTACTGCGCAAATAGGCATGTATCTTTAGGCAAAAAACTCATTTCTGACAAAGTTGCCCAAATGCATCTCAGAAGTGTGCAACTTGTTCCCTGAGTTAGAAAACCTCGAGAAACGTTCGTTTCTGCAAGCGCTGTGCTTCTACACATGTATTTGCTGAACGGTGAAAGCGCACAGTAATGCACTTTTCTCCCAGCAAATACATTGTTTCTAAGGAAATAGGAACACACTGAGGAGACACTTGTGGGAGCTACTGTGACTAAAACTGAGCTTCCCTACGCACAGGGAAGCAAGAGAAATGCTTATTTCATCAAGCACAGTTACATACTCAGAATCTGTACTACTGCGCAAATAGGCATGTCTCTGTAGGCAAAAAACTCATTTCTGACAAAGTTGCCCAAATGCATCTCAGAAGTGTGCAACTTGTTCCCTGAGTTAGAAAACGTCGAGAAACGGTCGTTTCTGCTAGCGCTGTGCTTCTACACATGTATTTGCTGAACGGTGAAAGCGCACAGTAATGCACTTTTCTCCCAGCAAATACACTGTCTCTAAGGAAATGGGAACACACTGAGGAGACACTTGTGGGAGCTACTGTGACTAAAACTGAGCTTCCCTACGCACAGGGAAGCAAGAGAAATGCTTATTTCATCAAGCACAGTTACATACTCAGAATCTGTACTACTGCGCAAATAGGCATCTCTCTGTAGGCAAAAAACTCAGTTCTGACAAAGTTGCCCAAATGCATCTCAGAAGTGTGCAACTTGTTCCCTGAGTTAGAAAACGTCGAGAAACGGTTGTTTCTGCTAGTGCTGTGCTTCTACACATGTATTTGCAGAACAATGAAAGCGCACAGTAATGCACTTTTCTCCCAGCAAATACACTGTTTCTAAGGAAATGGGAACACACTGAGGAGACACTTGTGGGAGCTACAGTGACTAAAACTGAGCTTCCCTACGCACAGGGAAGCAAGAGAAATGCTGATTTCATCAAGCCCAGTTACATACTCAGAATCTGTACTACTGCACAAATAGGCATGTCTCTGTAGGCAAAAAACTCATTTCTGACAAAGTTGCCCAAATGCATCTCAGAAGTGTGCAACTTGTTCCCTGAGTTAGAAAACGTCGAGAAACGGTCTTTTCTGCTAGCGATGTGCTTCTACACATGTATTTGCTGAACGGTGAAAGCGCACAGTAATGCACTTCTCTCCCAGCAAATACACTGTTTCTAAGGAAATGCGAACACACTGAGGAGACACTTGTGGGAGCTACAGTGACTAAAACTGAGCTTCCCTATGCACAGGGAAGCAAGAGAAATGCTGATTTCATCAAGCCCAGTTACATACTCAGAATCTGTACTACTGCGCGAATAGGCATGTCTCTTTAGGCAAAAAACTCAGTTCTGACAAAGTTGCCCAAATGCATCTCAGAAGTGTGCAACTTGTTCCCTGAGTTAGAAAACGTCGAGAAACGGTTGTTTCTGCTAGTGCTGTGCTTCTACACATGTATTTGCTGAACAATGAAAGCGCACAGTAATGCACTTTTCTCCCAGCAAATACACTGTTTCTAAGGAAATGGGAACACACTGAGGAGACACTTGTGGGAGCTACTGTGACTAAAACTGAGCTTCCCTACGCACAGGGAAGCAAGAGAAATGCTGATTTCATCAAGCCCAGTTACATACTCAGAATCTGTACTACTGCGCGAATAGGCATGTCTCTTTAGGCAAAAAACTCATTTCTGACAAAGTTGCCCAAATGCATCTCAGAAGTGTGCAACTTGTTCCCTGAGTTAGAAAACGTCGAGAAACGTTCGTTTCTGCTAGCGCTGTGCTTCTACACATGTATTTGCTGAACGGTGAAAGCGCACAGTAATGTACTTCTCTCCCAGCAAACACACTGTTTCTAAGGAAATGGGAACACACTGAGGAGACACTTGTGGGAGCTACTGTGACTAAAACTGAGCTTCCCTACGCACAGGGAAGCAAGAGAAATGCTGATTTCATCAAGCCCAGTTACATACTCAGAATCTGTACTACTGCGCAAATAGGCATGTCTCTTTAGGCAAAAAACTCATTTCTGACAAAGTTGCCCAAATGCATCTCAGAAGTGTGCAACTTGTTCCCTGAGTTAGAAAACGTCGAGAAACGTTCGTTTCTGCTAGCGCTGTGCTTCTACACATGTATTTGCTGAACGGTGAAAGCGCACAGTAATGCACTTTTCTCCCAGCAAATACACTGTTTCTAAGGAAATGTGAACACACTGAGGAAACACTTGTGGGAGCTACAGTGACTAAAACTGAGCTTCCCTACGCACAGGGAAGCAAGAGAAATGCTGATTTCATCAAGCCCAGTTACATACTCAGAATCTGTACTACTGCACAAATAGGCATGTCTCTGTAGGCAAAAAACTCATTTCTGACAAAGTTGCCCAAATGCATCTCAGAAGTGTGCAACTTGTTCCCTGAGTTAGAAAACGTCGAGAAACGGTCTTTTCTGCTAGCGATGTGCTTCTACACATGTATTTGCTGAACGGTGAATGCGCACAGTAATGCACTTTTCTGCCAGCAAATACACTGTTTCTAAGGAAATGGGAACACACTGAGGAGACACTTGTGGGAGCTACTGTGACTAAAACTGAGCTTCCCTATGCACATGGAAGCAAGAGAAATGCTGATTTCATCAAGCCTAGTTACATACTCAGAATCTGTACTACTGCGCGAATAGGCATGTCTCTTTAGGCAAAAAACTCATTTCTGACAAAGTTGCCCAAATGCATCTCACAAGTGTGCAACTTGTTCCCTGAGTTAGAAAACGTCGAGAAACGTTCGTTTCTGCTAGCGCTGTGCTTCTACACATGTATTTGCTGAACGGTGAAAGCGCACAGTAATGCACTTTTCTCCCAGCAAATACACTGTTTCTAAGGAAATGGGAACACACTAAGAAGACACTTGTGTGAGCTACTGTGACTAAAACTGAGATTACCTACGCACAGGGAAGCAAGAGAAATGCTGATTTCATCAAGCCCAGTTACATACTCAGAATCTGTACTACTGCGAAAATAGGCATGTCTCTGTAGGCAAAAAACTCATTTCTGACAAAGTTGCCCAAATGCATCTCAGAAGTGTGCAACTTGTTCCCTGAGTTAGAAAACGTCGATAAACGTTCCTTTTTGCTAGCGCTGTGATTCTACACATGTATTTACTGAACGGTGAAAGCGCACAGTAATTCACTTCTCTCCCAGCAAATACACTGTTTCTAAGGAAATGCGAACACACTGAGGAGACACTTGTGGGAGCTACAGTGACTAAAACTGAGCTTCCCTACGCACAGGGAAGCAAGAGAAATGCTGATTTCATCAAGCCCAGTTACATACTCAGAATCTGTACTACTGCGCAAATAGGCATATCTCTGTAGGCAAAAAACTCATTTCTGACAAAGTTGCCCAAATGCATCTCAGAAGGGTGCAACTTGTTCCCTGAGTTAGAAAACGTCGAGAAACGTTCGTTTCTGCTAGCGCTGTGCTTCTACACATGTATTTGCTGAACGGTGAAAGCGCACAGTAATGCACTTTTCTCCCAGCAAATACACTGTTTCTAAGGCAATGGGAACACACTGAGAAGACACTTGTGGGAGCTACTGTGACTAAAACTGAGATTACCTACGCACAGGGAAGTAAGAGAAATGCTGATTTCATCAAGCGCAGTTACATACTCAGAATCTGTACTACTGCGCAAATAGGCATGTCTCTTTAGGCAAAAAACTCATTTCTGACAAAGTTGCCCAAATGCATCTCAGAAGTGTGCAACTTGTTCCCTGAGTTAGAAAACGTCGAGAAACGTTCGTTTCTGCTAGCGCTGTGCTTCTACACATGTATTTGCTGAACGGTGAAAGCGCACAGTAATGCACTTCTCTCCCAGCAAATACACTGTTTCTAAGGAAATGCGAACACACTGAGGAGACACTTGTGGGAGCTACAGTGACTAAAACTGTGCTTCCCTACGCACAGGGAAGCAAGAGAAATGCTGATTTCATCAAGCCCAGTTACATACTCAGAATCTGTACTACTGCGCAAATAGGCATATCTCTGTAGGCAAAAAACTCATTTCTGACAAAGTTGCCCAAATGCATCTCAGAAGGGTGCAACTTGTTCCCTGAGTTAGAAAACGTCGAGAAACGTTCGTTTCTGCTAGCGCTGTGCTTCTACACATGTATTTGCTGAACGGTGAAAGCGCACAGTAATGCACTTTTCTCCCAGCAAATACACTGTTTCTAAGGCAATGGGAACACACTGAGAAGACACTTGTGGGAGCTACTGTGACTAAAACTGAGATTACCTACGCACAGGGAAGTAAGAGAAATGCTGATTTCATCAAGCGCAGTTACATACTCAGAATCTGTACTACTGCGCAAATAGGCATGTCTCTTTAGGCAAAAAACTCATTTCTGACAAAGTTGCCCAAATGCATCTCAGAAGTGTGCAACTTGTTCCCTGAGTTAGAAAACGTCGAGAAACGTTCGTTTCTGCTAGCGCTGTGCTTCTACACATGTATTTGCTGAACGGTGAAAGCGCACAGTAATGCACTTCTCTCCCAGCAAATACACTGTTTCTAAGGAAATGCGAACACACTGAGGAGACACTTGTGGGAGCTACAGTGACTAAAACTGAGCTTCCCTACGCACAGGGAAGCAAGAGAAATGCTGATTTCATCAAGCCCAGTTACATACTCAGAATCTTTACTACTGCGCAAATAGGCATATCTCTTTAGGCAAAAAACTCATTTCTGACAAAGTTGCCCAAATGCATCTCAGAAGGGAGCAACTTGTTCCCTGAGTTAGAAAACGTCGAGAAACGTTCGTTTTTGCTAGCGCTGTGCTTCTACACATGTATTTGCTGAACGGTGAAAGCGCACAGTAATGCACTTTTCTCCCAGCAAATACACTGTTTCTAAGGAAATGGCAACACACTGAGGAGACACTTGTGGGAGCTACTGTGACTAAAACTGAGCTTCCCTACGCACAGGGAAGCAAGAGAAATGCTGATTTCATCAAGCCCAGTTACATACTCAGAATCTGTACTACTGCGCAAATAGGCATGTCTCTTTAGGCAAAAAACTCATTTCTGACAAAGTTGCCCAAATGCATCTCAGAAGTGTGCAACTTGTTCCCTGAGTTAGAAAACGTCGAGATATGTTCGTTTCTGCTAGCGCTGTGCTTCTACACATGTATTTGCTGAACGGTGAAAGCGCACAGTAATGCACTTTTCTTCCAGCAAATACATTGTTTCTAAGGAAATAGGAACACACTGAGGAGACACTTGTGGGAGCTACTGTGACTAAAACTGAGCTTCCCTACGCACAGGGAAGCAAGAGAAATGCTGATTTCATCAAGCCCAGTTACATACTCAGAATCTGTACTACTGCGCAAATAGGCATGTATCTTTAGGCAAAAAACTCATTTCTGACAAAGTTGCCCAAATGCATCTCAGAAGTGTGCAACTTGTTCCCTGAGTTAGAAAACCTCGAGAAACGTTCGTTTCTGCAAGCGCTGTGCTTCTACACATGTATTTGCTGAACGGTGAAAGCGCACAGTAATGCACTTTTCTCCCAGCAAATACATTGTTTCTAAGGAAATAGGAACACACTGAGGAGACACTTGTGGGAGCTACTGTGACTAAAACTGAGCTTCCCTACGCACAGGGAAGCAAGAGAAATGCTTATTTCATCAAGCACAGTTACATACTCAGAATCTGTACTACTGCGCAAATAGGCATGTCTCTGTAGGCAAAAAACTCATTTCTGACAAAGTTGCCCAAATGCATCTCAGAAGTGTGCAACTTGTTCCCTGAGTTAGAAAACGTCGAGAAACGGTCGTTTCTGCTAGCGCTGTGCTTCTACACATGTATTTGCTGAACGGTGAAAGCGCACAGTAATGCACTTTTCTCCCAGCAAATACACTGTCTCTAAGGAAATGGGAACACACTGAGGAGACACTTGTGGGAGCTACTGTGACTAAAACTGAGCTTCCCTACGCACAGGGAAGCAAGAGAAATGCTTATTTCATCAAGCACAGTTACATACTCAGAATCTGTACTACTGCGCAAATAGGCATCTCTCTGTAGGCAAAAAACTCAGTTCTGACAAAGTTGCCCAAATGCATCTCAGAAGTGTGCAACTTGTTCCCTGAGTTAGAAAACGTCGAGAAACGGTTGTTTCTGCTAGTGCTGTGCTTCTACACATGTATTTGCAGAACAATGAAAGCGCACAGTAATGCACTTTTCTCCCAGCAAATACACTGTTTCTAAGGAAATGGGAACACACTGAGGAGACACTTGTGGGAGCTACTGTGACTAAAACTGAGATTACCTACGCACAGGGAAGTAAGAGAAATGCTGATTTCATCAAGCGCAGTTACATACTCAGAATCTGTACTACTGCGCAAATAGGCATGTCTCTTTAGGCAAAAAACTCATTTCTGACAAAGTTGCCCAAATGCATCTCAGAAGTGTGCAACTTGTTCCCTGAGTTAGAAAACGTCGAGAAACGTTCGTTTCTGCTAGCGCTGTGCTTCTACACATGTATTTGCTGAACGGTGAAAGCGCATAGTAATGCACTTCTCTCCCAGCAAATACACTGTTTCTAAGGAAATGCGAACACACTGAGGAGACACTTGTGGGAGCTACAGTGACTAAAACTGAGCTTCCCTACGCACAGGGAAGCAAGAGAAATGCTGATTTCATCAAGCCCAGTTACATACTCAGAATCTGTACTACTGCGCAAATAGGCATATCTCTTTAGGCAAAAAACTCATTTCTGACAAAGTTGCCCAAATGCATCTCAGAAGGGTGCAACTTGTTCCCTGAGTTAGAAAACGTCGAGAAACGTTCGTTTCTGCTAGCGCTGTGCTTCTACACATGTATTTGCTGAACGGTGAAAGCGCACAGTAATGCACTTTTCTCCCAGCAAATACACTGTTTCTAAGGAAATGGCAACACACTGAGGAGACACTTGTGGGAGCTACTGTGACTAAAACTGAGCTTCCCTACGCACAGGGAAGCAAGAGAAATGCTGATTTCATCAAGCCCAGTTACATACTCAGAATCTGTACTACTGCGCAAATAGGCATGTCTCTTTAGGCAAAAAACTCATTTCTGACAAAGTTGCCCAAATGCATCTCAGAAGTGTGCAACTTGTTCCCTGAGTTAGAAAACGTCGAGAAATGTTCGTTTCTGCTAGCGCTGTGCTTCTACACATGTATTTGCTGAACGGTGAAAGCGCACAGTAATGCACTTTTCTCCCAGCAAATACATTGTTTCTAAGGAAATAGGAACACACTGAGGAGACACTTGTGGGAGCTACTGTGACTAAAACTGAGCTTCCCTACGCACAGGGAAGCAAGAGAAATGCTGATTTCATCAAGCCCAGTTACATACTCAGAATCTGTACTACTGCGCAAATAGGCATGTATCTTTAGGCAAAAAACTCATTTCTGACAAAGTTGCCCAAATGCATCTCAGAAGTGTGCAACTTGTTCCCTGAGTTAGAAAACCTCGAGAAACGTTCGTTTCTGCAAGCGCTGTGCTTCTACACATGTATTTGCTGAACGGTGAAAGCGCACAGTAATGCACTTTTCTCCCAGCAAATACATTGTTTCTAAGGAAATAGGAACACACTGAGGAGACACTTGTGGGAGCTACTGTGACTAAAACTGAGCTTCCCTACGCACAGGGAAGCAAGAGAAATGCTTATTTCATCAAGCACAGTTACATACTCAGAATCTGTACTACTGCGCAAATAGGCATGTCTCTGTAGGCAAAAAACTCATTTCTGACAAAGTTGCCCAAATGCATCTCAGAAGTGTGCAACTTGTTCCCTGAGTTAGAAAACGTCGAGAAACGGTCGTTTCTGCTAGCGCTGTGCTTCTACACATGTATTTGCTGAACGGTGAAAGCGCACAGTAATGCACTTTTCTCCCAGCAAATACACTGTTTCTAAGGAAATGGGAACACACTGAGGAGACACTTGTGGGAGCTACAGTGACTAAAACTGAGCTTCCCTACGCACAGGGAAGCAAGAGAAATGCTGATTTCATCAAGCCCAGTTACATACTCAGAATCTGTACTACTGCACAAATAGGCATGTCTCTGTAGGCAAAAAACTCATTTCTGACAAAGTTGCCCAAATGCATCTCAGAAGTGTGCAACTTGTTCCCTGAGTTAGAAAACGTCGAGAAACGGTCTTTTCTGCTAGCGATGTGCTTCTACACATGTATTTGCTGAACGGTGAAAGCGCACAGTAATGCACTTCTCTCCCAGCAAATACACTGTTTCTAAGGAAATGCGAACACACTGAGGAGACACTTGTGGGAGCTACAGTGACTAAAACTGAGCTTCCCTATGCACAGGGAAGCAAGAGAAATGCTGATTTCATCAAGCCCAGTTACATACTCAGAATCTGTACTACTGCGCGAATAGGCATGTCTCTTTAGGCAAAAAACTCAGTTCTGACAAAGTTGCCCAAATGCATCTCAGAAGTGTGCAACTTGTTCCCTGAGTTAGAAAACGTCGAGAAACGGTTGTTTCTGCTAGTGCTGTGCTTCTACACATGTATTTGCTGAACAATGAAAGCGCACAGTAATGCACTTTTCTCCCAGCAAATACACTGTTTCTAAGGAAATGGGAACACACTGAGGAGACACTTGTGGGAGCTACTGTGACTAAAACTGAGCTTCCCTACGCACAGGGAAGCAAGAGAAATGCTGATTTCATCAAGCCCAGTTACATACTCAGAATCTGTACTACTGCGCGAATAGGCATGTCTCTTTAGGCAAAAAACTCATTTCTGACAAAGTTGCCCAAATGCATCTCAGAAGTGTGCAACTTGTTCCCTGAGTTAGAAAACGTCGAGAAACGTTCGTTTCTGCTAGCGCTGTGCTTCTACACATGTATTTGCTGAACGGTGAAAGCGCACAGTAATGTACTTCTCTCCCAGCAAACACACTGTTTCTAAGGAAATGGGAACACACTGAGGAGACACTTGTGGGAGCTACTGTGACTAAAACTGAGCTTCCCTACGCACAGGGAAGCAAGAGAAATGCTGATTTCATCAAGCCCAGTTACATACTCAGAATCTGTACTACTGCGCAAATAGGCATGTCTCTTTAGGCAAAAAACTCATTTCTGACAAAGTTGCCCAAATGCATCTCACAAGTGTGCAACTTGTTCCCTGAGTTAGAAAACGTCGAGAAACGTTCGTTTCTGCTAGCGCTGTGCTTCTACACATGTATTTGCTGAACGGTGAAAGCGCACAGTAATGCACTTTTCTCCCAGCAAATACACTGTTTCTAAGGAAATGGGAACACACTGAGAAGACACTTGTGTGAGCTACTGTGACTAAAACTGAGATTACCTACGCACAGGGAAGCAAGAGAAATGCTGATTTCATCAAGCCCAGTTACATACTCAGAATCTGTACTACTGCGCAAATAGGCATGTCTCTGTAGGCAAAAAACTCATTTCTGACAAAGTTGCCCAAATGCATCTCAGAAGTGTGCAACTTGTTCCCTGAGTTAGAAAACGTCGAGAAACGTTCGTTTCTGCTAGCGCTGTGCTTCTACACATGTATTTGCTGAACGGTGAAAGCGCACAGTAATGCACTTCTCTCCCAGCAAATACACTGTTTCTAAGGAAATGCGAACACACTGAGGAGACACTTGTGGGAGCTACAGTGACTAAAACTGAGCTTCCCTACGCACAGGGAAGCAAGAGAAATGCTGATTTCATCAAGCCCAGTTACATACTCAGAATCTGTACTACTGCGCAAATAAGCGTATCTCTGTAGGCAAAAAACTCATTTCCGACAAAGTTGCCCAAATGCATCTCAGAAGTGTGCAACTTGTTCCCTGAGTTAGAAAACGTCGAGAAACGTTCGTTTCTGCTAGCGCTGTGCTTCTACACATGTATTTGCTGAACGGTGAAAGCGCACAGTAATGCATTTTTCTCCCATCAAATACACTGTTTCTAAGGAAATGGGAACACACTGAGGAGACACTTGTGGGAGCTACTGTGACTAAAACTGAGCTTCACTACGCACAGGGAAGCAAGAGAAATGCTGATTTCATCAAGCCCAGTTACATACTCAGAATCTGTACTACTGCGCAAATAGGCATGTCTCTTTAGGCAAAAAACTCATTTCTGACAAAGCTGCCCAAATGCATCTCAGAAGTGTGCAACTTGTTCCCTGAGTTAGAAAACGTCGAGAAACGGTCGTTTCTGCTAGCGCTGTGCTTCTACACATGTATTTGCTGAACGGTGAAAGCGCACAGTAATGCACTTTTCTCCCAGCAAATACACTGTTTCTAAGGAAATGGGAACACACTGAGGAGACACTTGTGGGTGCTACAGTGACTAAAACTGAGCTTCCCTACGCACAGGGAAGCAAGAGAAATGCTGATTTCATCAAGCCCAGTTACGTACTCAGAATCTGTACTACTGCGCAAATAGGCATGTCTCTTTAGGCAAAAAACTCATTACTGACAAAGTTGCCCAAATGCATCTCAGAAGTGTGCAACTTGTTCCCTGATTTAGAAAACGTCGAGAAACGGTCGTTTCTGCTAGCGCTGTGCTTCTACACATGTATTTGCTGAACGGTGAAAGCGCACAGTAATGTACTTCTCTCCCAGCAAATACACTGTTTCTAAGGAAATGGGAACACACTGAGGAGACACTTGTGGGAGCTACTGTGACTAAAACTGAGCTTCCCTACGCACAGGGAAGCAAGAGAAATGCTGATTTCATCAAGCCCAGTTACATACTCAGAATCTGTACTACTGCGAAAATAGGCATGTCTCTTTAGGCAAAAAACTCATTTCTGACAAAGTTGCCCAAATGTATCTCAGAAGTGTGCAACTTGTTCCCTGAGTTAGAAAACGTCGAGAAACGTTCGTTTCTGCTAGCGCTGTGCTTCTACACATGTATTTGCTGAACGGTGAAAGCGCACAGTAATGCACTTTTCTCCCAGCAAATACACTGTTTCTAAGGAAATGGGAACACACTGAGAAGACACTTGTGTGAGCTACTGTGACTAAAACTGAGATTACCTACGCACAGGGAAGCAAGAGAAATGCTGATTTCATCAAGCCCAGTTACATACTCAGAATCTGTACTACTGCGCAAATAGGCATGTCTCTGTAGGCAAAAAACTCATTTCTGACAAAGTTGCCCAAATGCATCTCAGAAGTGTGCAACTTGTTCCCTGAGTTAGAAAACGTCGATAAACGTTCGTTTTTGCTAGCGCTGTGCTTCTACACATGTATTTGCTGAACGGTGAAAGCGCACAGTAATGCACTTCTCTCCCAGCAAATACACTGTTTCTAAGGAAATGCGAACACACTGAGGAGACACTTGTGGGAGCTACAGTGACTAAAACTGAGCTTCCCTACGCACAGGGAAGCAAGAGAAATGCTGATTTCATCAAGCCCAGTTACATACTCAGAATCTGTACTACTGCGCGAATAGGCATGTCTCTTTAGGCAAAAAACTCATTTCTGACAAAGTTGCCCAAATGCATCTCAGAAGTGTGCAACTTGTTCCCTGAGTTAGAAAACGTCCAGAAACGTTCGTTTCTGCTAGTGCTGTGCTTCTACACATGTATTTGCTGAACGGTGAAAGCATACAGTAATGCACTTTTCTCCCAGCAAATACACTGTTTCTAAGGAAATGGGAACACACTGAGAAGACACTTTTGGGAGCTACTGTGACTAAAACTGAGATTACCTACGCACAGGGAAGTAAGAGAAATGCTGATTTCATCAAGCCCAGTTACATACTCAGAATCTGTACTACTGCGCAAATAGGCATGTCTCTTTAGGCAAAAAACTCATTTCTGACAAAGTTGCCCAAATGCATCTCAGAAGTGTGCAACTTGTTCCCTGAGTTAGAAAACGTCGAGAAACGTTCGTTTCTGCTAGTGCTGTGCTTCTACACATGTATTTGCTGAACGGTGAAAGCGCACAGTAATGCACTTCTCTCCCAGCAAATACACTGTTTCTAAGGAAATGCGAACACACTGAGGAGACACTTGTGGGAGCTACAGTGACTAAAACTGAGCTTCCCTACGCACAGGGAAGCAAGAGAAATGCTGATTTCATCAAGCCCAGTTACATACTCAGAATCTGTACTACTGCGCAAATAGGCGTATCTCTGTAGGCAAAAAACTCATTTCTGACAAAGTTGCCCAAATGCATCTCAGAAGTGTGCAACTTGTTCCCTGAGTTAGAAAACGTCGAGAAACGTTCGTTTCTGCTAGCGCTGTGCTTCTACACATGTATTTGCTGAACGGTGAAAGCGCACAGTAATGCACTTTTCTCCCAGCAAATACACTGTTTCTAAGGAAATGGGAACACACTGAGGAGACACTTGTGGGAGCTACTGTGACTAAAACTGAGCTTCCCTATGCACAGGGAAGCAAGAGAAATGCTGATTTCATCAAGCCCAGTTACATACTCAGAATCTGTACTACTGCGCAAATAGGCATGTCTCTTTAGGCAAAAAACTCATTTCTGACAAAGCTGCCCAAATGCATCTCAGAAGTGTGCAACTTGTTCCCTGAGTTAGAAAACGTCGAGAAACGGTCGTTTCTGCTAGCGCTGTGCTTCTACACAGGTATTTGCTGAACGGTGAAAGCACACAGTAATGCACTTTTCTCCCAGCAAATACACTGTTTCTAAGTAAATGGGAACACACTGAGGAGACACTTGTGGGAGCTACTGTGACTAAAACTGAGCTTCCCTACACATAGGGAAGCAAGAGAAATGCTGATTTCATCAAGCCCAGTTACATACTCAGAATCTGTACTACTGCGCAAATAGGCATGTCTCTTTAGGCAAAAAACTCATTTCTGACAAAGTTGCCCAAAAGCATCTCAGAAGTGTGCAACTTGATCCCTGAGTTAGAAAACGTTGAGAAACGGTCGTATCTGCTAGTGCTGTGCTTCTACACATGTATTTGCTGAACGGTGAAAGCGCACAGTAATGCACTGTTCTCCCAGCAAATACACTGTTTCTAAGGAAATGGGAACACACTGAGGAGACACTTGTGGGAGCTACTGTGACTAAAACTGAGCTTCCCTACGCACAGGGAAGCAAGACACATGCTGATTTCATCAAGCCCAATTACATACTCAGAATCTGTACTACTGCGCAAATAGGCATGTCTCTTTAGGAAAAAAACTCATTTCTGACAAAGTTGCCCAAATGCATCTCAGAAGTGTGCAACTTGTTCCCTGAGTTAGAAAACATTGAGAAACGGTCGTTTCTGCTAGTGCTGTGCTTCTACACATGTATTTGCTGAACAGTAAAAGCGCACAGTAATGCACTTTTCTCCCAGCAAATACACTGTTCCTAAGGAAATGGGAACACACTGAGGAGACACTTGTGGGAGCTACTGTGACTAAAACTGAGCTTCCCTACGCACAGGGAAGCAAGAGACATGCTGATTTCATCAATCCCAGTTACATACTCAGAATCTGTACTACTGCGCAAATAGGCATGTCTCTTTAGGCAAAAAACTCATTTCTGACAAAGTTGCCCAAATGCATCTCAGAAGTGTGCAACTTGTTCCCTGAGTTAGAAAACGTCGAGAAACGTTCTTTTCTGCTAGCGCTGTGCTTCTACACATGTATTTGCTGAACGGATAAAGCACACAATAATGCACTTTTCTCCCAGCAAATACACTGTTTCTAAGGAAATGGGAACACACTGAGGAGACACTTGTGGGAGCTACTGTGACTAAAACTGAGCTTCCCTATGCACAGGGAAGCAAGAGAAATGCTGATTTCATCAAGCCCAGTTACATACTCAGAATCTGTACTCATGCTCAAATAGGCATGTCTCTTTAGGCAAAAAACTCATTACTGACAAAGTTGCCCAAATGCATCTCAGAAGTGTGCAACTTGTTCCCTGAGTTAGAAAACGTCGAGAAACGGTCTTTTCTGCCAGCGCTGTGCTTCTACACATGTATTTGCTGAACGGTGAAAGCGCACAGTAATGTACTTTTCTCCCAGCAAATACACTGTTTCTAAGGAAATGGGAACACACTGAGGAGACACTTGTCGGTGCTACAGTGACTAAAACTGAACTTCCCTACGCACAGGGAAGCAAGAGAAATGCTGATTTCATCAAGCCCAGTTACGTACTCAGAATCTGTACTACTGCGCAAATAGGCATGTCTTATTAGGCAAAAAACTCCTTACTGACAAAGTTGCCCAAATGCATCTCAGAAGTGTGCAACTTGTTCCCTGAGTTAGAAAATGTCGAGAAACGTTCGTTTCTGCGAGCGCTGTGCTTCTACACATGTATTTGCTGAACGGTGAAAGCGCATAGTAATGCACTTTTCTCCCAGCAAACACATTGTTTCTAAGTAAATGGGAACACACTGAGGAGACACTTGTGGGAGCTACTGTGACTAAAACTGAGCTTCCCTACGCACAGGGAAGCAAGAGAAATGCTGATTTCATCAAGCCCAGTTACATACTCAGAATCTGTACTACTGCGCAAATAGGCATGTCTCTTTAGGCAAAAAACTCATTTCTGACAAAGTTGCCCAAATGCATCTCAGAAGTGTGCAACTTGTTCCCTGAGTTAGAAAACGTCGAGAAACGGTCGTATCTGCTAGTGCTGTGCTTCTACACATGTATTTGCTGAACGGTGAAAGCGCACAGTAATGCACTTTTCTCCCAGCAAATACACTGTTTCTAAGGAAATGGGAACACACTGAGGAGACACTTGTGGGAGCTACTGTGACTAAAACTGAGCTTCCCTACGCACAGGGAAGCAAGAGAAATGCTGATTTCATCAAGCCCAGTTACATACTCAGAATCTGTACTCATGCTCAAATAGGCATGTCTTTTTAGGCAAAAAACTCATTTCTGACAAAGTTGCCCAAATGCATCTCAGAAGTGTGCAACTTGTTCCCTCAGTTAGAAAACGTCGAGAAACGGTCTTTTCTGCCAGCGCTGTACTTCTACACATGTATTTGCTGAGCGGTGAAAGCGCACAGTAATGTACTTTTCTCCCAGCAAATACACTGTTTCTAAGGAAATGGGAACACATTGAGGAGACACTTGTGGGTGCTACAGTGACTAAAACTGAGCTTCCCTATGCACAGGGAAGCAAGAGAAATGCTGATTTCATCAAGCCCAGTTACGTACTCAGAATCTGTACTACTGCGCAAATAGGCATGTCTCTTTAGGCAAAAAACTCATTCCTGACAAAGTTGACCAAATGCATCTCAGAAGTGTGCAACTTGTTCCCTGAGTTACAAAATGTCGAGAAACGTTCGTTTCTGCTAGCGCTGTGCTTCTACACATGTATTTGCTGAACGGTGAAAGCGCATAGTAATGCACTTTTCTCCCAGCAAACACATTGTTTCTAAGTAAATGGGAACACACTGAGGAGACACTTGTGGGATCTACTGTGACTAAAACTGAGCTTCCCTACGCACAGGGAAGCAAGAGAAATGCTGATTTCATCAAGCCCAGTTACATACTCAGAATCTGTACTCATGCGCAAATAGGCATGTCTCTTTAGGCAAAAAACTCATTTCTGACAAAGTTGCCCAAATGCATCTCAGAAGTGTGCAACTTGTTCCCTGAGATAGAAAACGTCGAGAAACGGTCGTATCTGCTAGTGCTGTGCTTCTACACATGTATTTGCTGAACGGTGAAAGGGCACAGTAATGCACTTTTCTCCCAGCAAATACACTGTTTCTAAGGAAATGGGAACACACTGAGGAGACACTTGTGGGAGCTACTGTGACTAAAACTGAGCTTCCCTACGCACAGGGAAGCAAGAGAAATGCTGATTTCATCAAGCCCAATTACATACGCAGAATCTGTACTACTGCGCAAATAGGCATGTCTCTTTAGGCAAAAAACTCATTTCTGACAAAGTTGCCCAAATGCATCTCAGAAGTGTGCAACTTGTTCCCTGAGTTAGAAAACGTCGAGAAACGTTCGTGTCTGCTAGCGCTGTGCTTCTACACATGTATTTCCTGAACGGTGAAAGCGCACAGTAATGCACTTTTCTCCCAGCAAATACATTGTTTCGAAGGAAATAGGAACACACTGAGGAGACACTTGTGGGAGCTACTGTGACTAAAACTGAGCTTCCCTACGCACAGGGAAGCAAGAGAAATGCTGATTTCATCAAGCCCAGTTACATACTCAGAATCTGTACTACTGCGCAAATAGGCACGTCTCTTTAGGCAGAAAACTCATTTCTGACAAAGTTGCCCAAATTCATCTCAGAAGGGTGCACCTTGTTCCCTGAGTTAGAAAACGTCGAGAAACGTTCGTTTCTGCTAGCGCTGTGCTTCTACACATGTATTTGCTGAACTATGAAAGCACACAGTAATGCACTTTTCTCCCAGCAAATACACTCTTTCTAAGGAAATGGGAACACACTGAGGAGACACTTGTGGGAGCTACTGTGACTAAAACTGAGCTTCCCTACGCACAGGGAAGCAAGAGAAATGCTGATTTCATCAAGCCCAGTTACATACTCAGAATCTGTACTACTGCGCAAATAGGCATGTCTCTTTAGGCAAAAAACTCATTTCTGACAAAGTTGCCCAAATGCATCTCAGAAGTGTGAAACTTGTTCCCTGAGTTAGAAAACGTCGAGAAACGGTCGTTTCTGCTAGCGCTGTGCTTCTACACATGTATTTGCTGAACAGTAAAAGCGCACAGTAATGCACTTTTCTCCCAGCAAATACACTGTTTCTAAGGAAATGGGAACACACTGAGGAGACACTTGTGGGAGCTACTGTGACTAAAACTGAGCTTCCCTACGCACAGGGAAGCAAGAGAAATGCTGATTTCATCAAGCCCAGTTACATACTCAGAATCTGTACTACTGCGCAAATAGGCATGTCTCTGTAGGCAAAAAACTCATTTCTGACAAAGTTGCCCAAATGCATCTCAGAAGTGTGAAACTTGTTCCATGAGTTAGAAAACGTTGAGAAACGGTCTTTTCTGCTAGCGCTGTGCTTCTACACATGTATTTGCTGAACGGTTAAAGCACACAATAATGCACTTTTCTCCCAGCAAATACACTGTTTCTAAGGAAATGGGAACACACTGAGGAGACACTTGTGGGAGCTACTGTGACTAAAACTGAGCTTCCCTACGCACAGGGAAGCAAGAGAAATGCTGATTTCATCAAGCCCAGTTACATACTCAGAATCTGTACTACTGCGCAAATAGGCATGTCTCTGTAGGCAAAAAACTCATTTCTGACAAAGTTGCCCATATTCATCTCAGAAGGGTGCACCTTGTTCCCTGAGTTAGAAAACGTCGAGAAACGTTCGTTTCTGCTAGCGCTGTGCTTCTACACATGTATTTGCTGAACTATGAAAGCACACAGTAATGCACTTTTCTCCCAGCAAATACACTGTTTCTAAGGAAATGGGAACACACTGAGGAGACACTTGTGGGAGCTACTGTGACTAAAACTGAGCTTCCCTACGCACAGGGAAGCAAGAGAAATGCTGATTTCATCAAGCCCAGTTACATATTCAGAATCTGTACTACTGCGCAAATAGGCATGTCTCTTTAGGCAAAAAACTCATTTCTGACAAAGTTGCCCAAATGCATCTCAGAAGTGTGCAACTTGTTCCCTGAGTTAGAAAACGTCGAGAAACGGTCGTTTCTGCCAGCGCTGTGCTTCTACACATGTATTTGCTGAACGGTGAAAGCGCACAGTAATGCACTTTTCTCCCAGCAAATACACTGTTTCTAAGGAAATGGGAACACACTGAGGAGACACTTGTGGGAGCTACTGTGACTAAAACTGAGCTTCCCTACGCACAGGGAAGCAAGAGAAATGCTGATTTCATCAAGCCCAGTTACATACACAGAATCTGTACTACTGCGTAAATAGGCATGTCTCTTTAGGCAAAAAACTCATATCTGACAAAGTTGCCCAAATGCATCTCAGAAGTGTGCAACTTGTTCCCTGAGTTAGAAAACGTTGAGAAACGGTCTTTTCTGCTAGCGATGTGCTTCTACACATGTATTTGCTGAACGGTTAAAGCACACAATAATGCACTTTTCTCCCAGAAAATACACTGTTTCTAAGGAAATGGGAACACACGGAGGAGACACTTGTGGGATCTACAGTGACTAAAACTGAGCTTCCCTATGCACAGGGAAGCAAGAGAAATGCTGATTTCATCAAGCCCAGTTACATACTCAGAATCTGTACTACTGCGCAAATAGGCATGTCTCTTTAGGCAAAAAACTCATTTCTGACAAAGTTGCACAAATGCATCTCAGAAGTGTGCAACTTGTTCCCTGAGTTAGAAAACGTCGAGAAACGGTCGTTTCTGCTAGCGCTGTGCTTCTACACATGTATTTCCTGAACGGTGAAAGCTCACAGTAATGCACTTTTATCCCAGCAAATACACTGTTTCTAAGGAAATGGGAACACACTGAGGAGACATTTTTGGGAGCTACTGTGACTGAAACTGAGCTTCCCTACGAACAGGGAAGCAAGAGAAATGCTGATTTCATCAAGCCCAGTTACATACTCAGAATCTGTACTCATGCTCAAATAGGCATGTCTCTTTAGGCAAAAAACTCATTACTGACAAAGTTGCCCAAATGCATCTCAGAAGTGTGCAACTTGTTCCCTGAGTTAGAAAACGTCGAGAAACGGTCGTTTCTGCCAGCGCTGTGCTTCTACACATGTATTTGCTGAACTATGAAAGCACACAGTAATGCACTATTCTCCCAGCAAATACACTGTTTCTAAGGAAATGGGAACACACTGAGGAGACACTTGTGGGAGCTACTGTGACTAAAACTGAGCTTCCCTACGCACAGGGAAGCAAGAGAAATGCTGATTTCATCAAGCCCAGTTACATATTCAGAATCTGTACTACTGCGCAAATAGGCATGTCTCTTTAGGCAAAAAACTCATTTCTGACAAAGTTGCCCAAATGCATCTCAGAAGTGTGCAACTTGTTCCCTGAGTTAGAAAACGTCGAGAAACGGTCGTTTCTGCTAGCGCTGTGCTTCTACACATGTATTTGCTGAACAGTAAAAGCGCACAGTAATGCACTTTTCTCCCAGCAAATACACTGTTTCTAAGGAAATGGGAACACACTGAGGAGACACTTGTGGGAGCTACTGTGACTAAAACTGAGCTTCCCTACGCACAGGGAAGCAAGAGAAATGCTGATTTCATCAAGCCCAGTTACATACACAGAATCTGTACTACTGCGCAAATAGGCATGTCTCTTTAGGCAAAAAACTCATATCTGACAAAGTTGCCCAAATGCATCTCAGAAGTGTGCAACTTGTTCCCTGAGTTAGAAAACGTTGAGAAACGGTCTTTTCTGCTAGCGATGTGCTTCTACACATGTATTTGCTGAACGGTTAAAGCACAAAATAATGCACTTTTCTCCCAGAAAATACACTGTTTCTAAGGAAATGGGAACACACTGAGGAGACACTTGTGGGATCTACAGTGACTAAAACTGAGCTTCCCTATGCACAGGGAAGCAAGAGAAATGCTGATTTCAACAAGCCCAGTTACATACTCAGAATCTGTACTACTGCGCAAATAGGCATGTCTCTGTAGGCAAAAAACTCATTTCTGACAAAGTTGCCCAAATGCATCTCAGAAGTGTGAAACTTGTTCCCTGAGTTAGAAAACGTCGAGAAACGGTCGTTTCTGCTAGCGCTGTGCTTCTACACATGTATTTGCTGAACAGTAGAAGCGCACAGTAATGCACTTTTCTCCCAGCAAATACACTGTTTCTAAGGAAATGGGAACACACTGAGGAGACACTTGTGGGAGCTACTGTGACTAAAACTGAGCTTCCCTACGCACAGGGAAGCAAGAGAAATGCTGATTTCATCAAGCCCAGTTACATACTCAGAATCTGTACTACTGCGCAAATAGGCATGTCTCTTTAGGCAAAAAACTCATTTCTGACAAAGTTGCCTAATGCATCTCAGAAGTGTGCAACTTGTTCCCTGAGTTAGAAAACGTCGAGAAACGGTCGTTTCTGCTAGCGCTGTGCTTCTACACATGTATTTCCTGAACGGTGAAAGCTCACAGTAATGCACTTTTCTCCCAGCAAATACACTGTTTCTAAGGAAATGGGAACACACTGAGGAGACACTTTCGGGAACTACTGTGACTGAAACTGAGCTTCCCTACGAACAGGGAAGCAAGAGAAATGCTGATTTCATCAAGCCCAGTTACATACTCAGAATCTGTACTCATGCTCAAATAGGCATGTCTCTTTAGGCAAAAAACTCATTACTGACAAAGTTGCCCAAATGCATCTCAGAAGTGTGCAACTTGTTCCCTGAGTTAGAAAACGTCGAGAAACGGACTTTTCTGCTAGCGTTGTGCTTGTACACATGTATTTGCTGAACGGTGAAAGCGCACAGTAATGCACTTTTCTCCCAGCAAATACACTGTTTCTAAGGAAATGGGAACACACTGAGGAGACACTTTTGGGAGCTACTGTGACTAAAACTGAGCTTCCCTACGCACAGGGAAGCAAGAGAAATGCTGATTTCATCAAGCCCAGTTACATACTCAGAATCTGTACTACTCCGCAAATAGGCATGTCTTTTTAGGCAAAAAACTCATTTCTGACAAAGTTGCCCAACTGCATCTCAGAAGTGTGCAACTTGTTCCCTGAGTTAGAAAACGTCGAGAAACGGACTTTTCTGCTAGCGTTGTGCTTGTACACATGTATTTGCTGAACGGTGAAAGCGCACAGTAATGCACTTTTCTCCCAGCAAATACACTGTTTCTAAGGAAATGGGAACACACTGAGGAGACACTTGTGGGAGCTACTGTGACTAAAACTGAGCTTCCCTACGCACAGGGAAGCAAGAGAAATGCTGATTTCATCAAGCCCAGTTACATACTCAGACTCTGTACTACTGCGCAAATAGGCATGTCTCTTTAGGCAAAAAACTCATTTCTGACAAAGTTGCCCAAATGCATCTCAGAAGTGTGCAACTTGTTCCCTGAGTTAGAAAACGTCGAGAAACGTTCGTTTCTGCTAGCGCTGTGCTTCTACACATGTATTTGCTGAACGGTGAAAGCGCACAGTAATCCACTTTTCTCCCAGCAAATACACTGTTTCTAAGGAACAGGGAACACACTGAGGAGACACTTGTGGGAGCTACTGTGACTAAAACTGAGCTTCCCTACGCACAGGGAAGCAAGAGATATGCTGATTTCATCCAGCCCAGTTACATACTCAGAATCTGTACTACTGCGCAAATAGGCATGTCTCTTTAGGCAAAAAACTCATTTCTGACAAAGTTGCCCAATTGCATCTCAGAAGTGTGCAACTTGTTCCCTGAGTTAGAAAACGTCGAGAAACGGTCGTTTCTGCTAGCGCTGTGCTTCTACACATGTATTTGCTGAACAGTGAAAGCGCACAGTAATGCACTTTTCTCCCAGCAAATACACTGTTTCTAAGGAAATGGGAACACACTGAGGAGACACTTGTGGGAGCTACTGTGACTAAAACTGAGCTTCCCTACGCACAGGGAAGCAAGAGAAATGCTGATTTCGTCAAGCCCAGTTACATACTCAGAATCTGTACTACTGCGCAAATAGGCATGTCTCTGTAGGCAAAAAACTCATTTCTGACAAAGTTGCCCAAATGCATCTCAGAAGTGTGCAACTTGTTCCCTGAGTTAGAAAACGTCGAGAAACGTTCGTTTCTCCTAGCGCTGTGCTTCTACACATGTATTTGCTGAACGGTGAAAGCGCACAGTAATCCACTTTTCTCCCAGCAAATACACTGTTTCTAAGGCAATGGGAACACACTGAGGAGACACTTGTGGGAGCTACTGTGACTAAAAATGAGCTTCCCTACGCACCGGGAAGCAAGAGAAATGCTGATTTCATCAAGCCCAGTTACATACTCAGAATCTGTACTACTGCGCAAACAGGCATGTCTCTGTAGGCAAAAAACTCATTTCTGACAAATTTGCCTAATGCATCTCAGAAGTGTGCAACTTGTTCCCTGAGTTAGATAACGTCAAGAAACGGTCGTTTCTGCTAGCGCTGTGCTTCTACACATGTATTTGCTGAAAGGTGAAAGCGCACAGTAATGCACTTTTCTCCCAGCAAATACACTGTTTCTAAGGCAATGGGCACACACTGAGGAGACACTTGTGGGAGCTACTGTGACTAAAACTGAGCTTCCCTACACACAGGGAAGCAAGAGATATGCTGATTTCATCAATCCCAGTTACATACTCAGAATCTGTACTGCTGCGCAAATAGGCATGTCTCTTTAGGCAAAAAACTCATTTCTGACAAAGTTGCCCAAATGCATCTCAGAAGTGTGCAATTGTTCCCTGAGTTAGAAAACGTCGAGAAACGTTCGTTTCTGCTAGCGCTGTGCTTCTACACATGTATTTGCTGAACGGTGAAAGCACACAGTAATGCATTTTCTCACAGCAAATACACTGTTTCTAAGGAAATGGGAACACACTGAGAAGACACTTGTGGGAGCTACTGTGACTAAAACTGAGCTTCCCTACGCACAGGGAAGCAAGAGAAATGCTGATTTCATCAAGCCCAGTTACATACTCAGAATCTGTACTACTGCGCAAATAGGCATGTCTCTGTAGGCAAAAAACTCATTTCTGACAAAGTTGCCCAAATGCATCTCAGAAGTGTGCAACTTGTTCCCTGAGTTAGAAAACGTCGAGAAACGTTCATTTCTGCTAGCGCTGTGCTTCTACACATGTATTTGCTGAACGGTGAAAGCGCACAGTAATGCACTTTTCTCCCAGCAAATACACTGTTTCTAAGGAAATGGGAACACACTGAGGAGACACTTGTGGGAGCTACTGTGACTAAAACTGAGCTTCCCTACGCACAGGGAAGCAAGAGAAATGCTGATTTCATCAAGCCCAGTTACATACTCAGAATCTGTACTACTGCGCAAATAGGCATGTCTCTTTAGGCAAAAAACTCATTTCTGACAAAGTTGCCCAAATGCATCTCAGAAGTGTGCAACTTGTTCCCTGAGTTAGAAAACGTCGAGAAACGTTCGTTTCTGCTAGCGCTGTGCTTCTACACATGTATTTGCTGAACGGTGAAAGCGCACAGTAATGCACTTTTCTCCCAGCAAATACACTGTTTCTAAGGAAATGGGAACACACTGAGGAGACACTTGTGGGAGCTACTGTGACTAAAACTGAGCTTCCCTACGCACAGGGAAGCAAGAGAAATGCTGATTTCGTCAAGCCCAGTTACATACTCAGAATCTGTACTACTGCGCAAATAGGCATGTCTCTTTAGGCAAAAAACTCATTTCTGACAAAGTTGCCCAAATGCATCTCAGAAGTGTGCAACTTGTTCCCTGAGTTAGAAAACGTCGAGAAACGGTCGTTTCTGCTAGCGCTGTGCTTCTACACATGTATTTGCTGAACGGTGAAAGCGCAGAGTAATGCACTTTTCTCCCAGCAAATACACTGTTTCTAAGGAAATGGGAACACACTGAGGAGACACTTGTGGGAGCTACTGTGACTAAAACTGAGCTTCCCTACGCACCGGGAAGCAAGAGAAATGCTGATTTCATCAAGCCCAGTTACATACTCAGAATCTGTACTACTGCGCAAATAGGCATGTCTCTGTAGGCAAAAAACTCATTTCTGACAAATTTGCCTAATGCATCTCAGAAGTGTGCAACTTGTTCCCTGAGTTAGATAACGTCGAGAAACGGTCGTTTCTGCTAGCGCTGTGCTTCTACACATGTATTTGCTGAAAGGTGAAAGCGCACAGTAATGCACTTTTCTCCCAGCAAATACACTGTTTCTAAGGAAATGGGAACACACTGAGGAGACACTTGTGGGAGCTACTGTGACTAAAACTGAGCTTCCCTACACACAGGGAAGCAAGAGATATGCTGATTTCATCAATCCCAGTTACATACTCAGAATCTGTACTGCTGCGCAAATAGGCATGTCTCTTTAGGCAAAAAACTCATTTCTGACAAAGTTGCCCAAATGCATCTCAGAAGTGTGCAACTTGTTCCCTGAGTTAGAAAACGTCGAGAAACGTTCGTTTCTGCTAGCGCTGTGCTTCTACACATGTATTTGCTGAACGGTGAAAGCGCACAGTAATGCATTTTCTCCCAGCAAATACACTGTTTCTAAGGAAATGGGAACACACTGAGAATACACTTGTGGGAGCTACTGTGACTAAAACTGAGCTTCCCTACGCACAGGGAAGCAAGAGAAATGCTGATTTCATCAAGCCCAGTTACATACTCAGAATCTGTACTACTGCGCAAATAGGCATGTCTCTGTAGGCAAAAAACTCATTTCTGACAAAGTTGCCCAAATGCATCTCAGAAGTGTGCAACTTGTTCCCTGAGTTAGAAAACGTCGAGAAACGTTCGTTTCTCCTAGCGCTGTGCTTCTACACATGTATTTGCTGAACGGTGAAAGCGCACAGTAATGCACTTTTCTCCCAGCAAATACACTGTTTCTAAGGAAATGGGAACACACTGAGGAGACAGTTGTGGGAGCTTCTGTGACTAAAACTGAGCTTCCCTACGCACAGGGAAGCAAGAGAAATGCTGATTTCATCAAGCCCAGTTACATACTCAGAATCTGTACTACTGCGCAAATAGGCATTTCTCTTTAGGCAAAAAACTCATTTCTGACAAAGTTGCCCAAATGCATCTCAGAAGTGTGCAACTTGTTCCCTGAGTTAGAAAACATCGAGAAACGTTCATTTCTGCTAGCGCTGTGCTTCTACACATGTATTTGCTGAACGGTGAAAGCGCACAGTAATGCACTTTTCTCCCAGCAAATACACTGTTTCTAAGGAAATGGGAACACACTGAGGAGACACTTGTGGGAGCTACTGTGACTAAAACTGAGCTTCCCTACGCACAGGGAAGCAAGAGAAATGCTGATTTCATCAAGCCCAGTTACATACTCAGAATCTGTACTACTGCGCAAATAGTCATGTCTCTGTAGGCAAAAAACTCATTTCTGACAAAGTTGCCCAAATGCATCTCAGAAGTGTGCAACTTGTTCCCTGAGTTAGAAAACGTCGAGAAACGGTCGTTTCTGCTAGCGCTGTGCTTCTACACATGTATTTGCTGAACGGTGAAAGCGCACAGTAATGCACTTTTCTCCCAGCAAATACACTGTTTCTAAGGAAATGGGAACACACTGAGGAGACACTTGTGGGAGCTACTGGGACTAAAACTGAGCTTCCCTACGCACAGGGAAGCAAGAGAAATGCTGATTTCATCAAGCCCAGTTACATACTCAGAATCTGTACTAGTGCGCAAATAGGCATGTCTCTGTAGGCAAAAAACTCATTTCTGACAAAGTTGCCCAAATGCATCTCAGAAGTGTGCAACTTGTTCCCTGAGTTAGAAAATGTCGAGAAACGGTCGTTTCTGCTCGCGCTGTGCTTCTACACAGGTATTTGCTGAACGGTGAAAGCGCACAGTAATGCACTTTTCTCCCAGCAAATACACTGTTTCTAAGGAAATGGGAACACACTGAGGAGACACTTGTGGGAGCCACTATGACTAAAACTGAGCTTCCCTACACACAGGGAAGCAAGAGAAATGCTGATTTCATCAAGCCCAGTTACATACTCAGAATCTGTACTACTGCGCAAATAGGCATGTCTCTGTAGGCAAAAAACTCATTTCTGACAAAGTTGCCCAAATGCATCTCAGAAGTGTGCCACTTGTTCCCTGAGTTAGAAAACGTCGAGAAACGGTAGTTTCAGCTAGCGCTGTGCTTCTACACATGTATTTGCTGAACGGTGAAAGCGCACAGTAATGCACTTTTCTCCCAGCAAATACACTGTTTCTAAGAAAATGGGAACACACTGAGGAGACACTTGTGGGAGCTACTGTGACTAAAACTGAGCTTCCCTGCGCACAGGGAAGCAAGAGAAATGCTGATTTCATCAAGCCCAGTTACATTTTCAGACTCTGTACTACTGCGCAAATAGGCATGTCTCTTTAGGCAAAAAACTCATTTCTGACAAAGTTGCCCAAATGCATCTCAGAAGTGTGCAACTTGTTCCCTGAGTTAGAAAACGTCGAGAAACGGTCGTTTCTGCTAGCGCTGTGCTTCTACACATGTATTTGCTGAACGGTGAAAGCGCACAGTAATGCACTTTTCTCCCAGCAAATACACTGTTTCTAAGGAAATGGGAACACACTGAGGAGACACTTGTGGGAGCTACTGTGACTAAAACTAAGCTTCCCTACGCACAGGGAAGCAAGAGAAATGCTGATTTCATCAAGCCCAGTTACATACTCAGAATCTGTACTACTGCGCAAATAGGCATGTCTCTTTAGGCAAAAAACTCATTTCTGACAAAGTTGCCCAAATGCATCTCAGAAGTGTGCAACTTGTTCCCTGAGTTAGAAAACGTCGAGAAACGGTCGTTTCTGCTAGCGCTGTGCTTCTACACATGTATTTGCTGAACGGTGAAAGCGCACAGTAATGCACTTTTCTCCCAGCAAATACACTGTGTCTAAGGAAAGGGGAACACACTGAGGTGACACTTGTGGGAGCTACTGCGACTAAAACTGAGCTTCCCTACGCACAGGGAAGCAAGAGAAATGCTGATTTCATCAAGCCCAGTTACATACTCAGAATCTGTACTACTGCGCAAATAGGCATGTCTCTTTAGGCAAAAAACTCATTTCTGACAAAGTTGCCCAAATGCATCTCAGAAGTGTGCAACTTGTTCCCTGCGTTAGAAAACGTCGAGAAACGTTCATTTCTGCTAGCGCTGTGCTTCTACACATGTATTTGCTGAACGGTGAAAGCGCAGAGTAATGCACTTTTCTCCCAGCAAATACACTGTTTCTAAGGAAATGGGAACACACTGAGGAGACACTTGTGGGAGCTACTGTGACTAAAACTGAGCTTCCCTACACACAGGGAATCAAGAGAAATGCTGATTTCATCAAGCCCAGTTACATACTCAGAATCTGTACTACTGCGCAAATAGGCATGTCTCTTTAGGCAAAAAACTCATTTCTGACAAAGTAGCCCAAATGCATCTCAGAAGTGTGCAACTTGTTCCCTGAGTTAGAAAACGTCGAGAAACGGTAGTTTCAGCTAGCGCTGTGCTTCTACACATGTATTTGCTGAACGGTGAAAGCGCACAGTAATGCACTTTTCTCCCAGCAAATACACTGTTTCTAAGGAAATGGGAACACATTGAGGAGACACTTGTGGGAGCTACTGTTACTAAAAGTGAGCTTCCCTACGCACAGGGAAGCAAGAGAAATGCTGATTTCATCAAGCCCAGTTACATACTCAGAATCTGTACTACTGCGCAAATAGGCATGTCTCTGTAGGCAAAAAACTCATTTCTGACAAAGTTGCCCAAATGCATCTCAGAAGTGTGCAACTTGTTCCCTGAGTTAGAAAATGTCGAGAAACGTTCGTTTCTGCTAGCGCTGTGCTTCTACACATGTATTTGCTGAACGGTGAAAGCGCACAGTAATGCACTTTTCTCCCAGCAAATACATCGTTTCTAAGGAAATGGGAACACACTGAGGAGACACTTGTGGGAGCTACTGGGACTAAAACTGAGCTTCCCTACGCACAGGGAAGCAAGAGAAATGCTGATTTCATCAAGCCCAGTTACATACTCAGAATCTGTACTAGTGCGCAAATAGGCATGTCTCTGTAGGCAAAAAACTCATTTCTGACAAAGTTGCCCAAATGCATCTCAGAAGTGTGCAACTTGTTCCCTGAGTTAGAAAACGTCGAGAAACGGTCGTTTCTCCTAGCGCTGTGCTTCTACACATGTATTTGCTGAACGGTGAAAGCGCACAGTAATGCACTTTTCTCCCAGCAAATACACTGTTTCTAAGGAAATGGGAACACACTGAGGAGACACTTGTGGGAGCTACTGTGACTAAAACTGAGCTTCCCTACGCACAGGGAAGCAAGAGAAATGCTGATTTCATCAAGCCCAGTTACATACTCAGAATCTGTACTACTGCGCAAATAGGCATGTCTCTGTAGGCAAAAAACTCATTTCTGACAAAGTTGCCCAAATGCATCTCAGAAGTGTGCAACTTGTTCCCTGAGTTATAAAACATCGAGAAACGTTCGTTTCTGCTAGCGCTGTGCTTCTACACATGTATTTGCTGAACGGTGAAAGCGCACAGTAATGCACTTTTCTCCCAGCAAATACACTGTTCCTAAGGAAATGGGAACACACTGAGGAGACACTTGTGGGAGCTACTGTGACTAAAACTGAGCTTCCCTACGCACAGGGAAGCAAGAGAAATGCTGATTTCATCAAGCCCAGTTACATACTCAGAATCTGTACTACTGCGCAAATAGGCATGTCTCTGTAGGCAAAAAACTCATTTCTGACAAAGTTGCCCAAATGCATCTCAGAAGTGTGCAACTTGTTCCCTGAGTTAGAAAACGTCGAGAAACGGTCGTTTCTGCTAGCGCTGTGCTTCTACACATGTATTTGCTGAACGGTGAAAGCGCACAGTAATGCACTTTTCTCCCAGCAAATACACTGTTTCTAAGGAAATGGGAACACACTGAGGAGACACTTGTGGGAGCTACTATGACTAAAACTGAGCTTCCCTACACACAGGGAAGCAAGAGAAATGCTGATTTCATCAAGCCCAGTTACATACTCAGAATCTGTACTACTGCGCAAATAGGCATGTCTCTGTAGGCAAAAAACTCATTTCTGACAAAGTTGCCCAAATGCATCTCAGAAGTGTGCCACTTGTTCCCTGAGTTAGAAAACGTCGAGAAACGGTAGTTTCAGCTAGCGCTGTGCTTCTACACATGTATTTGCTGAACGGTGAAAGCGCACAGTAATGCACTTTTCTCCCAGCAAATACACTGTTTCTAAGGAAATGGGAACACACTGAGGAGACACTTGCGGGAGCTACTGTGACTAAAACTGAGCTTCCCTACGCACAGGGAAGCAAGAGAAATGCTGATTTCATCAAGCCCAGTTACATACTCAGAATCTGTACTACTGCGCAAATAGGCATGTCTCTGTAGGCAAAAAACTCATTTCTGACAAAGTTGCCCAAATGCATCTCAGAAGTGTGCAACTTGTTCCCTGAGTTAGAAAACGTCGAGAAACGGTCGTTTCTGCTAGTGCTGTGCTTCTACACATGTATTTGCTGAACGGTGAAAGCGCACAGTAATGCACTTTACTCCCAGCAAATACACTGTTTCTAAGGAAATGGGAACACACTGAGGAGACACTTGTGGGAGCTACTGTGACTAAAACTGAGCTTCCCTACGCACAGGGAAGCAAGAGAAATGCTGATTTAATCAAGCCCAATTACATACTCAGAATCTGTACTACTGCGCAAATAGGCATGTCTCTGTAGGCAAAAAACTCATTTCTGACAAAGTTGCCCAAATGCATCTCAGAAGTGTGCAACTTGTTCCCTGAGTTAGAAAACGTCCAGAAACGGCCTTTTCTGCTAGCGCTGTGCTTCTACACATGTATTTGCTGAACGGTTAAAGCGCACAGTAATGCACTTTCTCGCAGCAAATACACTGTTTCTAAGGAAATGGGAACACACTGAGGAGACACTTGTAGGAGCTACTGTGACTAAAACTGAGCTTCCCTACGCACAGGGAAGCAAGAGAAATGCTGATTTCATCAAGCCCAGTTACATACTCAGAATCTGTACTACTGCGCAAATAGGCATGTCTCTGTAGGCAAAAAACTCATTTCTGACAAAGTTGCCCAAATGCATCTCAGAAGTGTGCAACTTGTTCCCTGAGTTAGAAAACATCGAGAAACGTTCGTTTCTGCTAGCGCTGTGCTTCTACACATGTATTTGCTGAACGGTGAAAGCGCACAGTAATGCACTTTTCTCCCAGCAAATACACTGTTTCTAAGGAAATGGGAACACACTGAGGAGACACTTGTGGGAGCTACTGTGACTAAAACTGAGCTTCCCTACGCACAGGGAAGCAAGAGAAATGCTGATTTTATCAAGCCCAGTTACATACTCAGAATCTGTACTACTGCGCAAATAGGCATGTCTCTGTAGGCAAAAAACTCATTTCTGACAAAGTTGCCCAAATGCATCTCAGAATGGGGAACTTGATCCCTGAGTTAGAAAACGTCGAGAAACGGTCGTTTCTGCTAGCGTTGTGCTTCTACACATGTATTTGCTGAACGGTGAAAGCGCACAGTAATGCACTTTTCTCCCAGCAAATACACTGTTCCTAAGGAAATGGGAACACACTGAGGAGACACTTGTGGGAGCTACTGTGACTAAAACTGAGCTTCCCTACGCACAGGGAAGCAAGAGAAATGCTGATTTCATCAAGCCCAGTTACATACTCAGAATCTGTACTACTGCGCAAATAGGCATGTCTCTGTAGGCAAAAAACTCATTTCTGACAAAGTTGCCCAAATGCATCTCAGAAGTGTGCAACTTGTTCCCTGAGTTAGAAAACGTCGAGAAACGGTCGTTTCTGCTAGCGCTGTGCTTCTACACATGTATTTGCTGAACGGTGAAAGCGCACAGTAATGCACTTTTCTCCCAGCAAATACACTGTTTCTAAGGAAATGGGAACACACTGAGGAGACACTTGTGGGAGCTACTGTGACTAAAACTCAGCTTCCCTACGCACAGGGAAGCAAGAGAAATGCTGATTTCATCAAGCCCAGTTACATACTCAGAATCTGTACTACTGCGCAAATAGGCATGTCTCTTTAGGCAAAAAACTCATTTCTGACAAAGTTGCCCAAATGCATCTCAGAAGTGTGCAACTTGTTCCCTGAGTTAAAAAACGTCGAGAAACGTGCGTTTCTGCTAGCGCTGTGCATCCACACATGTACTTGATGAACGGTGAAAGCACACAGTAATGCACTTTTCTCCCTGCAAATACACTGTTTCTAAGGAAATGGGAACACACTGAGGACACACTTGTGGGAGCTACGGTGACTAAAACTGAGCTTCCCTACGCACAGGGAAGCAAGAGAAATGCTGATTTCATCAAGCCCAGTTACATACTCAGAATCTGTACTACTGCGCAAATAGGCATGTCTCTGTAGGCAAAAAACTCATTTCTGACAAAGTTGCCCAAATGCATCTCAGAAGTGTGCAACTTGTTCCCTGAGTTAGAAAACGTCGAGAAACGGTCTTCTCTGCTACCACTGTGCTTCTACACATGTATTTGCTGAACGGTGAAAGCGCACAGTAATGCACTTTCTCCCAGCAAATACACTGTTTCTAAGGAACTGGGAACACACTGAGGAGACACTTGTGGGAGCTATTGTGACTAAAACTGAGCTTCCCTACGCACAGGGAAGCAAGAGAAATGCTGATTTCATCAAGCCCAGTTACATACTCAGAATCTGTACTACTGCGCAAATAGGCATGTCTCTGTAGGCAAAAAACTCATTTCTGACAAAGTTGCCCAAATGCATCTCAGAAGTGTGCAACTTGTTCCCTGAGTTAGAAAACATCGAGAAACATTCGTTTCTGCTAGCGCTGTGCTTCTACACATGTATTTGCTGAACGGTGAAAGCGCACAGTAATGCACTTTTCTCCCAGCAAATACACTGTTTCTAAGGAACTGGGAACACACTGAGGAGACACTTGTGGGAGCTACTGTGACTAAAACTGAGCTTCCCTACGCACAGGGAACAAGAGAAATGCTGATTTTATCAAGCCCAGTTACATACTCAGAATCTGTACTACTGCGCAAATAGGCATGTCTCTGTAGGCAAACAACTAACTTCTGACAAAGTTGCCCAAATGCATCTCAGAATGGGGAACTTGTTCCCTGAGTTAGAAAACGTCGAGAAACGGTCGTTTCTGCTAGCGTTGTGCTTCTACACATGTATTTGCTGAACGGTGAAAGCGCACAGTAATGCACTTTTCTCCCAGCAAATACACTGTTTCTAAGGAACTGGGAACACACTGAGGAGACACTTGTGGGAGCTACTGTGACTAAAACTGAGCTTCCCTACGCACAGGGAAGCAAGAGAAATGCTGATTTCATCAAGCCCAGTTACATACTCAGAATCTGTACTACTGCGCAAATAGGCATGTCTCTGTAGGCAAAAAACTCATTTCTGACAAAGTTGCCCAAATGCATCTCAGAAGTGTGCAACTTGTTCCCTGAGTTAGAAAACGTCGAGAAACGGTCGTTTCTGCTAGCGGTGTGCTTCTACACATGTATTTGCTGAACGGTGAAAGCGCACAGTAATGCACTTTTCTCCCAGCAAATACACTGTTTCTAAGGAAATGGGAACACACTGAGGAGACACTTGTGGGAGCTACTGTGACTAAAACTCAGCTTCCCTACGCACAGGGAAGCAAGAGAAATGCTGATTTCAACAATCCCAGTTACATACTCAGAATCTGTACTACTGCGCAAATAGGCATGTCTCTTTAGGCAAAAAACTCATTTCTGACAGAGTTGCCCAAATGCATCTCAGAAGTGTGCAACTTGTTCCCTGAGTTAGAAAACGTCGAGAAACGGTCGTTTCTGCTAGCGCTGTGCTTCTACACATGTACTAGCTGAACGGTGAAAGCGCACAGTAATGCACTTTTCTCTTAGCAAATACACTGTTTCTAAGGAAATGGGAACACACTGAGGAGACACTTGTGGGAGCTACGGTGATTAAAACTGAGCTTCCCTACGCACAGGGAAGCAAGAGAAATGCTGATTTCGTCAGGCCCAGTTACATACTCAGAATCTGTACTACTGCGCAAATAGGCATGTCTCTGTAGGCAAAAAACTCATTTCTGACAAAGTTGCCCAAATGCATCTCAGAAGTGTGCAACTTGTTCCCTGAGTTAGAAAACGTCGAGAAACGGTCATTTCTGCTAGCGCTGTGCTTCTACACATGTACTTGCTGAACGGTGAAAGCGCACAGTAATGCACTTTTCTCCCAGCAAATACACTGTTTCTAAGGAAATGGGAACACACTGAGGAGACACTTTTGGGAGCTACTGTGACTAAAACTGAGCTTCCCTACGCACAGGGAAGCAAGAGAAATGCTGATTTCACCAATCCCAGTTACATACTCAGAATCTGTACTACTGCGCAAATAGGCATGTCTCTTTAGGCAAAAAACTCATTTCTGACAAAGTTGCCCAAATGCATCTCAGAAGTGTGCAACTTGTTCCCTGAGTTAGAAAACGTCGAGAAACGGTCGTTTCTGCTAGCGCTGTGCTTCTACACATGTACTAGCTGAACGGTGAAAGCGCACAGTAATGCACTTTTCTCCCAGCAAATACATTGTTTCTAAGGAAATGCTAACACACTGAGGAGACACTTGTGGGAGCTACGGTGATTAAAACTGAGCTTCCCTACCCACAGGGAAGCAAGAGAAATGCTGATTTCGTCAAGCCCAGTTACATACTCAGAATCTGTACTACTGCGCAAATAGGCATGTCTCTGTAGGCAAAAAACTCATTTCTGACCAAGTTGCCCAAATGCATCTCAGAAGTGTGCAACTTGTTCCCTGAGTTAGAAAACGTCGAGAAACGTTCGTTTCTGCTAGCGCTGTGCTTCTTCACATGTACTTGCTGAACGGTGAAAGCGCACAGTAATGCACTTTTCTCCCAGCAAATACACTGTTTCTAAGGAAATGGGAACACACTGAAGAGACACTTGTGGGAGCTACAGTGACTAAAACTGAGCTTCCCTACGCACAGGGAAGCAAGAGAAATGCTGATTTCATCAAGCCCAGTTACATACTCAGAATCTGTACTACTGCGCAAATAGGCATGTCTCTTTAGGCAAAAAACTCATTTCTGACAAAGTTGCCCAAATGCATCTCAGAAGTGTGCAACTTGTTCCCTGAGTAAGAAAACGTCGAGAAACGGTCGTTTCAGCTAGCGCTGTGCTTCTACACATGTATTTGCGGAACGGTGAAAGCGCACAGTAATGCCCTTTTCTCCCAGCAAATACACTGTTTCTAAGGAAATGGGAACACACTGAGGAGACACTTGTGGGATCTACAGTGACTAAAACTGAGCTTCCCTACGCACCGGGAAGCAAGAGAAATGCTGAATTCATCAAGCCCAGTTACATACTCAGAATTTGTACTACTGCGCAAATAGGCATGTCTCTTTAGTCAAAAAACTCATTTCAGACAAAGTTGCACAAATGCATCTCAGAAGTGTGCAACTTCTTCCCTGAGTTAGAAAACGTCGAGAAACGTTCGTTTCTGCTAGCGCTGTGCTTCTTCACATGTACTTGCTGAACGGTGAAAGCGCACAGTAATGCACTTTTCTCCCAGCAAATACACTGTTTCTAAGGAAATGGGAACACACTGAGGAGACACTTGTGGGAGCTACTGTGACTAAAACTGAGCTTCTCTACGCACAGGGAAGCAAGAGAAATGCTGATTTCATCAAGCCCAGTTACATACTCAGAATCTGTACTACTGCGCAAATAGGCATGTCTCTTTAGGCAAAAAACTCATTTCTGACAAAGTTGCCCAAATGCATCTCAGAAGTGTGCATCTTCTTCCCTGAGTGAGAAAACGTCGAGAAACGGTCGTTTCTGCTAGCGCTGTCCTTCTACACATATATTTGCTGAACGGTGAAAGCGCACAGTAATGCACTTTTCTCCCAGCAAATACACTGTTTCTAAGAAAATGGGAACACACTGAGGAGACACTTGTGGGAGCTACTGTGACTAAAACTGAGCTTCCCTACCCACAGGGAAGCAAGAGAAATGCTGATTTCATCAAGCCCAGTTACATACTCAGAATCTGTACTACTGCGCAAATAGGCATGTCTCTTTAGGCAAAAAACTCATTTCTGACAAAGTTGCCCAAATGCATCTCAGAAGTGTGCAACTTATTCCCTGAGTTAGAAAACGTAGAGAAACGGTCGTTTCTGCTAGCGCTGTGCTTCTACACATGTACTTGCTGAACGGTGAAAGCGCACAGTAATGCACTTTTCTCCCAGCAAATACACTGTTTCTAAGGAAATGGGAACACATTGAGGAGACACTTGTGGGAGCTACTGTGACTAAAACTCAGCTTCCCTACGCACAGGGAAGCAAGAGAAATGCTGATTTCACCACGCCCAGTTACATACTCAGAATCTGTACTACTGCGCAAATAGGCATGTCTCTTTAGGCAAAAAACTCATTTCTGACAAAGTTGCCCAAATGCATCTCAGAAGTGTGCAACTTGTTTCCTGTGTTAGAAAACGTCGAGAAACGGTCGTTTCTGCTAGCGCTGTGCTTCTACACATGTACTTGCTGAACGGTGAAAGGGCACAGTAATGTACTTTTCTCCCAGCAAATACACTGTTTCTAAGGAAATGGGAACACACTGAGGAGACACTTGTGGGAGCTACTGTGACTAAAACTGAGCTTCCCTAAGCACAGGGAAGCAAGAGAAATGCTGATTTCATCAAGCCCAGTTCCATACTCAGAATCTGTACTACTGCGCAAATAGGCATGTCTCTTTAGGCAAAAAACTCATTTCTGACAAAGTTGCCCAAATGCATCTCAGAAGTGTGCAACTTGTTCCCTGAGTTAGGAAACGTAGAGAAACGGTCGTTTCTGCTAGCGCTGTGCTTCTACACATGTACTTGCTGAACGGTGAAAGGGCACAGTAATGCACTTTTCTCCCAGCAAATACACTGTTTCTAAGGAAATGGGAACACACTGAGGAGACACTTGTGGGAACTACAGTGACTAAAACTGAGCTTCCCTACGCACCGGGAAGCAAGAGAAATGCTGATTTCATCAAGCCCAGTTACATACTCAGAATTTGTACTACTGCGCAAATAGGCATGTCTCTTTAGGCAAAAAACTCATTTCTGACAAAGTTGCCCAAATGCATCTCAGAAGTGTGCAACTTGTTCCCTGAGTTAGAAAACGTCGAGAAACGGTCGTTTCTGCTAGCGCTGTGCTTCTACACATGTACTTGCTGAAGGGGGAAAGCGCACAGTAATGCACTTTTCTCCCAGCAAATACACTGTTTCTAAGGAAATGGGAACACACTGAGGAGACACTTGTGGGAGCTACTGTGACTAAAACTGAGCTTCCCTACGCACAGGGAAGCAAGAGAAATGCTGATTTCATCAAGCCCAGTTACATACTCAGAATCTGTACTACTGCGCAAATAGGCATGTCTCTTTAGGCAAAAAACTCATTTCTGACAAAGTTGCCCAAATGCATCTCAGAAGTGTGCAACTTGTTCCCTGAGTTAGAAAACCTCGAGAAACGGTCGTTTCTGCTAGCGCTGTGCTTCTACACATGTACTTGCTGTACGGTGAAAGGGCACAGTAATGTACTTTTCTCCCAGCAAATACACTGCTTCTAAGGAAATGGGAACACACTGAGGAGACACTTGTGGGAGCTACTGTGACTAAAACTGAGCTTCCCTAAGCACAGGGAAGCAAGAGAAAGGCTGATTTCATCAAGCCCAGTTACATACTCAGAATCTGTACTACTGCGCAAATAGGCATGTCTCTGTAGGCAAAAAACTCATTTCTGACAAAGTTGCCCAAATGCATCTCAGAAGTGTGCAACTTGTTCCCTGAGTTAGAAAACGTAGAGAAACGGTCGTTTCTGCTAGCGCTGTGCTTCTACACATGTACTTGCTGAACGGTGAAATCGCACAGTAATGCACTTTTCTCCCAGCAAATACACTGTTTCTAAGGAAATGTGAACACACTGAGGAGACACTTGTGGGAGCTACTGTGACTAAAACTGAGCTTCCCTACGCACAGGGAAGCAAGAGAAATGCTGATTTCACCAATCCCAGTTACATACTCAGAATCTGTACTACTGCGCAAATAGGCATGTCTCTTTAGGCAAAAAACTCATTTCTGACAGAGTTGCCCAAATGCATCTCAGAAGTGTGCAACTTGTTCCCTGAGTTAGAAAACGTCGAGAAACGGTCGTTTCTGCTAGCGCTGTGCTTCTACACATGTACTAGCTGAACGGTGAAAGCGCACAGTAATGCACTTTTCTCCCAGCAAATACACTGTTTCTAAGGAAATGGGAACACACTGAGGAGACACTTGTGGGAGCTACGGTGATTAAAACTGAGCTTCCCTACGCACAGGGAAGCAAGAGAAATGCTGATTTCGTCAGGCCCAGTTACATACTCAGAATCTGTACTACTGCGCAAATAGGCATGTCTCTGTAGGCAAAAAACTCATTTCTGACAAAGTTGCCCAAATGCATCTCAGAAGTGTGCAACTTGTTCCCTGAGTTAGAAAACGTCGAGAAACGGTCGTTTCTGCTAGCGCTGTGCTTCTACACATGTACTTGCTGAACGGTGAAAGCGCACAGTAATGCACTTTTCTCCCAGCAAATACACTGTTTCTAAGGAAATGGGAACACACTGAGGAGACACTTGTGGGAGCTACTGTGACTAAAACTGAGCTTCCCTACGCACAGGGAAGCAAGAGAAATGCTGATTTCACCAATCCCAGTTACATACTCAGAATCTGTACTACTGCGCAAATAGGCATGTCTCTTTAGGCAAAAAACTCATTTCTGACAAAGTTGCCCAAATGCATCTCAGAAGTGTGCAACTTGTTCCCTGAGTTAGAAAACGTCGAGAAACGGTCGTTTCTGCTAGCGCTGTGCTTCTACACATGTACTAGCTGAACGGTGAAAGCGCACAGTAATGCACTTTTCTCCCAGCAAATACATTGTTTCTAAGGAAATGCTAACACACTGAGGAGACACTTGTGGGAGCTACGGTGATTAAAACTGAGCTTCCCTACCCACAGGGAAGCAAGAGAAATGCTGATTTCGTCAAGCCCAGTTACATACTCAGAATCTGTACTACTGCGCAAATAGGCATGTCTCTGTAGGCAAAAAACTCATTTCTGACCAAGTTGCCCAAATGCATCTCAGAAGTGTGCAACTTGTTCCCTGAGTTAGAAAACGTCGAGAAACGTTCGTTTCTGCTAGCGCTGTGCTTCTTCACATGTACTTGCTGAACGGTGAAAGCGCACAGTAATGCACTTTTCTCCCAGCAAATACACTGTTTCTAAGGAAATGGGAACACACTGAAGAGACACTTGTGGGAGCTACTGTGACTAAAACTGAGCTTCCCTACGCACAGGGAAGCAAGAGAAATGCTGATTTCATCAAGCCCAGTTACATACTCAGAATCTGTACTACTGCGCAAATAGGCATGTCTCTTTAGGCAAAAAACTCATTTCTGACAAAGTTGCCCAAATGCATCTCAGAAGTGTGCAACTTGTTCCCTGAGTTAGAAAACGTCGAGAAACGGTCGTTTCAGCTAGCGCTGTGCTTCTACACATGTATTTGCGGAACGGTGAAAGCGCACAGTAATGCCCTTTTCTCCCAGCAAATACACTGTTTCTAAGGAAATGGGAACACACTGAGGAGACACTTGTGGGATCTACAGTGACTAAAACTGAGCTTCCCTACGCACCGGGAAGCAAGAGAAATGCTGAATTCATCAAGCCCAGTTACATACTCAGAATTTGTACTACTGCGCAAATAGGCATGTCTCTTTAGTCAAAAAACTCATTTCAGACAAAGTTGCACAAATGCATCTCAGAAGTGTGCAACTTCTTCCCTGAGTTAGAAAACGTCGAGAAACGTTCGTTTCTGCTAGCGCTGTGCTTCTTCACATGTACTTGCTGAACGGTGAAAGCGCACAGTAATGCACTTTTCTCCCAGCAAATACACTGTTTCTAAGGAAATGGGAACACACTGAGGAGACACTTGTGGGAGCTACTGTGACTAAAACTGAGCTTCTCTACGCACAGGGAAGCAAGAGAAATGCTGATTTCATCAAGCCCAGTTACATACTCAGAATCTGTACTACTGCGCAAATAGGCATGTCTCTTTAGGCAAAAAACTCATTTCTGACAAAGTTGCCCAAATGCATCTCAGAAGTGTGCATCTTCTTCCCTGAGTGAGAAAACGTCGAGAAACGGTCGTTTCTGCTAGCGCTGTCCTTCTACACATATATTTGCTGAACGGTGAAAGCGCACAGTAATGCACTTTTCTCCCAGCAAATACACTGTTTCTAAGGAAATGGGAACACACTGAGGAGACACTTGTGGGAGCTACTGTGACTAAAACTGAGCTTCCCTACCCTCAGGGAAGCAAGAGAAATGCTGATTTCATCAAGCCCAGTTACATACTCAGAATCTGTACTACTGCGCAAATAGGCATGTCTCTTTAGGCAAAAAACTCATTTCTGACAAAGTTGCCCAAATGCATCACAGAAGTGTGTAACTTGTTCCCTGAGTTAGAAAACGTCGAGAAACGTTCGTTTCTGCTAGCACTGTGCTTCTACACATGTACTTGCTGAACGGTGAAAGCGCACAGTAATGCACTTTTCTCCCAGCAAACACACTGTTTCTAAGGAAATGGGAACACACTGAGGAGACACTTGTGGGAGCTACTGTTACTAAAACTGAGCTTCCCTACGCACAGGGAAGCAAGAGAAATGCTGATTTCATCAAGCCCAGTTACATACTCAGAATCTGTACTACTGCGCAAATAGGCATGTCTCTTTAGGCAAAAAACTCATTTCTGACAAAGTTGCCCAAATGCATCTCAGAAGTGTGCAACTTATTCCCTGAGTTAGAAAACGTAGAGAAACGGTCGTTTCTGCTAGCGCTGTGCTTCTACACATGTACTTGCTGAACGGTGAAAGCGCACAGTAATGCACTTTTCTCCCAGCAAATACACTGTTTCTAAGGAAATGGGAACACACTGAGGAGACACTTGTGGGAGCTACTGTGACTAAAACTCAGCTTCCCTACGCACAGGGAAGCAAGAGAAATGCTGATTTCACCACGCCCAGTTACATACTCAGAATCTGTACTACTGCGCAAATAGGCATGTCTCTTTAGGCAAAAAACTCATTTCTGACAAAGTTGCCCAAATGCATCTCAGAAGTGTGCAACTTGTTTCCTGTGTTAGAAAACGTCGAGAAACGGTCGTTTCTGCTAGCGCTGTGCTTCTACACATGTACTTGCTGAACGGTGAAAGGGCACAGTAATGTACTTTTCTCCCAGCAAATACACTGTTTCTAAGGAAATGGGAACACACTGAGGAGACACTTGTGGGAGCTACTGTGACTAAAACTGAGCTTCCCTAAGCAATGGGAAGCAAGAGAAATGCTGATTTCATCAAGCCCAGTTCCATACTCAGAATCTGTACTACTGCGCAAATAGGCATGTCTCTTTAGGCAAAAAACTCATTTCTGACAAAGTTGCCCAAATGCATCTCAGAAGTGTGCAACTTGTTCCCTGAGTTAGGAAACGTAGAGAAACGGTCGTTTCTGCTAGCGCTGTGCTTCTACACATGTACTTGCTGAACGGTGAAAGTGCACAGTAATGCACTTTTCTCCCAGCAAATACACTGTTTCTAAGGAAATGGGAACACACTGAGGAGACACTTGTGGGAGCTACTGTGACCAAAACTGAGCTTCCCTACGCACAGGGAAGCAAGAGAAATGTTGGTTTCATCAAGCCCAGTTACATACTCAGAATCTGTACTACTGCGCAAATAGGCATGTCTCTTTAGGCAAAAAACTCATTTCTGACAAAGTTGCCCAAATGCATCTCAGAAGTGTGCAACTTGTTCCCTGAGTTAGAAAACATCGAGAAACGTTTGTTTCTGCTAGCGCTGTGCTTCTACACATGTATTTGCGGAACGGTGAAAGCGCACAGTAGTGCACTTTTCTCCCAGCGAATACACTGTTTCTAAGGAAATGGGAACACACTGAGGAGACACTTGTGGGATCTAAAGTGACTAAAACTGAGCTTCCCTAAGCACAGGGAAGCAAGAGAAAGGCTGATTTCATCAAGCCCAGTTACATACTCAGAATCTGTACTACTGCGCAAATAGGCATGTCTCTTTAGGCAAAAAACTCATTTCTGACAAAGTTGCCCAAATGCATCTCAGAAGTGTGCAACTTGTTCCCTGAGTTAGAAAACGTCGAGAAATGTGCGTTTCTGCTAGTGCTGTGCATCTACACATGTACTTGCTGAACGGTGAAAGCGCACAGTAATGCACTTTTCTCCCAGCAAATACACTGTTTCTGAGGAAATGGGAACACACTGAGGAGACACTTGTGGGAGCTACGGTGACTAAAACTGAGCTTCCCTACGCACAGGGAAGCAAGAGAAATGCTGATTTCGTCAAGCCCAGTTACATACTCAGAATCTGTACTACTGCGCAAATAGGCATGGCTCTGTAGGCAAAAAACTCATTTCTGACAAAGTTGCCCAAATGCATCTCAGAAGTGTGCAACTTGTTCCCTGAGTTAGAAAACGTCGAGAAACGTTCGTTTCTGCTAGCGCTGTGCTTCTACACATGTATTTGCGGAACGGTGAAAGCGCACAGTAGTGCACTTTTCTCCCAGCAAATACACTGTTTCTAAGGAAATGGGAACACACTGAGGAGACACTTGTGGGATCTACAGTGACTAAAACTGAGCTTCCCTAAGCACAGGGAAGCAAGAGAAATGCTGATTTCATCAAGCCCAGTTACATACTCAGAATCTGTACTACTGCGCAAATAGGCATGTCTCTTTAGGCAAAAAACTCATTTCTGACAAAGTTGCCCAAATGCATCTCAGAAGTGTGCAACTTGTTCCGTGAGTTAGAAAACGTCGAGAAACGTGCGTTTCTGCTAGCGCTGTGCATCTACACATGTACTTGCTGAACGGTGAAAGCGCACAGTAATGCACTTTTCTCCCAGCAAATACACTGTTTCTGAGGAAATGGGAACACACTGAGGAGACCCTTGTGGGAGCTACGGTGACTAAAACTGAGCTTCCCTACGCACAGGGAAGCAAGAGAAATGCTGATTTCGTCAAGCCCAGTTACATACTCAGAATCTGTACTACTGCGCAAATAGGCATGTCTCTGTAGGCAAAAACCTCATTTCTGACAAAGTTGCCCAAATGCATCTCAGAAGTGTGCAACTTGTTCCCTGAGTTAGAAAACGTCGAGAAACGGTCGTTTCTGCTAGCGCTGTGCTTCTACACATGTATTTGCTGAACGGTGAAAGCGCACAGTAGTGCACTTTTCTCCCAGCAAATACACTGTTTCTAAGGAAATGGGAACACACTGAGGAGACACTTGTGGCATCTACAGTGACTAAAACTGAGCTTCCCTACGCACCGGGAAGCAAGAGAAATGCTGATTTCATCAAGCCCAGTTACATACTCAGAATTTGTAGTACTGCGCAAATAGGCATGTCTCTTTAGGCAAAAAACTCATTTCAGACAAAGTTGCCCAAATACATCTTAGAAGTGTGCAACTTGTTCCCTGAGTTAGAAAACGTCGAGAAACGGTCGTTTCTGCTAGCGCTGTGCTTCTACACATGTACTTGCTGAACGGTGAAAGCGCACAGTAATGCACTTTTCTCCCAGCAAATACACTGTTTCTAAGGAAATGGGAACACACTGAGGAGACACTTGTGGGAGCTACTGTGACTAAAACTGAGCTTCCCTACGCACAGGGAAGCAAGAGAAATGCTGATTTCATCAAGCCCAGTTACATACTCAGAATCTGTACTACTGCGCAAATAGGCATGTCTCTTTAGGCAAAAAACTCATTTCTGACAAAGTTGCCCAAATGCATCTCAGAAGTGTGCAACTTGTTCCCTGAGTTAGAAAACGTCGAGAAACGGTCGTTTCTGCTAGCGCTGTGCTTCTACACATGTACTTGCTGAACGGTGAAAGGGCAGAGTAATGTACTTTTCTCCCAGCAAATACACTGTTTCTAAGGAAATGGGAACACACTGAGGAGACACTTGTGGGAGCTACTGTGACTAAAACTGAGCTTCCCTAAGCACAGGGAAGCAAGAGAAATGCTGATTTCATCAAGCCCAGTTGCATACTCAGAATCTGTACTACTGCGCAAATAGGCATGTCTCTTTAGGCAAAAAACTCATTTCTGACAAAGTTGCCCAAATGCATCTCAGAAGTGTGCAACTTGTTCCCTGAGTGAAAAAACGTCGAGAAACGGTCGTTTCTGCTAGCGCTGTGCTTCTACACATGTACTTGCTGAACTGTGAAAGCGCACAGTAATGCACTTTTCTCCCAGCAAATACACTGTTTCTAAGGAAATGGGAATACACTGAGGAGACAATTGTGGGAGCTACTGTGACTAAAATTGAGCTTCCCTACGCACAGGGAAGCAAGAGAAATGCTGATTTCATCAAGCCCAGTTACATACTCAGAATCTTTACTACTGCGCAAATAGGCATGTCTCTTTAGGCAAAAAACTCATTTCTGACAAAGTTGCCCAAATGCATCTCAGAAGTGTGCAACTTGTTCCCTGAGTTAGAAAACGTCGAGAAACGGTCGTTTCTGCTAGCGCTGTGCTTCTACACATGTACTTGCTGAACGGTGAAAGCGCACAGTAATGTACTTTTCTCCCAGCAAATACACTGTTTCTAAGGAAATGGGAACACACTGAGGAGACACTTGTGGGAGCTACTGTGACTAAAACTGAGCTTCTCTACGCACAGGGAAGCAAGAGAAATGCTGATTTCATCAAGCCCAGTTACATACTCAGAATCTGTACTACTGCGCAAATAGGCATGTCTCTTTAGGCAAAAAACTCATTTCTGACAAAGTTGCCCAAATGCATCTCAGAAGTGTGCATCTTCTTCCCTGAGTGAGAAAACGTCGAGAAACGGTCGTTTCTGCTAGCGCTGTGCTTCTACACATGTACTTGCTGAACGGTGAAAGCACACAGTAATGCACTTTTCTCCCAGCAAATACACTGTTTCTAAGGAAATGGGAACACATTGAGGAGACACTTGTGGGAGCAACTGTGACTAAAACTGAGCTTCCCTAAGCACAGGGAAGCAAGAGAAATGCTGATTTCATCAAGCCCAGTTCCATACTCAGAATCTTTACTACTGCGCAAATAGGCATGTCTCTTTAGGCAAAAAACTCATTTCTGACAAAGTTGCCCAAATGCATCTCAGAAGTGTGCAACTTGTTCCCTGAGTTAGAAAACGTCGAGAAACGTTCGTTTCTGCTAGCGCTGTGCTTCTACACATGTACTAGCTGAACGGTGAAAGCGCACAGTAATGCACTTTTCTCCCAGCAAATACATTGTTTCTAAGGAAATGGGAACACACTGAGGAGACACTTGTGGGAGCTACGGTGATTAAAACTGAGCTTCCCTACGCACAGGGAAGCAAGAGAAATGCTGATTTCGTCAAGCCCAGTTACATACTCAGAATCTGTACTACTGCGCAAATAGGCATGTCTCTGTAGGCAAAAAACTCATTTCTGACAAAGTTGCCCAAATGCATCTCAGAAGTGTGCAACTTGTTCCCTGAGTTAGAAAACGTCGAGAAACGTTCGTTTCTGCTAGCGCTGTGCTTCTTCACATGTACTTGCTGAACGGTGAAAGCGCACAGTAATGCACTTTTCTCCCAGCAAATACACTGTTTCTAAGGAAATGGGAACACACTGAAGAGACACTTGTGGGAGCTACTGTGACTAAAACTGAGCTTCCCTACGCACAGGGAAGCAAGAGAAATGCTGATTTCATCAAGCCCAGTTACATACTCAGAATCTGTACTTCTGCGCAAATAGGCATGTCTCTTTAGGCAAAAAACTCATTTCTGACAAAGTTGCCCAAATGCATCTCAGAAGTGTGCAACTTGTTCCCTGAGTTAGAAAACATCGAGAAACGTTCGTTTCTGCTAGCGCTGTGCTTCTACACATGTATTTGCGGAACGGTGAAAGCGCACAGTAGTGCACTTTTCTCCCAGCAAATACACTGTTTCTAAGGAAATGGGAACACACTGAGGAGACACTTGTGGGATCTACAGTGACTAAAACTGAGCTTCCCTGCGCACCGGGAAGCAAGAGAAATGCTGAATTCATCAAGCCCAGTTACATACTCAGAATCTGTACTACTGCGCAAATAGGCATGTCTCTTTAGTCAAAAAACTCATTTCAGACGAAGTTGCACAAATGCATCTCAGAAGTGTGCAACTTCTTCTCTGAGTTAGAAAACGTCGAGAAACGGTCGTTTCTGCTAGCGCTGTGCTTCTACACATGTACTTGCTGAACGGTGAAAGCGCACAGTAATGCACTTTTCTCCCAGCAAATACACTGTTTCTAAGGAAATGGGAACACACTGAGGAGACACTTGTGGGAGCTACTGTGACTAAAACTGAGCTTCTCTACGCACAGGGAAGCAAGAGAAAAGCTGATTTCATCAAGCCCAGTTACATACTCAGAATCTGTACTACTGCGCAAATAGGCATGTCTCTTTAGGCAAAAAACTCATTTCTGACAAAGTTGCCCAAATGCATCTCAGAAGTGTGCAACTTGTTCCCTGAGTTAGAAAACGTCGAGAAACGGTCGTTTCTGCTAGCGCTGTGCTTCTACACATGTACTTGCTGAACGTTGAAAGCGCACAGTAATGTACTTTTCTCCCAGCAAATACACTGTTTCTAAGGAAATGGGAACACACTGAGGAGACACTTGTGGGAGCTACTGTGACTAAAACTGAGCTTCCCTACGCACAGGGAAGCAAGAGAAATGCTGATTTCATCAAGCCCAGCTACATACTCAGAATCTGTACTACTGCGCAAATAGGCATGTCTCTTTAGGCAAAAAACTCATTTCTGACAAAGTTGCCCAAATGCATCTCAGAAGTTTGCAACTTGTTCTCTGAGTTAGAAAACATCGAGAAACGTTCGTTTCTGCTAGCGCTGTACATCTACACATGTACTTGCTGAACGGTGAAAGCGCACAGTAATGCACTTTTCTCCCAGCAAATACACTGTTTCTAAGGAAATGGGAACACACTGAGGAGACAATTGTGGGAGCTACTGTGACTAAAACTGAGCTTCTCTACGCACAGGGAAGCAAGAGAAATGCTGATTTCATCAAGCCCAGTTACATACTCAGAATCTGTACTACAGCGCAAATAGTCATGTCTCTTTAGGCAAAAAACTCATTTCTGACAAAGTTGCCCAAATGCATCTCAGAAGTGTGCATCTTCTTCCCTGAGTGAGAAAACGTCGAGAAACGGTCGTTTCTGCTAGCGCTGTCCTTCTACACATATATTTGCTGAACGGTGAAAGCGCACAGTAATGCACTTTTCTCCCAGCAAATACACTGTTTCTAAGGAAATGGGAACACACTGAGGAGACACTTGTGGGAGCTACTGTGACTAAAACTGAGCTTCCCTACGCACAGGGAAGCAAGAGAAATGCTGATTTCATCATACCCAGTTACATACTCAGAATCTGTACTACTGCGCAAATAGGCATGTCTCTTTAGGCAAAAAACTCATTTCTGACAAAGTTGCCCAAATGCATCTCAGAAGTGTGTAACTTGTTCCCTGAGTTAGAAAACGTCGAGAAACGTTCGTTTCTGCTAGCGCTGTGCTTCTACACATGTACTTGCTGAACGGTGAAAGCGCACAGTAATGCACTTTCCTCCCAGCAAACACACTGTTTCTAAGGAAATGGGAACACACTGAGGAGACACTTGTGGGAGCTACTGTGACTAAAACTGAGCTTCCCTAAGCACAGGGAAGCAAGAGAAATGCTGATTTCATCAAGCCCAGTTACATACTCAGAATCTGTACTACTGCGCAAATAGGCATGTCTCTGTAGGCAAAAAACTCATTTCTGACAAAGTTGCCCAAATGCATCTCAGAAGTGTGCAACTTATTCCCTGAGTTAGAAAACGTAGAGAAACGGTCGTTTCTGCTAGCGCTGTGCTTCTACACATGTACTTGCTGAACGGTGAAAGCGCACAGTAATGCACTTTTCTCCCAGCAAATACACTGTTTCTAAGGAAATGGGAACACACTGAGGAGACACTTGTGGGAGCTACTGTGACTAAAACTGAGCTTCCCTAAGCACAGGGAAGCAAGAGAAATGCTGATTTCATCAAGCCCAGTTCCATACTCAGAATCTCTACTACTGCGCAAATAGGCATGTCTCTTTAGGCAAAAAACTCATTTCTGACAAAGTTGCCCAAATGCATCTCAGAAGTGTGCAACTTGTTCCCTGAGTTAGGAAACGTAGAGAAACGGTCGTTTCTGCTAGCGCTGTGCTTCTACACATGTACTTGCTGAACGGTGAAAGTGCACAGTAATGCACTTTTCTCCCAGCAAATACACTGTTTCTAAGGAAATGGGAACACACTGAGGAGACACTTGTGGGAGCTACTGTGCCAAAACTGAGCATCCCTATGCACAGGGAAGCATAAGAAATGTTGGTTTCATCAAGCCCAGTTACATACTCAGAATCTGTACTACTGCGCAAATAGGCATGTCTCTTTAGGCAAAAAACTCATTTCTGACAAAGTTGCCCAAATGCATCTCAGAAGTGTGCAACTTGTTCCCTGAGTTAGAAAACATCGAGAAACGTTCGTTTCTGCTAGCGCTGTGCTTCTACACATGTATTTGCGGAACGGTGAAAGCGCACAGTAGTGCACTTTTCTCCCAGCAAATACACTGTTTCTAAGGAAATGGGAACACACTGAGGAGACACTTGTGGGATCTACAGTGACTAAAACTGAGCTTCCCTAAGCACAGGGAAGCAAGAGAAAGGCTGATTTCATCAAGCCCAGTTACATACTCAGAATCTGTACTACTGCGCAAATAGGCATGTCTCTTTAGGCAAAAAACTCATATCTGACAAAGTTGCCCAAATGCATCTCAGAAGTGTGCAACTTGTTCCCTGAGTTAGAAAACGTCGAGAAACGTGCGTTTCTGCTAGCGCTGTGCATCTACACATGTACTTGCTGAACGGTGAAAGCGCACAGTAATGCACTTTTCTCCCAGCAAATACACTGTTTCTGAGGAAATGGGAACACACTGAGGAGACACTTGTGGGAGCTACGGTGACTAAAACTGAGCTTCCCTACGCACAGGGAAGCAAGAGAAATGCTGATTTCGTCAAGCCCAGTTACATACTCAGAATCTGTACTACTGCGCAAATAGGCATGTCTCTGTAGGCAAAAAACTCATTTCTGACAAAGTTGCCCAAATGCATCTCAGAAGTGTGCAACTTGTTCCCTGAGTTAGAAAACGTCGAGAAACGGTCGTTTCTGCTAGCGCTGTGCTTCTACACATGTATTTGCTGAACGGTGAAAGCGCACAGTAATGCACTTTTCTCCCAGCAAATACACTGTTTCTAAGGAAATGGGAACACACTGAGGAGACACTTGTGGGAGCTACTGTGACTAAAACTCAGCTTCCCTACGCACAGGGAAGCAAGAGAAATGCTGATTTCACCACGCCCAGTTACATACTCAGAATCTGTACTACTGCGAAAATAGGCATGTCTCTTTAGGCAAAAAACTCATTTCTGACAAAGTTGCCCAAATGCATCTCAGAAGTGTGCAACTTGTTCCCTGAGTTAGAAAACGTCGAGAAACGGTCGTTTCTGCTAGCGCTGTGCTTCTACACATGTACTTGCTGAACGGTGAAAGGGCACAGTAATGTACTTTTCTCCCAGCAAATACACTGTTTCTAAGGAAATGGGAACACACTGAGGAGACACTTGTGGGAGCTACTGTGACTAAAACTGAGCTTCCCTAAGCACAGGGAAGCAAGAGAAATGCTGATTTCATCAAGCCCAGTTCCATACTCAGAATCTGTACTACTGCGCAAATAGGCATGTCTCTTTAGGCAAAAAACTCATTTCTGACAAAGTTGCCCAAATGCATCTCAGAAGTGTGCAACTTGTTCCCTGAGTTAGGAAACGTAGAGAAACTGTCGTTTCTGCTAGCGCTGTGCTTCTACACATGTACTTGCTGAACGGTGAAAGCGCACAGTAATGCACTTTTCTCCCAGCAAATACACTGTTTCTAAGGAAATGGGAACACACTGAGGAGACACTTGTGGGAGCTACTGTGACCAAAACTGAGCTTCCCTACGCACAGGGAAGCAAGAGAAATGTTGGTTTCATCAAGCCCAGTTACATACTCAGAATCTGTACTACTGCGCAAATAGGCATGTCTCTTTAGGCAAAAAACTCATTTCTGACAAAGTTGCCCAAATGCATCTCAGAAGTGTGCAACTTGTTCCCTGAGTTAGAAAACATCGAGAAACATTCGTTTCTGCTAGCGCTGTGCTTCTACACATGTATTTACGGAACGGTGAAAGCGCACAGTAGTGCACTTTTCTCCCAGCAAATACACTGTTTCTAAGGAAATGGGAACACACTGAGGAGACACTTGTGGGATCTACAGTGACTAAAACTGAGCTTCCCTAAGCACAGGGAAGCAAGAGAAATGCTGATTTCATCAAGCCCAGTTACATACTCAGAATCTGTACTACTGCGCAAATAGGCATGTCTCTTTAGGCAAAAAACTCATTTCTGACAAAGTTGCCCAAATGCATCTCAGAAGTGTGCAACTTGTTCCCTGAGTTAGAAAACGTCGAGAAACGTGCGTTTCTGCTAGCGCTGTGCATCTACACATGTACTTGCTGAACGGTGAAAGCGCACAGTAATGCACTTTTCTCCCAGCAAATACACTGTTTCTGAGGAAATGGGAACACACTGAGGAGACCCTTGTGGGAGCTACGGTGACTAAAACTGAGCTTCCCTACGCACAGGGAAGCAAGAGAAATGCTGATTTCGTCAAGCCCAGTTACATACTCAGAATCTGTACTACTGCGCAAATAGGTATGTCTCTGTAGGCAAAAAATTCATTTCTGACAAAGTTGCCCAAATGCATCTCAGAAGTGTGCAACTTGTTCCCTGAGTTAGAAAACGTCGAGAAACGGTCGTTTCTGCTAGCGCTGTGCTTCTACACATGTACTTGCTGAACGGTGAAAGGGCACAGTAATGCACTTTTCTCCCATCAAATACACTGTTTCTAAGGAAATGGGAACACACTGAGGAAACACTTGTGGGAGCTACTGTGACTAAAACTGAGCTTCCCTACGCACAGGGAAGCAAGAGAAATGCTGATTTCATCAAGCCCAGTTACATACTCAGAATCTGTACTACTGCGCAAATAGGCATGTCTCTTTAGGCAAAAAACTCATTTCTGACAAAGTTGCCCAAATGCATCTCAGAAGTGTGCAACTTGTTCCCTGAGTGAGAAAACGTCGAGAAACGGTCGTTTCTGCTAGCGCTGTGCTTCTACACATGTACTTGCTGAACGGTGAAAGCGCACAGTAATGCACTTTTCTCCCAGCAAATACACTGTTTCTAAGGAAATGGGAATATACTGAGGAGACAATTGTGGGAGCTACTGTGACTAAAAGTGAGCTTCCCTACGCACAGGGCAGCAAGAGAAATGGTGATTTCATCAAGCCCAGTTACATACTCAGAATCTTTACTACTGCGCAAATAGGCATGTCTCTTTAGGCAAAAAACTCATTTCTGACAAAGTTGCCCAAATGCATCTCAGAAGTGTGCAACTTGTTCCCTGAGTTAGAAAACGTCGAGAAACGGTCGTTTCTGCTAGCGCTGTGCTTCTACACATGTACTTGCTGAACGGTGAAAGCGCACAGTAATGTACTTTTCTCCCAGCAAATACACTGTTTCTAAGGAAATGGGAACACACTGAGGAGACACTTGTGGGAGCTACTGTGACTAAAACTGAGCTTCTCTACGCACAGGGAAGCAAGAGAAATGCTGATTTCATCAAGCCCAGTTACATACTCAGAATCTGTACTACTGCGCAAATAGGCATGTCTCTTTAGGCAAAAAACTCATTTCTGACAAAGTTGCCCAAATGCATCTCAGAAGTGTGCAACTTGTTCCCTGAGTGAGAAAACGTCGAGAAACGGTCGTTTCTGCTAGCGCTGTGCTTCTACACATGTACTTGTTGAACGGTGAAAGCGCACAGTAATGCACTTTTCTCCCAGCAAATACACTGTTTCTAAGGAAATGGGAACACACTGAGGAGACACTTGTGGGAGCAACTGTGACTAAAACTGAGCTTCCCTAAGCACAGGGAAGCAAGAGAAATGCTGATTTCATCAAGCCCAGTTACATACTCAGAATCTGTACTACTGCGCAAATAGGCATGTCTCTTTAGGCAAAAAACTCATTTCTGACAAAGTTGCCCAAATGCATCTCAGAAGTGTGTAACTTGTTCCCTGAGTTAGAAAACGTCGAGAAACGTTTGTTTCTGCTAGAGCTGTGCTTCTACACATGTACTTGCTGAACGGTGAAAGCGCACAGTAATGCACTTTTCTCCCAGCAAATACACTGTTTCTAAGGAAATGGGAACACACTGAGGAGACACTTGTGGGAGCTACTGTGACTAAAACTGAGCTTCCCTAAGCACAGGGAAGCAAGAGAAATGCTGATTTCATCAAGCCCAGTTGCATACTCAGAATCTGTACTACTGCGCAAATAGGCATGTCTCTTTAGGCAAAAAACTCATTTCTGACAAAGTTGCCCAAATGCATCTCAGAAGTGTGCAACTTGTTCCCTGAGTGAGAAAACGTCGAGAAACGGTCGTTTCTGCTAGCGCTGTGCTTCTACACATGTACTTGCTGAACGGTGAAAGCGCACAGTAATGCACTTTTCTCCCAGCAAATACACTGTTTCTAAGGAAATGGGAATACACTGAGGAGACAATTGTGGGAGCTACTGTGACTAAAATTGAGCTTCCCTACGCACCGGGAAGCAAGAGAAATGCTGATTTCATCAAGCCCAGTTACATACTCAGAATCTTTACTACTGCGCAAATAGGCATGTCTCTTTAGGCAAAAAACTCATTTCTGACAAAGTTGCCCAAATGCATCTCAGAAGTGTGCAACTTGTTCCCTGAGTTAGAAAACGTCGATAAACGGTCGTTTCTGCTAACGCTGTGCTTCTACACATGTACTTGCTGAACGGTGAAAGCGCACAGTAATGTACTTTTCTCCCAGCAAATACACTGTTTCTAAGGAAATGGGAACACACTGAGGAGACACTTGTGGGAGCTACTGTGACTAAAACTGAGCTTCTCTACGCACAGGGAAGCAAGAGAAATGCTGATTTCATCAAGCCCAGTTACATACTCAGAATCTGTACTACTGCGCAAATAGGCATGTCTCTGTAGGCAAAAAACTCATTTCTGACAAAGTTGCCCAAATGCATCTCAGAAGTGTGCATCTTCTTCCCTGAGTGAGAAAAAGTCGAGAAACGGTCGTTTCTGCTATCGCTGTGCTTCTACACATGTACTTGCTGAACGGTGAAAGCGCACAGTAATGCACTTTTCTCCCAGCTATACACTGTTTCTAAGGAAATGGGAACACACTGAGGAGACACTTGTGGGAGCAACTGTGACTAAAACTGAGCTTCCCTAAGCACAGGGAAGCAAGAGAAATGCTGATTTCATCAAGCCCAGTTACATACTCAGAATCTGTACTACTGCGCAAATAGGCATGTCTCTTTAGGCAAAAAACTCATTTCTGACAAAGTTGCCCAAATGCATCTCAGAAGTGTGTAACTTGTTCCCTGAGTTAGAAAACGTCGAGAAACGTTCGTTTCTGCTAGCGCTGTGCTTCTACACATGTACTTGCTGAACGGTGAAAGCGCACTGTAATGCACTTTTCTCCCAGCAAATACACTGTTTCTAAGGAAATGGGAACACACTGAGGAGACACTTGTGGGAGCAACTGTGACCAAAACTGAGCTTCCCTACGCACAGGGAAGCAAGAGAAAGGCTGATTTCATCAAGCCCAGTTACATACTCAGAATCTGTACTACTGCGCAAATAGGCATGTCTCTTTAGGCAAAAAACTCATTTCTGACAAAGTTGCCCAAATGTATCTCAGAAGTGTGCAACTTGTTCCCTGAGATAGAAAACGTCGAGAAACGGTCATTTCTGCTAGCGCTGTGCTTCTACACATGTACTTGCTGTACGGTGAAAGCGCACAGTAATGCACTTTTCTCCCAGCAAATACACTGTTTCTAAGGAAATGGGAACACACTGAGGAGACACTTGTGGGAGCTACTGTGACTAAAACTGAGCTTCCCTACGCACAGGGAAGCAAGAGAAATGCTGATTTCATCAAGCCCAGTTACATACTCAGAATCTTTACTACTGCGCAAATAGGCATGTCTCTGTAGGCAAAAAACTCATTTCTGACAAAGTTGCCCAAATGCATCTCAGAAGTGTGCAACTTGTTCCCTGAGTTAGAAAACGTCGAGAAACGGTCGTTTCTGCTAGCCCTGTGCTTCTACACATGTACTTGCTGAACGGTGAAAGCGCACAGTAATGTACTTTTCTCCCAGCAAATACACTGTTTCTAAGGAAATGGGAACACACTGAGGAGACACTTGTGGGAGCTACTGTGACTAAAACTGAGCTTTCCTAAGCACAGGCAAGCAAGAGAAAGGCTGATTTCATCAAGCCCAGTTACATACTCAGAATCTGTACTACTGCGCAAATAGGCATGTCTCTGTAGGCAAAAAACTCATTTCTGACAAATTTGCCCAAATGCACCTCAGAAGTGTGCAACTTGTTCCCTGAGTGAGAAAACGTCGAGAAACGGTCGTTTCTGCTAGCGCTGTGCTTCTACACATGTACTTGCTGAACGGTGAAAGCGCACAGTAATGCACTTTTCTCCCAGCAAATACACTGTTTCTAAGGAAATGGGAACACACTGAGGAGACAATTGTGGGAGCTACTGTGACTAAAACTGAGCTTCCCTACGCACAGGGTAGCAAGAGAAATGCTGATTTCATCAAGCCCAGTTACATACTCAGAATCTGTACTACTGCGCAAATAGGCATGTCTCTTTAGGCAAAAAACTCATTTCTGACAAAGTTGCCCAAATGCATCTCAGAAGTGTGCAACTTGTTCCCTGAGTGAGAAAACGTCGAGAAACGGTCGTTTCTGCTAGCGCTGTGCTTCTACACATGTACTTGCTGAACGGTGAAAGCGCAGAGTAATGCACTTTTCTCCCAGCAAATACACTGTTTCTAAGGAAATGGGAATACACTGAGGAGACAATTGTGGGAGCTACTGTGACTAAAACTGAGCTTCCCTACGCACAGGGCAGCAAGAGAAATGGTGATTTCATCAAGCCCAGTTACATACTCAGAATCTTTACTACTGCGCAAATAGGCATGTCTCTTTAGGCAAAAAACTCAATTCTGACAAAGTTGCCCAAATGCATCTCAGAAGTGTGCAACTTGTTCCCTGAGTTAGAAAACGTCGAGAAACGTTCGTTTCTGCTAGCGCTGTGCTTCTACACATGTACTTGCTGAACGGTGAAAGCGCACAGTAATGTACTTTTCTCCCAGCAAATACACTGTTTCTAAGGAAATGGGAACACACTGAGGAGACACTTGTGGGAGCTACTGTGACTAAAACTGAGCTTCTCTACGCACAGGGAAGCAAGAGAAATGCTGATTTCAACAAGCCCAGTTACATACTCAGAATCTGTACTACTGCGCAAATAGGCATGTCTCTTTAGGAAAAAAACTCATTTCTGACAAAGTTGCCCAAATGCATCTCAGAAGTGTGCCTCTTCTTCCCTGAGTGAGAAAACGTCGAGAAACGGTCATTTTTGCTAGAGCTGTGCTTCTACACATGTACTTGCTGAACGGTGAAAGCGCACAGTAATGCACTTTTCTCCCAGCAAATACACTGTTTCTAAGGAAATGGGAACACACTGAGGAGACACTTGTGGGAGCTACTGTGACTAAAACTGAGCTTCCCTAAGCACAGGGAAGCAAGAGAAATGCTGATTTCATCAAGCCCAGTTACATACTCAGAATCTGTACTACTGCGCAAATAGGCATGTCTCTTTAGGCAAAAAACTCATTTCTGACAAAGTTGCCCAAATGCATCTCAGAAGTGTGTAACTTGTTTTAGAAAACGTCGAGAAACGTTCGTTTCTGCTAGCGCTGTGCTTCTACACATGTACTTGCTGAACGGTGAAAGCGCACAGTAATGTACTTTTCTCCCAGCAAATACACTGTTTCTAAGGAACTGGGAACACACTGAGGAGACACTTGTGGGAGCTACTGTGACTAAAACTGAGCTTCCCTAAGCACAGGAAAGCAAGAGAAAGGCTGATTTCATCAAGCCCAGTTACATACTCAGAATCTGTACTACTGCGCAAATAGGCATGTCTCTTTAGGCAAAAAACTCATTTCTGACAAAGTTGCCCAAATGCGTCTCAGAAGTGTGCAACTTGTTCCCTGAGTTAGAAAACGTAGAGAAACGGTCGTTTCTGCTAGCGCTGTGCTTCTACACATGTACTTGCTGAACGGTGAAATCGCATAGTAATGCACTTTTCTCCCAGCAAATACACTGTTTCTAAGGAAATGGGAACACAATGAGGAGACCCTTGTGGGAGCTACTGTGACTAAAACTGAGCTTCCCTACGCACAGGGAAGCAAGAGAAATGCTGATTTCACCAATCCCAGTTACATACTCAGAATCTGTACTACTGCGCAAATAGGCATGTCTCTTTAGGCAAAAAACTCATTTCTGACAAAGTTGCCCAAATGCATCTCAGAAGTGTGCAACTTGTTCCCTGAGTTAGAAAACGTCGAGAAACGGTCGTTTCTGCTAGCGCTGTGCTTCTACACATGTACTAGCTGAACGGTGAAAGCGCACAGTAATGCACTTTTCTCCCAGCAAAAACACTGTTTCTAAGGAAATGGGAACACACTGAGGAGACACTTGTGGGAGCTACGGTGATTAAAACTGAGCTTCCCTACGCACAGGGAAGCAAGAGAAATGCTGATTTCGTCAAGCCCAGTTACATACTCAGAATCTGTACTACTGCGCAAATAGGCATGTCTCTGTAGGCAAAAAACTCATTTCTGACAAAGTTGCCCAAATGCATCTCAGAAGTGTGCAACTTGTTCCCTGAGTTAGAAAACGTCGAGAAACGTTCGTTTCTGCCAGCGCTGTGCTTCTTCACATGTACTTGCTGAACGGTGAAAGCGCACAGTAATGCACTTTTCTCCCAGCAAATACACTGTTTCTAAGGAAATGGGAACACACTGAGGAGACACTTGTGGGAGCTACTGTGACTAAAACTGAGCTTCCCTACACACAGGGAAGCAAGAGAAATGCTGATTTCATCAAGCCCAGTTACATACTCAGAATCTGTACTACTGCGCAAATAGGCATGTCTCTTTAGGCAAAAAACTCATTTCTGACAAAGTTGCCCAAATGCATCTCAGAAGTGTGCAACTTGTTCCCTGAGTTAGAAAACATCGAGAAACGTTCGTTTCTGCTAGCGCTGTGCTTCTACACATGTATTTGCGGAACGGTGAAGCGCACTGTAGTGCACTTTTCTCCCAGCAATACACTGTTTCTAAGGAAATGGGAACACACTGAGGAGACACTTGTGGGATCTACAGTGACTAAAACTGAGCTTCCCTACGCACCGGGAAGCAAGAGAAATGCTGAATTCATCAAGCCCAGTTACATACTCAGAATTTGTACTACTGCGCAAATAGGCATGTCTCTTTAGTCAAAAAACTCATTTCAGACAAAGTTGCCCAAATGCATCTCAGAAGTGTGCAACTTCTTCCCTGAGTTAGAAAACGTCGAGAAACGGTCGTTTCTGCTAGCGCTGTGCTTCTACACATGTACTTGCTGAACGGTGAAAGCGCACAGTAATGCACTTTTCTCCCAGCAAATACACTGTTTCTAAGGAAATGGGAACACACTGAGGAGACACTTGTGGGAGCTACTGTGACTAAAACTGAGCTTCCCTACGCACAGGGAAGCAAGAGAAATGCTGATTTCATCAAGCCCAGCTACATACTCAGAATCTGTACTACTGCGCAAATAGGCATGTCTCTTTAGGCAAAAAACTCATTTCTGACAAAGTTGCCCAAATGCATCTCAGAAGTGTGCAACTTGTTCCCTGAGTTAGAAAACGTCGAGAAACGGTCGTTTCTGCTAGCGCTGTGCTTCTACACATGTACTTGCTGAACGGTGAAAGCACACAGTAATGCACTTTTCTCCCAGCAAATACACTGTTTCTAAGGAAATGGGAATACACTGAGGAGACAATTGTGGGAGCTACTGTGACTAAAATTGAGCTTCCCTACAAACAGGGAAGCAAGAGTAATGCGGATTTCATCAAGCCCAGTTACATACTCAGAATCTTTACTACTGCGCAAATAGGCATGTCTCTTTAGGCAAAAAAATCATTTCTGACAAAGTTGCCCAAATGCATCTCAGAAGTGTGCAACTTGTTCCCTGAGTTAGAAAACGTCGAGAAACGGTCGTTTCTGCTAGCGCTGTGCTTCTACACATGTACTTGCTGAACGGTGAAAGCGCACAGTACTGTACTTTTCTCCCAGCAAATACACTGTTTCTAAGGAAATGGGAACACACTGAGGAGACACTTGTGGGAGCTACTGTGACTAAAACTGAGCTTCCCTACGCACAGGGAAGCAAGAGAAATGCTGATTTCGTCAAGCCCAGTTACATACTCAGAATCTGTACTACTGCGCAAATAGGCATGTCTCTTTAGGCAAAAAACTCATTTCTGACAAAGTTGCCCAAATGCATCTCAGAAGTGTGCAACTTGTTCCCTGAGTTAGAAAACGTCGAGAAACGGTTGTTTCTGCTAGCGGTGTGCTTCTACACATGTACTTGCTGAACGGTGAAAGCGCACAGTAATGTACTTTTCTCCCAGCAAATACACTGTTTCTAAGGAAATGGGAACACACTGAGGAGACACTTGTGGGAGCTACTGTGACTAAAACTGAGCTTCCCTAAGCACAGGGAAGCAAGAGAAATGCTGATTTCATCAAGCCCAGTTACATACTCAGAATCTGTACTACTGCGCAAATAGGCATGTCTCTTTAGGCAAAAAACTCATTTCTGACAAAGTTGCCCAAATGCATCTCAGAAGTGTGCAACTTGTTCCCTGAGTGAGAAAACATCGAGAAACGGTCGTTTCTGCTAGCGCTGTGCTTCTACACATGTACTTGCTGAACGGTGAAAGCACACAGTAATGCACTTTACTCCCAGCAAATACACTGTTTCTAAGGAAATGGGAATACACTGAGGAGACAATTGTGGGAGCTACTGTGACTAAAACTGAGCTTCCCTACGCACAGGGTAGCAAGAGAAATGGTGATTTCATCAAGCCCAGTTACATACTCAGAATCTTTACTACTGCGCAAATAGGCTTGTCTCTTTAGGCAAAAAACTCATTTCTGACAAAGTTGCCCAAATGCATCTCAGAAGTGTGCAACTTGTTCCCTGAGTTAGAAAACGTCGAGAAACGGTCGTTTCTGCTAGCGCTGTGCTTCTACACATGTATTTGCTGAACGGTGAAAGCGCACAGTAGTGCACTTTTCTCCCAGCAAATACACTGTTTCTAAGGAAATGGGAACACACTGAGGGGACACTTGTGGGATCTACAGTGACTAAAACTGAGCTTCCCTACGCACCGGGAAGCAAGAGAAATGCTGATTTCATCAAGCCCAGTTACATACTCAGAATTTGTACTACTGCGCAAATAGGCATGTCTCTTTAGGCAAAAAACTCATTTCTGACAAAGTTGCCCAAATGCATCTCAGAAGTGTGCAACTTGTTCCCTGAGTTAGAAAACGTCGAGAAACGGTCGTTTCTGCTAGCGGTGTGCTTCTACACATGTACTTGCTGAACGGTGAAAGCGCACAGTAATGTACTTTTCTCCCAGCAAATACACTGTTTCTAAGGAAATGGGAACACACTGAGGAGACACTTGTGGGAGCTACTGTGACTAAAACTGAGCTTCCCTAAGCACAGGGAAGCAAGAGAAATGCTGATTTCATCAAGCCCAGTTACATACTCAGAATCTGTACTACTGCGCAAATAGGCATGTCTCTTTAGGCAAAAAACTCATTTCTGACAAAGTTGCCCAAATGCATCTCAGAAGTGTGCAACTTGTTCCCTGAGTGAGAAAACATCGAGAAACGGTCGTTTCTGCTAGCGCTGTGCTTCTACACATGTACTTGCTGAACGGTGAAAGCACACAGTAATGCACTTTACTCCCAGCAAATACACTGTTTCTAAGGAAATGGGAATACACTGAGGAGACAATTGTGGGAGCTACTGTGACTAAAACTGAGCTTCCCTACGCACAGGGTAGCAAGAGAAATGGTGATTTCATCAAGCCCAGTTACATACTCAGAATCTTTACTACTGCGCAAATAGGCTTGTCTCTTTAGGCAAAAAACTCATTTCTGACAAAGTTGCCCAAATGCATCTCAGAAGTGTGCAACTTGTTCCCTGAGTTAGAAAACGTCGAGAAACGGTCGTTTCTGCTAGCGCTGTGCTTCTACACATGTATTTGCTGAACGGTGAAAGCGCACAGTAGTGCACTTTTCTCCCAGCAAATACACTGTTTCTAAGGAAATGGGAACACACTGAGGGGACACTTGTGGGATCTACAGTGACTAAAACTGAGCTTCCCTACGCACCGGGAAGCAAGAGAAATGCTGATTTCATCAAGCCCAGTTACATACTCAGAATTTGTACTACTGCGCAAATAGGCATGTCTCTTTAGGCAAAAAACTCATTTCTGACAAAGTTGCCCAAATGCATCTCAGAAGTGTGCAACTTGTTCCCTGAGTTAGAAAACGTCGAGAAACGGTCGTTTCTGCTAGCGGTGTGCTTCTACACATGTACTTGCTGAACGGTGAAAGCGCACAGTAATGTACTTTTCTCCCAGCAAATACACTGTTTCTAAGGAAATGGGAACACACTGAGGAGACACTTGTGGGAGCTACTGTGACTAAAACTGAGCTTCCCTAAGCACAGGGAAGCAAGAGAAATGCTGATTTCATCAAGCCCAGTTACATACTCAGAATCTGTACTACTGCGCAAATAGGCATGTCTCTTTAGGCAAAAAACTTATTTCTGACAAAGTTGCCCAAATGCATCTCAGAAGTGTGCAACTTGTTCCCTGAGTGAGAAAACATCGAGAAACGGTCGATTCTGCTAGCGCTGTGCTTCTACACATGTACTTGCTGAACGGTGAAAGCACACAGTAATGCACTTTACTCCCAGCAAATACACTGTTTCTAAGGAAATGGGAATACACTGAGGAGACAATTGTGGGAGCTACTGTGACTAAAACTGAGCTTCCCTACGCACAGGGTAGCAAGAGAAATGGTGATTTCATCAAGCCCAGTTACATACTCAGAATCTTTACTACTGCGCAAATAGGCTTGTCTCTTTAGGCAAAAAACTCATTTCTGACAAAGTTGCCCAAATGCATCTCAGAAGTGTGCAACTTGTTCCCTGAGTTAGAAAACGTCGAGAAACGGTCGTTTCTGCTAGCGCTGTGCTTCTACACATGTACTTGCTGAACGGTGAAAGGGCACAGTAATGCACTTTTCTCCCATCAAATACACTGTTTCTAAGGAAATGGGAACACACTGAGGAGACACTTGTGGGAGCTACTGTGACTAAAACTGAGCTTCCCTACGCACAGGGAAGCAAGAGAAATGCTGATTTCATCAAGCCCAGTTACATACTCAGAATCTGTACTACTGCGCAAATAGGCATGTCTCTTTAGGCAAAAAACTCATTTCTGACAAAGTTGCCCAAATGCATCTCAGAAGTGTGCAACTTGTTTCCTGAGGTAGAAGACTTTGAGAAACTGTCACTTCTGCAAGCGCTGTGCTTCTACACATGTATTGGCTGAACAATGAAAGAGTACTGTAATGCAAGTTTCTCCCAGCAAATACAGTGTTTCTAAGTAAATATGAGCACACTGAGGAGACACTTGTGGGAGCTACTGTGACTAAAACTGAGCTTCTCTACGCACAGGGAAGCAAGAGAAATGCTGATTTCATCAAACACAATTACATACTCACAATCTGTACTACTGCGCAAATAGGCAAAACTAGTGCGTTCTAAAGCACCTGTCTTTAGCCACAAAAGTCATTTCTGTTAACGATGCCCAAATGCATCTCAGAAGTGTGCAACTTGTTCTGTGAGTTAGAAAACGTCGAGAAACTGTCATTTCTGCAAGCGCTGTGCTTCTACACATGTATTGGCTGAACAATGAAAGAGTACTGTAATGCATGTTTCTCCCAGCAAATACACTGTTTCTAAGTAAATATGAGCACACTGAGGAGACACTTGTGGGAGCTACTGTGACTAAAACTGAGCTTCTCTACGCACAGGGAACCAAGAGAAATGCTGATTTCATCAAACACAATTACATACTCACAATCTGTACCACTGCGCCAATAGGCAAAACTAGTGCGTTCTAAAGCACGTCTCTTTAGGCAAAAAACTCATTTCTGACAACATTGCCCAAATACATCTCAGAAGTGTGCAACTTGTTTCGTGAGTTAGAATACGTCGAGAAACTATCGTTTCTGCAAGCGCTGTGCGTCTACACACGTATTGGCTGAACAATGAAAGAGTACTGTAATGCATGTTTCTCCCAGCAAATACACTGTTTCTAAGGAAATGTGAACACACTGAGGAGACACTTGTGGGAGCTACTGTGACTAAAACTGAGCTTCCCTATGCATAGTGAAGCAAGAGAAATGCTGATTTCATCAAACACAGTTACATACTCAAAATCTGTACCACTGCGCCAATAGGCAAAATTCGTGCGTTCCAAAGCAAGTCTCTTTAGGCAAAAAACTCATTTCTGACAACATTGCCCAAATACATCTCAGAAGTGTGCAACTTGTTCCGTGAGTTAGAATACGTCGAGAAACTGTCGTTTCTGCAAGCGCTGTGCTTCTACAGATGTATTGGCTGAACAATGAAAGAGTACTGTAATGCATGTTTCTCCCAGCAAATACACTGTTTCTAAGTAAATATGAGCACACTGAGGAGACACTTGTGGGAGCTACTGTGACTAAAACTGAGCTTCTCTACGCACAGGGAAACAAGAGAAATGCTGATTTCATCAACCACAATTACATACTCACAATCTGTACCACTGCGCCAATAGGCAAAACTAGTGCGTTCTAAAGCACGTCTCTTTAGGCAAAAAACTATTTTCTGACAACATTGCCCAAATACATCTCAGAAGTGTGCAACTTGTTCCGTGAGTTAGAATACGTCGAGAAACTGTCGCTTCTGCAAGCGCTGTGCTTCTACACATGTATTGGCTGAACAATGAAAGAGTACTGTAATGCATGTTTCTCCCAGCAAATACACTGTTTCTAAGGAAATGTGAACACACTGAGGAGACACTTGTGGGAGCTACTGTGACTAAAACTGAGCTTCCCTATGCATAGGGAAGCAAGAGAAATGCTGATTTCACCAACACAGGTACATACTCAAAATCTGTACCACTGCGCCAATAGGCAAAACTCGTGCGTTCTAAAGCACGTCTCTTTAGGCAAAAAACTCATTTCTGACAACATTGCCCAAATACATCTCAGAAGTGTGCAACTTGTTTCCTGAGGTAGAAGACTTCGAGAGACTGTCGTTTCTGCAAGCGCTGTGCTTCTACACATGTATTGGCTGAACAATGAAAGAGTACTGTAATGCATGTTTCTCCCCGCAAATACACTGTTTCTAAGTAAATATGAACACACTGAGGAGACACTTGTGGGAGCTACTGTGACGAAAACTGAGCTTCCCTATGCACAGGGAAGCAAGAGAAATGATGATTTCATCAAACACAATTACATACTCACAATCTGTACTATTGCGCAATTAGGCAAAACTAGTGCGTTCCAAAGCACGTCTCTTTAGGCAAAAAACTCATTTCTGACAACATTGCCCAAATACATCTCAGAAGTGTGCAACTTGTTCCGTGAGTTAGAATACGTCGAGAAACTGTCATTTCTGCAAGCGCTGTGCTTCTACACATGTATTGGCTGAACAATGAAAGAGTACTGTAATGCATGTTTCTCCCAGCAAATACACTGTTTCTAAGTAAATATGAGCACACTGAGGAGACACTTGTGGGAGCTACTGTGACTAAAACTGAGCTTCTCTACGCACAGGGAAGCAAGAGAAATGATGACTTCAACAAACACAATTACATACTCACAATCTGTACTACTGCGCAAATAGGCAAAACTAGTGCGTTCTAAAGCACCTGTCTTTAGCCACAAAATTCATTTCTGTTAACGATGCCCAAATGCATCTCAGAAGTGTGCAACTTGTTCCGTGAGTTAGAAAACGTCGAGAAACTGTCATTTCTGCAAGCGCTGTGCTTCTACACATGTATTGGCTGAACAATGAAAGAGTACTGTAATGCATGTTTCTCCCAGCAAATACACTGTTTCTAAGTAAATATGAGCACACTGAGGAGACACTTGTGGGAGCTACTGTGACTAAAACTGAGCTTCTCTACGCACAGGGAAGCAAGAGAAATGCTGATTTCATCAAACACAATTACATACTCACAATCTGTACCACTGCGCCAATAGGCAAAACTAGTGCGTTCTAAAGCACGTCTCTTTAGGCAAAAAACTCATTTCTGACAACATTGCCCAAATACATCTCAGAAGTGTGCAACTTGTTTCGTGAGTTAGAATACGTCGAGAAACTATCGTTTCTGCAAGCGCTGTGCTTCTACACATGTATTGGCTGAACAATGAAAGAGTACTGTAATGCATGTTTCTCCCAGCAAATACACTGTTTCTAAGGAAATGTGAACACACTGAGGAGACACTTGTGGGAGCTACTGTGACTAAAACTGAGCTTCCCTATGCATAGGGAAGCAAGAGAAATGCTGATTTCATCAAACACAGTTACATACTCAAAATCTGTACCACTGCGCCAATAGGCAAAACTCGTGCGTTCTAAAGCACGTCTCTTTAGGCAAAAAACTCATTTCTGACAACATTGCCCAAATACATCTCAGAAGTGTGCAACTTGTTTCCTGAGGTAGAAGACTTCGAGAAACTGTGGTTTCTGCAAGCGCTGTGCTTCTACACATGTATTGGCTGAACAATGAAAGAGTACTGTAATGCATGTTTCTCCCAGCAAAAACACTGTTTCTAAGTAAATGTGAACACACTGAGGAGACACTTGTGGGAGCTACTGTGACTAAAACTGAGCTTCTCTACGCACAGGGAAGCAAGAGAAATGCTGATTTCATCAAACACAATTACATACTCACAATCTGTACTACTGCGCAAATAGGCAAAACTAGTACGTTCCAAAGCACGTCTCTTTAGGCAAAAAACTCATTTCTGACAACATTGCCCAAATACATCTCAGAAGTGTGCAACTTGTTTCCTGAGGTAGAAAACGTCGAGAAACTGTCGTTTCTGCAAGCGCTGTGCTTCTACACATACATTGGCTGAACAATGAAAGAGTACTGTAATGCATGTTTCTCCCAGCAAATACACTGTTTCTAAGGAAATGTGAACACATTGAGGAGACACTTGTGGGAGCTACTGTGACTAAAACTGAGCTTCCCTATGCATAGGGAAGCAAGAGAAATGCTGATTTCATCAAACACAGTTACATACTCAAAATCTGTACCACTGCGCCAATAGGCAAAACTCGTGCGTTCTAAAGCACGTCTCTTTAGGAAAAACTCATTTCTGACAACATTGCCCAAATATATCTAAGAAGTGTGCAACTTGTTTCCTGAGGTAGAAGACTTCGAGAGACTGTCGTTTCTGCAAGCGCTGTGCATCTACACATGTATTGGCCGAACAATGAAAGAGTACTGTAATGCATGTTTCTCCCCGCAAATACACTGTTTCTAAGTAAATATGAACACACAGAGGAGACACTTGTGGGAGCTACTGTGACTAAAACTGAGCTTCCCTATGCACAGGGAAGCAAGAGAAATGATGATTTCATCAAACACAATTACATACCCACAATCTGTACTACTGCGCAAATAGGCAAAACTAGTGCGTTCCAAAGCACGTCTCTTTAGGCAAAAAACTCATTTCTGACAATATTGCCCAAATACATCTCAGAAGTGTGCAACTTGTTCCGTGAGTTAGAATACGTCGAGAAACTGTCGCTTCTGCAATCGCTGTGCTTCTACACATGTATTGGCTGAACAATGAAAGAGTACTGTAATGCATGTTTCTCCCAGGAAATACACTGTTTCTAAGGAAATATGAGCACATTGAGGAGACACTTGTGGGAGCTACTGTGACTAAAACTGAGCTTCTCTATGCACAGGGAAGCAAGAGAAATGCTGATTTCATCAAACACAATTACATACTCACAATCTGTACTACTGCGCAAATAGGCAAAACTAGTGCGTTCTAAAGCACGTGTCTTAAGCCAAAAAAGTCATTTCTGTTAGCGATGCCCAAATGCATCTCAGAAGTATGCAACTTGTTCCGTGAGTTAGAAAACGTCGAGAAACTGTCGTTTCTGCAAGCGCTGTGCTCCTACACATGTATTGGCTGAACAATGAATGAGTACTGTAATGCATGTTTCTCCCAGCAAATACACTGTTTCTAAGTAAATATGAACACACTGAGGAGACACTTGTGGGAGCTACTGTGACTAAAACTGAGCTTCCCTATGCACAGGGAAGCAAGAGAAATGATGATTTCATCAAACACAATTACATACTCACAATCTGTACTACTGCGCAATTAGGCAAAACTAGTGCGTTCCAAAGCACGTCTCTTTAGGCAAAAAACTCATTTCTGACAACATTGCCCAAATACATCTCAGAAGTGTGCAACTTGTTCCGTGAGTTAGAATACGTCGAGAAACTGTCGTTTCTGCAAGCGCTGTGCTTCTACACATACATTGGCTGAACAATGAAAGAGTACTGTAATGCATGTTTCTCCCAGCAAATACACTGTTTCTAAGTAAATATGAGCACACTGAGGAGACACTTGTGGGAGCTACTGTGACTAAAACTGAGCTTCTCTACGCACAGGGAAGCAAGAGAAATGCTGATTTCAACAAACACAATTACATACTCACAATCTGTACTACTGCGGAAATAGGCAAAAATTGTGCGTTCTAAAGCACCTGTCTTTAGCCACAAAAGTCATTTCTGTTAACGATGCCCAAATGCATCTCAGAAGTGTGCAACTTGTTCCGTGAGTTAGAAAACGTCGAGAAACTGTCATTTCTGCAAGCGCTGTGCTTCTACACATGTATTGGCTGAACAATGAAAGAGTACTGTAATGCATGTTTCTCCCAGCAAATACACTGTTTCTAAGGAAATATTAGCACACTGAGGAGACACTTGTGGGAGCTACTGTGACTAAAACTGAGCTTCCCTATGCATAGGGAAGCAAGAGAAATGCTGATTTCATCAAACACAATTACATACTCACAATCTGTACCACTGCGCCAATAGGCAAAACTAGTGCATTCTAAAGCACGTCTCTTTAGGCAAAAAACTCATTTCTGACAACATTGCCCTAATACATCTCAGAAGTGTGCAACTTGTTTCGTGAGATAGAATACGTCGAGAAACTATCGTTTCTGCAAGCGCTGTGCTTCTACACATGTATTGGCTGAACAATGAAAGAGTACTGTAATGCATGTTTCTCCCAGCAAATACACTGTTTCTAAGGAAATGTGAACACACTGAGGAGACACTTGTGGGAGCTACTGTGACTAAAACTGAGCTTCCCTATGCATAGGGAAGCAAGAGAAATGCTGATTTCATCAAACACAGTTACATACTCAAAATCTGTACCACTGCGCCAGTAGGCAAAACTTGTGCGTTCTAAAGCACGTCTCTTTAGGCAAATAACTCATTTCTGACAACATTGCCCAAATACATCTCAGAAGTGTGCAACTTGTTTCCTGCGGTAGAAGAGTCGAGAAACTGTCGTTTCTGCAAGCGCTGTGCTTCTACACATACATTGGCTGAACAATGAAAGAGTACTGTAATGCATGTTTCTCCCAGCAAATACACTGTTTGTAAGGAAATATGAACACACTGAGGAGACAGTTTTGGGAGCTACTGTGACTAAAACTGAGCTTCCCTATGCACAGGGAAGCAAGAGAAATGCTGATTTCATCAAACACAATTACATACTCACAATCTGTACTACTGCGCAAATAGGCAAAACTAGTGCGTTCTAAAGCACCTGTCTTTAGCCACAAAAGTCATTTCTGTTAACGATGCCCAAATGCATCTCAGAAGTGTGCAACTTGTTCCGTGAGTTAGAAAACGTCGAGAAGCTGTCATTTCTGCAAGCGCTGTGCTTCTACACATGTATTGGCTGAACAATGAAAGAGTACTGTAAAGCATGTTTCTCCCAGCAAATACACTGTTTCTAAGTAAATATGAGCACACTGAGGAGACACTTGTGGGAGCTACTGTGACTAAAACTGAGCTTCTCTACGCACAGGGAAGCAAGAGAAATGCTGATTTCATCAAACACAATTACATACTCACAATCTGTACCACTGCGCCAATAGGCAAAACTAGTGCGTTCTAAAGCACGTCTCTTTAGGCAAAAAACTCATTTCTGACAACATAGCCCTAATACATCTCAGAAGTGTGCAACTTGTTTCGTGAGATAGAATACGTCTAGAAACTATTGTTTCTGCAAGCGCTGTGCTTCTACACATACATTGGCTGAACAATGAAAGAGTACTGTAATGCATGTTTCTCCCCGCAAATACACTGTTTCTAAGTAAATATGAACACACTGAGGAGACACTTGTGGGATCTACAGTGACTAAAACTGAGCTTCCCTACGCACCGGGAAGCAAGAGAAATGCTGATTTCATCAAGCCCAGTTACATACTCAGAATTGGTACCACTGCGCCAATAGGCAAAACTCGTGCATTCTAAAGCACGTCTCTTTAGGCAAAAAACTCATTTCTGACAACATTGCCCAAATACATCTCAGAAGTGTGCAACTTGTTTCCTGAGGTAGAAGAGTCGAGAAACTGTGGTTTCTGCAAGCGCTGTGCTTCTACACATGTATTGGCTGAACAATGAAAGAGTACTGTAATGCATGTTTCTCCCCGCAAATACACTGTTTCTAAGTAAATATGAACACACTGAGGAGACACTTGTGGGAGCTACTGTGACTAAAACTGAGCTTCCCTATGCACAGGGAAGCAAGAGAAATGATGATTTCATCAAACACAATTACATACTCACAATCTGTACTACTGCGCAAATAGGCAAAACTAGTGCGTTCTAAAGCACCTGTCTTTAGCCACAAAAGTCATTTCTGTTAACGATGCCCAAATGCATCTCAGAAGTGTGCAACTTGTTCCGTGAGCTAGAAAACGTCGAGAAACTGTCATTTCTGCAAGCGCTGTGCTTCTACACATGTATTGGCTGAACAATGAAAGAGTACTGTAATGCATGTTTCTCCCAGCAAATACACTGTTTCTAAGTAAATATGAGCACACTGAGGAGACACTTGTGGGAGCTACTGTGACTAAAACTGAGCTTCTCTACGCACAGGGAAGCAAGAGAAATGCTGATTTCATCAAACACAATTACATACTCAGAATCTGTACCACTGCGCCAATAGGCAAAACTAGTGCGTTCTAAAGCACGTCTCTTTAGGCAAAAAACTCATTTCTGACAACATTTCCCAAATACATCTCAGAAGTGTGCAACTTGTTTCGTGAGATAGAATACGTCGAGAAACTATCGTTTCTGCAAGCGCAGTGATTCTACACATGTATTGGCTGAACAATGAAAGAGTACTGTAATGCATGTTTCTCCCAGCAAATACACTGTTTCTAAGGAAATGTGAACACACTGAGGAGACACTTGTGGGAGCTACTGTGACTAAAACTGAGCTTCCCTATGCATAGGGAAGCAAGAGAAATGCTGATTTCATCAAACACAGTTACATACTCAAAATCTGTACCACTGCGCCAATAGGCAAAACTCGTGCGTTCTAAATCACGTCTCTTTAGGCAAAAACTCATTTCTGACAACGTTGCCCAAATACATCTCAGAAGTGTGCAACTTGTTTCCTGAGGTAGAAGAGTCGAGAAACTGTCGTTTCTGCAAGCGCTGTGCTTCTACACATACATTGGCTGAACAATGAAAGAGTACTGTAATGCATGTTTCTCCCCGCAAATACACTGTTTCTAAGTAAATATGAACACACTGAGGAGACACTTGTGGGAGCTACTGTGACTAAAACTGAGCTTCCCTATGCACAGGGAAGCAAGAGAAATGATGATTTCATCAAACACAATTACATACTCACAATCTGTACTACTGGGCAAATAGGCAAAACTAGTGCGTTCTAAAGCACCTGTCTTTAGCCACAAAAGTCATTTCTGTTAACGATGCCCAAATGCATCTCAGAAGTGTGCAAATTGTTCCGTGAGTTAGAAAACGTCGAGAAACTGTCATTTCTGCAAGCGCTGTGCTTCTACACATGTATTGGCTGAACAATGAAAGAGTACTGTAATGCATGTTTCTCCCAGCAAATACACTGTTTCTAAGGAAATATGAGCACACTGAGGAGACACTTGTGGGAGCTACTGTGACTAAAACTGAGCTTCTCTACGCACAGGGAAGCAAGAGAAATGCTGATTTCATCAAACACATTTACATACTCAGAATCTGTACCACTGCGCCAATAGGCAAAACTAGTGCGTTCTAAAGCACGTCTCTTTAGGCAAAAAACTCATTTCTGACAACATTTCCCAAATACATCTCAGAAGTGTGCAACTTGTTTCGTGAGATAGAATACGTCGAGAAACTATCGTTTCTGCAAGCGCTGTGCTTCTAAACATGTATTGGCTGAACAATGAAAGAGTACTGTAATGCATGTTTCTCCCAGCAAATACACTGTTTCTAAGGAAATATGAGCACACTGAGGAGACACTTGTGGGAGCTACTGTGACTAAAACTGAGCTTCCCTACGCACAGGGAAGCAAGAGAAATGCTGATTTCATCAAACACAATTACATACTCTCAATCTGTACTACTGCGCAATTAGGCAAAACTAGTGCGTTCCAAAGCACGTCTCTTTAGGCAAAAAACTCATTTCTGACAACATTGCCCAAATACATCTCAGAAGTGTGCAACTTGTTCCGTGAGTTAGAATACGTCGAGAAACTGTCGTTTCTGCAAGCGCTGTGCTTCTACACATACATTGGCTGAACAATGAAAGAGTACTGTAATGCATGTTTCTCCCAGCAAATACACTGTTTCTAAGTAAATATGAGCACACTGAGGAGACACTTGTGGGAGCTACTGTGACTAAAACTGAGCTTCTCTACGCACAGGGAAGCAAGAGAAATGCTGATTTCAACAAACACAATTACATACTCACAATCTGTACTACTGCGGAAATAGGCAAAACTAGTGCGTTCTAAAGCACCTGTCTTTAGCCACAAAAGTCATTTCTGTTAACGATGCCCAAATGCATCTCAGAAGTGTGCAACTTGTTCCGTGAGTTAGAAAACGTCGAGGAACTGTCATTTCTGCAAGCGCTGTGCTTCTACACATGTATTGGCTGAACAATGAAAGAGTACTGTAATGCATGTTTCTCCCAGCAAATACACTGTTTCTAAGGAAATATGAGCACACTGAGGAGACACTTGTGGGAGCTACTGTGACTAAAACTGAGCTTCCCTATGCATAGGGAAGCAAGAGAAATGCTGATTTCATCAAACACAATTACATACTCACAATCTGTACCACTGCGCCAATAGGCAAAACTAGTGCGTTCTAAAGCACGTCTCTTTAGGCAAAAAACTCATTTCTGACAACATTGCCCAAATACATCTCAGAAGTGTGCAACTTGTTTCGTGAGATAGAATACGTCGAGAAACTATTGTTTCTGCAAGCGCTGTGCTTCTACACATACATTGGCTGAACAATGAAAGAGTACTGTAATGCATGTTTCTCCCCGCAAATACACTGTTTCTAAGTAAATATGAACACACTGAGGAGACACTTGTGGGAGCTACTGTGACTAAAACTGAGCTTCCCTATGCACAGGGAAGCAAGAGAAATGATGATTTCATCAAACACAATTACATACTCACAATCTGTACTACTGCGCAAATAGGCAAAACTAGTGCGTTCTAAAGCACCTGTCTTTAGCCACAAAAGTCATTTCTGTTAACGATGCCCAAATGCATCTCAGAAGTGTGCAACTTGTTCCGTGAGCTAGAAAACGTCGAGAAACTGTCGTTTCTGCAAGCGCTGTGCTTCTACACATACATTGGCTGAACAATGAAAGAGTACTGTAATGCATGTTTCTCCCAGCAAATACACTGTTTCTAAGTAAATATGAGCACACTGAGGAGACACTTGTGGGAGCTACTGTGACTAAAACTGAGCTTCCCTATGCACAGGGAAGCAAGAGAAATGCTGATTTCATCAAACACAATTACATACTCACAATCTGTACTACTGCGGAAATAGGCAAAACTAGTGCGTTCTAAAGCACCTGTCTTTAGCCACAAAAGTCATTTCTGTTAACGATGCCCAAATGCATCTCAGAAGTGTGCAACTTGTTCCGTGAGTTAGAAAACGTCGAGAAACTGTCATTTCTGCAAGCGCTGTGCTTCTACACATGTATTGGCTGAACAATGAAAGAGTACTGTAATGCATGTTTCTCCCAGCAAATACACTGTTTCTAAGGAAATATGAGCACACTGAGGAGACACTTGTGGGAGCTACTGTGACTAAAACTGAGCTTCCCTATGCATAGGGAAGCAAGAGAAATGCTGATTTCATCAAACACAATTACATACTCACAATCTGTACCACTGCGCCAATAGGCAAAACTAGTGCGTTCTAAAGCACGTCTCTTTAGGCAAAAAACTCATTTCTGACAACATTGCCCAAATACATCTCAGAAGTGTGCAACTTGTTTCGTGAGATAGAATACGTCGAGAAACTATTGTTTCTGCAAGCGCTGTGCTTCTACACATGTATTGGCTGAACAATGAAAGAGTACTGTAATGCATGTTTCTCCCCGCAAATACACTGTTTCTAAGTAAATATGAACACACTGAGGAGACACTTGTGGGATCTACAGTGACTAAAACTGAGCTTCCCTACGCACCGGGAAGCAAGAGAAATGCTGATTTCATCAAGCCCAGTTACATACTCAGAATTTGTACCACTGCGCCAATAGGCAAAACTCGTGCATTCTAAAGCACGTCTCTTTAGGCAAAAAACTCATTTCTGACAACATTGCCCAAATACATCTCAGAAGTGTGCAACTTGTTTCCTGAGGTAGAAGAGTCGAGAAACTGTCGTTTCTGCAAGCGCTGTGCTTCTACACATACATTGGCTGAACAATGAAAGAGTACTGTAATGCATGTTTCTCCCCGCAAATACACTGTTTCTAAGTAAATATGAACACACTGAGGAGACACTTGTGGGAGCTACTGTGACTAAAACTGAGCTTCCCTATGCACAGGGAAGCAAGCGAAATGATGATTTCATCAAACACAATTACATACTCACAATCTGTACTACTGGGCAAATAGGCAAAACTAGTGCGTTCTAAAGCACCTGTCTTTAGCCACAAAAGTCATTTCTGTTAACGATGCCCAAATGCATCTCAGAAGTGTGCAACTTGTTCCGTGAGCTAGAAAACGTCGAGAAACTGTCGTTTCTGCAAGCGCTGTGCTTCTACACATACATTGGCTGAACAATGAAAGAGTACTGTAATGCATGTTTCTCCCAGCAAATACACTGTTTCTAAGTAAATATGAGCACACTGAGGAGACACTTGTGGGAGCTACTGTGACTAAAACTGAGCTTCCCTATGCACAGGGAAGCAAGAGAAATGCTGATTTCATCAAACACAATTACATACTCACAATCTGTACTACTGCGCAATTAGGCAAAACTAGTGCGTTCCAAAGCACGTCTCTTTAGGCAAAAAACTCATTTCTGACAACATTGCCCAAATACATCTCAGAAGTGTGCAACTTGTTCCGTGAGTTAGAATACGTCGAGAAACTGTCGTTTCTGCAAGCGCTGTGCTTCTACACATACATTGGCTGAACAATGAAAGAGTACTGTAATGCATGTTTCTCCCAGCAAATACACTGTTTCTAAGTAAATATGAGCACACTGAGGAGACACTTGTGGGAGCTACTGTGACTAAAACTGAGCTTCTCTACGCACAGGGAAGCAAGAGAAATGCTGATTTCAACAAACACAATTACATACTCACAATCTGTACTACTGCGGAAATAGGCAAAACTAGTGCGTTCTAAAGCACCTGTCTTTAGCCACAAAAGTCATTTCTGTTAACGATGCCCAAATGCATCTCAGAAGTGTGCAACTTGTTCCGTGAGTTAGAAAACGTCGAGAAACTGTCATTTCTGCAAGCGCTGTGCTTCTACACATGTATTGGCTGAACAATGAAAGAGTACTGTAATGCATGTTTCTCCCAGCAAATACACTGTTTCTAAGGAAATATGAGCACACTGAGGAGACACTTGTGGGAGCTACTGTGACTAAAACTGAGCTTCCCTATGCATAGGGAAGCAAGAGAAATGCTGATTTCATCAAACACAATTACATACTCACAATCTGTACCACTGCGCCAATAGGCAAAACTAGTGCGTTCTAAAGCACGTCACTTTAGGCAAAAAACTCATTTCTGACAACATTGCCCAAATACATCTCAGAAGTGTGCAACTTGTTTCGTGAGATAGAATACGTCGAGAAACTATTGTTTCTGCAAGCGCTGTGCTTCTACACATACATTGGCTGAACAATGAAAGAGTACTGTAATGCATGTTTCTCCCCGCAAATACACTGTTTCTAAGTAAATATGAACACACTGAGGAGACACTTGTGGGATCTACAGTGACTAAAACTGAGCTTCCCTACGCACCGGGAAGCAAGAGAAATGCTGATTTCATCAAGCCCAGTTACATACTCAGAATTTGTACCACTGCGCCAATAGGCAAAACTCGTGCATTCTAAAGCACGTCTCTTTAGGCAAAAAACTCATTTCTGACAACATTGCCCAAATACATCTCAGAAGTGTGCAACTTGTTTCCTGAGGTAGAAGAGTCGAGAAACTGTCGTTTCTGCAAGCGCTGTGCTTCTACACATACATTGGCTGAACAATGAAAGAGTACTGTAATGCATGTTTCTCCCCGCAAATACACTGTTTCTAAGTAAATATGAACACACTGAGGAGACACTTGTGGGAGCTACTGTGACTAAAACTGAGCTTCCCTATGCACAGGGAAGCAAGAGAAATGATGATTTCATCAAACACAATTACATACTCACAATCTGTACTACTGCGCAAATAGGCAAAACTAGTGCGTTCTAAAACACCTGTCTTTAGCCACAAAAGTCATTTCTGTTAACGATGCCCAAATGAATCTCAGAAGTGTGCAACTTGTTCCGTGAGTTAGAAAACGTCGAGGAACTGTCATTTCTGCAAGCGCTGTGCTTCTACACATGTATTGGCTGAACAATGAAAGAGTACTGTAATGCATGTTTCTCCCAGCAAATACACTGTTTCTAAGGAAATATGAGCACACTGAGGAGACACTTGTGGGAGCTACTGTGACTAAAACTGAGCTTCCCTATGCATAGGGAAGCAAGAGAAATGCTGATTTCATCAAACACAATTACATACTCACAATCTGTACCACTGCGCCAATAGGCAAAACTAGTGCGTTCTAAAGCACGTCTCTTTAGGCAAAAAACTCATTTCTGACAACATTGCCCAAATACATCTCAGAAGTGTGCAACTTGTTTCGTGAGATAGAATACGTCGAGAAACTATTGTTTCTGCAAGCGCTGTGCTTCTACACATACATTGGCTGAACAATGAAAGAGTACTGTAATGCATGTTTCTCCCCGCAAATACACTGTTTCTAAGTAAATATGAACACACTGAGGAGACACTTGTGGGAGCTACTGTGACTAAAACTGAGCTTCCCTATGCACAGGGAAGTAAGAGAAATGATGATTTCATCAAACACAATTACATACTCACAATCTGTACTACTGCGCAAATAGGCAAAACTAGTGCGTTCTAAAGCACCTGTCTTTAGCCACAAAAGTCATTTCTGTTAACGATGCCCAAATGCATCTCAGAAGTGTGCAACTTGTTCCGTGAGCTAGAAAACGTCGAGAAACTGTCGTTTCTGCAAGCGCTGTGCTTCTACACATACATTGGCTGAACAATGAAAGAGTACTGTAATGCATGTTTCTCCCAGCAAATACACTGTTTCTAAGTAAATATGAGCACACTGAGGAGACACTTGTGGGAGCTACTGTGACTAAAACTGAGCTTCCCTATGCACAGGGAAGCAAGAGAAATGCTGATTTCATCAAACACAATTACATACTCACAATCTGTACTACTGCGGAAATAGGCAAAACTAGTGCGTTCTAAAGCACCTGTCTTTAGCCACAAAAGTCATTTCTGTTAACGATGCCCAAATGCATCTCAGAAGTGTGCAACTTGTTCCGTGAGTTAGAAAACGTCGAGAAACTGTCATTTCTGCAAGCGCTGTGCTTCTACACATGTATTGGCTGAACAATGAAAGAGTACTGTAATGCATGTTTCTCCCAGCAAATACACTGTTTCTAAGTAAATATGAGCACACTGAGGAGACACTTGTGGGAGCTACTGTGACTAAAACTGAGCTTCCCTATGCATAGGGAAGCAAGAGAAATGCTGATTTCATCAAACACAATTACATACTCACAATCTGTACCACTGCGCCAATAGGCAAAACTAGTGCGTTCTAAAGCACGTCTCTTTAGGCAAAAAACTCATTTCTGACAACATTGCCCAAATACATCTCAGAAGTGTGCAACTTGTTTCGTGAGATAGATTACGTCGAGAAACTATTGTTTCTGCAAGCGCTGTGCTTCTACACATACATTGGCTGAACAATGAAAGAGTACTGTAATGCATGTTTCTCCCCGCAAATACACTGTTTCTAAGTAAATATGAACACACTGAGGAGACACTTGTGGGATCTACAGTGACTAAAACTGAGCTTCCCTACGCACCGGGAAGCAAGAGAAATGCTGATTTCATCAAGCCCAGTTACATACTCAGAATTTGTACCACTGCGCCAATAGGCAAAACTCGTGCATTCTAAAGCACGTCTCTTTAGGCAAAAAACTCATTTCTAACAACATTGCCCAAATACATCTCAGAAGTGTGCAACTTGTTTCCTGAGGTAGAAGAGTCGAGACACTGTCGTTTCTGCAAGCGCTGTGCTTCTACACATACATTGGCTGAACAATGAAAGAGTACTGTAATGCATGTTTCTCCCCGCAAATACACTGTTTCTAAGTAAATATGAAAACACTGAGGAGACACTTGTGGGAGCTACTGTGACTAAAACTGAGCTTCCCTATGCACAGGGAAGCAAGAGAAATGATGATTTCATCAAACACAATTACATACTCACAATCTGTACTACTGCGCAAATAGGCAAAACTAGTGCGTTCTAAAGCACCTGTCTTTAGCCACAAAAGTCATTTCTGTTAACGATGCCCAAATGCTTCTCAGAAGTGTGCAACTTGTTCCGTGAGTTAGAAAACGTCGAGAAACTGTCATTTCTGCAAGCGCTGTGCTTCTACACATGTATTGGCTGAACAATGAAAGAGTACTGTAATGCATGTTTCTCCCAGCAAATACACTGTTTCTAAGGAAATATGAGCACACTGAGGAGACACTTGTGGGAGCTACTGTGACTAAAACTGAGCTTCCCTATGCATAGGGAAGCAAGAGAAATGCTGATTTCATCAAACACAATTACATACTCACAATCTGTACCACTGCGCCAATAGGCAAAACTAGTGCGTTCTAAAGCACGTCTCTTTAGGCAAAAAACTCATTTCTGACAACATTGCCCAAATACATCTCAGAAGTGTGCAACTTGTTTCGTGAGATAGAATACGTCGAGAAACTATTGTTTCTGCAAGCGCTGTGCTTCTACACATACATTGGCTGAACAATGAAAGAGTACTGTAATGCATGTTTCTCCCCGCAAATACACTGTTTCTAAGTAAATATGAACACACTGAGGAGACACTTGTGGGATCTACAGTGACTAAAACTGAGCTTCCCTACGCACCGGGAAGCAAGAGAAATGCTGATTTCATCAAGCCCAGTTACATACTCAGAATTTGTACCACTGCGCCAATAGGCAAAACTCGTGCATTCTAAAGCACGTCTCTTTAGGCAAAAAACTCATTTCTGACAACATTGCCCAAATACATCTCAGAAGTGTGCAACTTGTTTCCTGAGGTACAAGAGTCGAGAAACTGTCGTTTCTGCAAGCGCTGTGCTTCTACACATACATTGGCTGAACAATGAAAGAGTACTGTAATGCATGTTTCTCCCAGCAAATACACTGTTTCTAAGTAAATATGAGCACACTGAGGAGACACTTGTGGGAGCTACTGTGACTAAAACTGAGCTTCCCTATGCACAGGGAAGCAAGAGAAATGCTGATTTCATCAAACACAATTACATACTCACAATCTGTACTACTGCGCAATTAGGCAAAACTAGTGCGTTCCAAAGCACGTCTCTTTAGGCAAAAAACTCATTTCTGACAACATTGCCCAAATACATCTCAGAAGTGTGCAACTTGTTCCGTGAGTTAGAATACATCGAGAAACTGTCGTTTCTGCAAGCGCTGTGCTTCTACACATACATTGGCTGAACAATGAAAGAGTACTGTAATGCATGTTTCTCCCAGCAAATACACTGTTTCTAAGTAAATATGAGCACACTGAGGAGACACTTGTGGGAGCTACTGTGACTAAAACTGAGCTTCTCTACGCACAGGGAAGCAAGAGAAATCCTGATTTCAACAAACACAATTACATACTCACAATCTGTACTACTGCGGAAATAGGCAAAACTAGTGCGTTCTAAAGCACCTGTCTTTAGCCACAAAAGTCATTTCTGTTAACGATGCCCAAATGCATCTCAGAAGTGTGCAACTTGTTCCGTGAGTTAGAAAACGTCGAGAAACTGTCATTTCTGCAAGCGCTGTGCTTCTACACATGTATTGGCTGAACAATGAAAGAGTACTGTAATGCATGTTTCTCCCAGCAAATACACTGTTTCTAAGGAAATATGAGCACACTGAGGAGACACTTGTGGGAGCTACTGTGACTAAAACTGAGCTTCCCTATGCATAGGGAAGCAAGAGAAATGCTGATTTCATCAAACACAATTACATACTCACAATCTGTACCACTGCGCCAATAGGCAAAACTAGTGCGTTCTAAAGCACGTCTCTTTAGGCAAAAAACTCATTTCTGACAACATTGCCCAAATACATCTCAGAAGTGTGCAACTTGTTTCGTGAGATAGAATACGTCGAGAAACTATTGTTTCTGCAAGCGCTGTGCTTCTACACATACATTGGCTGAACAATGAAAGAGTACTGTAATACATGTTTCTCCCCGCAAATACACTGTTTCTAAGTAAATATGAACACACAGAGGAGACACTTGTGGGATCTACAGTGACTAAAACTGAGCTTCCCTACGCACCGGGAAGCAAGAGAAATGCTGATTTCATCAAGCCCAGTTACATACTCAGAATTTGTACCACTGCGCCAATAGGCAAAACTCGTGCATTCTAAAGCACGTCTCTTTAGGCAAAAAACTCATTTCTGACAACATTGCCCAAATACATCTCAGAAGTGTGCAACTTGTTTCCTGAGGTAGAAGAGTCGAGAAACTGTCGTTTCTGCAAGCGCTGTGCTTCTACACATACATTGGCTGAACAATGAAAGAGTACTGTAATGCATGTTTCTCCCCGCAAATACACTGTTTCTAAGTAAATATGAACACACTGAGGAGACACTTGTGGGAGCTACTGTGACTAAAACTGAGCTTCCCTATGCACAGGGAAGCAAGAGAAATGATGATTTCATCAAACACAATTACATACTCACAATCTGTACTACTGCGCAAATAGGCAAAACTAGTGCGTTCTAAAGCACCTGTCTTTAGCCACAAAAGTCATTTCTGTTAACGATGCCCAAATGCATCTCAGAAGTGTGCAACTTGTTCCGTGAGCTAGAAAACGTCGAGAAACTGTCATTTCTGCAAGCGCTGTGCTTCTACACATGTATTGGCTGAACAATGAAAGAGTACTGTAATGCATGTTTCTCCCAGCAAATACACTGTTTCTAAGGAAATATGAGCACACTGAGGAGACACTTGTGGGAGCTACTGTGACTAAAACTGAGCTTCTCTACGCACAGGGAAGCAAGAGAAATGCTGATTTCATCAAACACAATTACATACTCAGAATCTGTACCACTGCGCCAATAGGCAAAACTAGTGCGCTCTAAAGCACGTCTCTTTAGGCAAAAAACTCATTTCTGACAACATTTCCCAAATACATCTCAGAAGTGTGCAACTTGTTTCGTGAGATAGAATACGTCGAGAAACTATCGTTTCTGCAAGCGCTGTGCTTCTACACATGTATTGGCTGAACAATGAAAGAGTACTGTAATGCATGTTTCTCCCAGCAAATACACTGTTTCTAAGGAAATGTGAACACACTGAGGAGACACTTGTGGGAGCTACTGTGACTAAAACTGAGCTTCCCTATGCATAGGGAAGCAAGAGAAATGCTGATTTCATCAAACACAGTTACATACTCAAAATCTGTACCACTGCGCCAGTAGGCCAAACTTGTGCGTTCTAAAGCACGTCTCTTTAGGCAAATAACTCATTTCTGACAACATTGCCCAAATACATCTCAGAAGTGTGCAACTTGTTTCCTGCAGTAGAATTGTCGAGAAACTGTCGTTTCTGCAAGCGCTGTGCTTCTACACATACATTGGCTGAACAATGAAAGAGTACTGTAATGCATGTTTCTCCCAGCAAATACACTGTTTGTAAGGAAATATGAACACACTGAGGAGACAGTTGTGGGAGCTACTGTGACTAAAACTGAGCTTCCCTATGCACAGGGAAGCAAGAGAAATGATGATTTCATCAAACACAATTACATACTCACAATCTGTACTACTGCGCAAATAGGCAAAACTAGTGCGTTCTAAAGCACCTGTCTTTAGCCACAAAAGTCATTTCTGTTAACGATGCCCAAATGCATCTCAGAAGTGTGCAACTTGTTCCGTGAGTTAGAAAACGTCGAGAAGCTGTCATTTCTGCAAGTGCTGTGCTTCTACACATGTATTGGCTGAACAATGAAAGAGTACTGTAATGCATGTTTCTCCCAGCAAATACACTGTTTCTAAGTAAATATGAGCACACTGAGGAGACACTTGTGGGAGCTACTGTGACTAAAACTGAGCTTCTCTACGCACAGGGAAGCAAGAGAAATGCTGATTTCATCAAACACAATTACATACTCACAATCTGTACCACTGCGCCAATAGGCAAAACTAGTGCGTTCTAAAGCATGTCTCTTTAGGCAAAAAACTCATTTCTGACAACATTGCCCAAATACATCTCAGAAGTGGGCAACTTGTTTCGTGAGATAGAATACGTCGAGAAACTATCGTTTCTGCAAGCGCTGTGCTTCTACACATGTATTGGCTGAACAATGAAAGAGTACTGTAATGCATGTTTCTCCCAGCAAATACACTGTTTCTAAGGAAATGTGAACACACTGAGGAGACACTTGTGGGAGCTACTGTGACTAAAACTGAGCTTCCCTATGCATAGGGAAGCAAGAGAAATGCTGATTTCATCAAACACAGTTACATACTCAAAATCTGTACCACTGCGCCAATAGGCAAAACTCGTGCGTTCTAAAGCACGTCTCTTTAGGCAAAAACTCATTTCTGACAACATTGCCCAAATACATCTCAGAAGTGCCAACTTGTTTCCTGAGGTAGAAGAGTCGAGAAACTGTCGTTTCTGCAAGCGCTGTGCTTCTACACATACATTGGCTGAACAATGAAAGAGTACTGTAATGCATGTTTCTCCCCGCAAATACACTGTTTCTAAGTAAATATGAACACACTGAGGAGACACTTGTGGGAGCTACTGTGACTAAAACTGAGCTTCCCTATGCACAGGGAAGCAAGAGAAATGATGATTTCATCAAACACAATTACATACTCACAATCTGTACTACTGGGCAAATAGGCAAAACTAGTGCGTTCTAAAGCACCTGTCTTTAGCCACAAAAGTCATTTCTGTTAACGATGCCCAAATGCATCTCAGAAGTGTGCAACTTGTTCCGTGAGTTAGAAAACGTCGAGAAACTGTCATTTCTGCAAGCGCTGTGCTTCTACACATGTATTGGCTGAACAATGAAAGAGTACTGTAATGCATGTTTCTCCCAGCAAATACACTGTTTCTAAGGAAATATGAGCACACTGAGGAGACACTTGTGGGAGCTACTGTGACTAAAACTGAGCTTCTCTACGCACAGGGAAGCAAGAGAAATGCTGATTTCATCAAACACATTTACATACTCAGAATCTGTACCACTGCGCCAATAGGCAAAACTAGTGCGTTCTAAAGCACGTCTCTTTAGGCAAAAAACTCATTTCTGACAACATTTCCCAAATACATCTCAGAAGTGTGCAACTTGTTTCGTGAGATAGAATACGTCGAGAAACTATCGTTTCTGCAAGCGCTGTGCTTCTAAACATGTATTGGCTGAACAATGAAAGAGTACTGTAATGCATGTTTCTCCCAGCAAATACACTGTTTCTAAGGAAATGTGAACACACTGAGGAGACACTTGTGGGAGCTACTGTGACTAAAACTGAGCTTCCCTATGCATAGGGAAGCAAGAGAAATGCTGATTTCATCAAACACAGTTACATACTCAAAATCTGTACCACTGCGCCAATAGGCAAAACTTGTGCGTTCTAAAGCACGTCTCTTTAGGCAAAAAACTCATTTCTGACAACATTGCCCAAATACATCTCAGAAGTGTGCAACTTGTTTCCTGCGGTAGAAGAGTCGAGAAACTGTCGTTTCTGCAAGCGCTGTGCTTCTACACATACACTGGCTGAACAATGAAAGAGTACTGTAATGCATGTTTCTCCCAGCAAATACACTGTTTCTAAGGAAATATGAACACACTGAGGAGACACTTGTGGGAGCTACTGTGACTAAAACTGAGCTTCCCTATGCACAGGGAAGCAAGAGAAATGATGATTTCATCAAACACAATTACATACTCACAATCTGTACTACTGCGCAAATAGGCAAAACTAGTGCGTTCTAAAGCACCTGTCTTTAGCCACAAAAGTCATTTCTGTTAACGATGCCCAAATGCATCTCAGAAGTGTGCAACTTGTTCCGTGAGTTAGAAAACGTCGAGAAACTGTCATTTCTGCAAGCGCTGTGCTTCTACACATGTATTGGCTGAACAATGAAAGAGTACTGTAATGCATGTTTCTCCCAGCAAATACACTGTTTCTAAGTAAATATGAGCACACTGAGGAGACACTTGTGGGAGCTACTGTGACTAAAACTGAGCTTCTCTACGCACAGGGAAGCAAGAGAAATGCTGATTTCATCAAACACAATTACATACTCACAATCTGTACCACTGCGCCAATAGGCAAAACTAGTGCGTTCTAAAGCACGTCTCTTTAGGCAAAAAACTCATTTCTGACAACATTGCCCAAATACATCTCAGAAGTGTGCAACTTGTTTCGTGAGATAGAATACGTCGAGAAACTGTCGTTTCTGCAAGCGCTGTGCTTCTAAACATGTATTGGCTGAACAATGAAAGAGTACTGTAATGCATGTTTCTCCCAGCAAATACACTGTTTCTAAGGAAATGTGAACACACTGAGGAGACACTTGTGGGAGCTACTGTGACTAAAACTGAGCTTCCCTATGCATAGGGAAGCAAGAGAAATGCTGATTTCATCAAACACAGTTACATACTCAAAATCTGTACCACTGCGCCAATAGGCAAAACTTGTGCGTTCTAAAGCACGTCTCTTTAGGCAAAAAACTCATTTCTGACAACATTGCCCAAATACATCTCAGAAGTGTGCAACTTGTTTCCTGCGGTAGAAGAGTCGAGAAACTGTCGTTTCTGCAAGCGCTGTGCTTCTACACATACATTGGCTGAACAATGAAAGAGTACTGTAATGCATGTTTCTCCCAGCAAATACACTGTTTCTAAGGAAATATGAACACACTGAGGAGACACTTGTGGGAGCTACTGTGACTAAAACTGAGCTTCCCTATGCACAGGGAAGCAAGAGAAATGATGATTTCATCAAACACAATTACATACTCACAATCTGTACTACTGGGCAAATAGGCAAAACTAGTGCGTTCTAAAGCACGTGTCTTTAGCCACAAAAGTCATTTCTGTTAACGATGCCCAAATGCATCTCAGAAGTGTGCAACTTGTTCCGTGAGTTAGAAAACGTCGAGAAACTGTCGTTTCTGCAAGCGCTGTGCTTCTACACATGTATTGGCTGAACAATGAAAGAGTACTGTAATGCATGTTTCTCCCAGCAAATACACTGTTTCTAAGGAAATGTGAACACACTGAGGAGACACTTGTGGGAGCTACTGTGACTAAAACTGAGCTTCCCTATGCATAGGGAAGCAAGAGAAATGCTGATTTCATCAAACACAGTTACATACTCAAAATCTGTACTACTGTGCCAATAGGCAAAACTCGTGCGTTCTAAAGCACGTCTCTTTAGGCAAAAAACTCCTTTCTGACAACATTGCCCAAATACATCTCAGAAGTGTGCAACTTGTTTCCTGAGGTAGAAGACTTCGAGAAACTGTCGTTTCTGCAAGCGCTGTGCTTCTACACATGTATTGGCTGAACAATGAAAGAGTACTGTAATGCATGTTTCTCCCCGCAAATACACTGTTTCTAAGTAAATATGAACACACTGAGGAGACACTTGTGGGAGCTACTGTGACTAAAACTGAGCTTCTCTACGCACAGGGAAGCAAGAGAAATGCTGATTTCATCAAACACAATTACATACTCACAATCTGTACTACTGCGCAAATAGGCAAAACTAGTGCGTTCCAAAGCACGTCTCTTTAGGCAAAAAACTCATTTCTGACAACATTGTCCGAATACATCTCAGAAGTGTGCAACTTGTTCCGTGAGTTAGAATACGTCGAGAAACTGTCGCTTCTGCAAGCGCAGTGCTTCTACACATGTATTGGCTGAACAATGAAAGAGTACTGTAATGCATGTTTCTCCCAGCAAATACACTGTTTCTAAGGAAATGTGAACACACTGAGGAGACACTTGTGGGAGCTACTGTGACTAAAACTGAGCTTCCCTATGCATAGGGAAGCAAGAGAAATGCTGATTTCATCAAACACAGTTACATACTCAAAATCTGTACCACTGCGCCAATAGGCAAAACTCGTGCGTTCTAAAGCACGTCTCTTTAGGCAAAAAACTCATTTCTGACAACATTGCCCAAATACATCTCAGAAGTGTACAACTTGTTTCGTGAGTTAGAAGACGTCGAGAAACTATCGTTTCTGCAAGCGCTGTGCTTCTACACATGTATTGGCTGAACAATGAAAGAGTACTGTAATGCATGTTTCTCCCAGCAAATACACTGTTTCTAAGGAAATGTGAACACACTGAGGAGACACTTGTGGGAGCTACTGTGACTAAAACTGAGCTTCCCTATGCATAGGGAAGCAAGAGAAATGCTGATTTCATCAAACACAGTTACATACTCAAAATCTGTACGACTGCGCCAATAGGCAAAACTCGTGCGTTCTAAAGCACGTCTCTTTAGGCAAAAAACTCATTTCAGAGAACATTGCCCAAATACATCTCAGAAGTGTGCAACTTGTTTCCTGAGGTAGAATACGTCGAGAAACTATTGTTTCTGCATGCGCTGTGCTTCTACACATGTATTGGCTGAACAATGAAAGAGTACTGTAATGCATGTTTCTCCCAGCAAATACACTGTTTCTAAGGAAATGTGAACACACTGAGGAGACACTTGTGGGAGCTACTGTGACTAAAACTGAGCTTCTCTACGCACAGGGAAGCAAGAGAAATGCTGATTTCATCAAACACAATTACATACTCACAATCTGTACTACTGCGCAAATAGGCAAATCTAGTGCGTTCCAAAGCACGTCTCTTTAGGCAAAAAACTCATTTCTGACAACATTGACCAAATACATCTCAGAAGTGTGCAACTTGTTCTGTGAGTTAGAATATGTCGAGAAACTGTCGTTTATGCCAGCGCTGTGCTTCTACACATGTATTGGCTGAACAATGAAAGAGTACTGTAATGCATGTTTCTCCCAGCAAATACACTGTTTCTAAGGAAATGTGAACACACTGAGGAGACACTTGTGGGAGCTACTGTGACTAAAACTGAGCTTCCCTATGCATAGGGAAGCAAGAGAAATGCTGATTTCATCAAACACAGTTACATACTCAAAATCTGTACCACTGTGCCAATAGGCAAAACTAGTGCGTTCTAAAGCACGTCTCTTTAGGCAAAAAACTCATTTCTGACAACATTGCCCAAATACATCTCAGAAGTGTGCAACTTGTTTCGTGAGATAGAATACGTCGAGAAACTATCGTTTCTGCAAGCGCTGTGCTTCTACACATGTATTGGCTGAACAATGAAAGAGTACTGTAATGCATGTTTCTCCCAGCAAATACACTGTTTCTAAGGAAATGTGAACACACTGAGGAGACACTTGTGGGAGCTACTGTGACTAAAACTGAGCTTCCCTATGCATAGGGAAGCAAGAGAAATGCTGATTTCATCAAACACAGTTACATACTCAAAATCTGTACCACTGCGCCAATAGGCAAAACTCGTGCGTTCTAAAGCACGTCTCTTAAGGCAAAAAACTCATTTCTGACAACACTGCCCAAATACATCTCAGAAGTGTGCAACTTGTTTCCTGAGGTAGAAGACTTCGAGAAACTGCCGTTTCTGCAAGCACTGTGCTTCTACACATACATTGGCTGAACAATGAAAGACTACTGTAATGCATGTTTCTCCCAGCAAATACACTGTTTCTAAGTAAATATGAGCACACTGAGGAGACACTTGTGGGAGCTACTGTGACTAAAACTGAGCTTCTCTACGCACAGGGAAGCAAGAGAAATGCTGATTTCAACAAACACAATTACATACTCACAATCTGTACTACTGCGCAAATAGGCAAAACTAGTGCGTTCTAAAGCACCTGTCTTTAACCACAAAAGTCATTTCTGTTAACGATGCCCAAATGCATCTCAGAAGTGTGCAACTTATTCCGTGAGTTAGAAAACGTCGAGAAACTGTCGTTTCTGCAAGCGCTGTGCTTCTACACATGTATTGGCTGAACAATGAAAGAGTACTGTAATGCATGTTTCTCCCCGCAAATACACTGTTTCTAAGGAAATGTGAACACACTGAGGAGACACTTGTGGGAGCTACTGTGACTAAAACTGAGCTTCTCTACGCACAGGGAAGCAAGAGAAATGCTGATTTCATCTAACACAATTACATACTCACAATCTGTACAATGCGCCAATAGGCAAAACTAGTGCGTTCTAAAGCACGACTCTTTAGGCAAAAAACTCATTTCTGACAACATTGCCCAAATACATCTCAGAAGTGTGCAACTTGTTTCGTGAGATAGAATATGTCGAGAAACTATTGTTTCTGCAAGCGCTGTGCTTCTACACATACATTGGCTGAACAATGAAAGAGTACGGTAATGCATGTTTCTCCCCGCAAATACACTGTTTCTAAGTAAATATGAACACACTGAGGAGACACTTGTGGGAGCTACTGTGACTAAAACTGAGCTTCCCTATGCACAGGGAAGCAAGAGAAATGATGATTTCATCAAACACAATTACATACTCACAATCTGTACTACTGCGCAAATAGGCAAAACTAGTGCATTCTAAAGCACCTGTCTTTAGCCACAAAAGTCATTTCTGTTAACGATGCCCAAATGCATCTCAGAAGTGTGCAACTTGTTCCGTGAGTTAGAAAACGTCGAGAAACTGTCATTTCTGTAAGCGCTGTGCTTCTACACATGTATTGGCTGAACAATGAAAGAGTACTGTAATGCATGTTTCTCCCAGCAAATACACTGTTTCTAAGTAAATATGAGCACACTGAGAAGACACTTGTGGGAGCTACTGTGACTAAAACTGAGCTTCTCTACGCACAGGGAAGCAAGAGAAATGCTGATTTCATCAAACAAAATTACATACTCACAATCTGTACCACTGTGCCAATAGGCAAAACTAGTGCGTTCTAAAGCACGTCTCTTTAGGCAAAAAACTCATTTCTGACAACATTGCCCAAATACATCTCAGAAGTGTGCAACTTGTTTCGTGAGATAGAATACGTCGAGTAACTATCGTTTCTGCAAGCGCTGTGCTTCTACACATGTATTGGCTGAACAATGAAAGAGTACTGTAATGCATGTTTCTCCCAGCAAATACACTGTTTCTAAGGAAATGTGAACACACTGAGGAGACACTTGTGGGAGCTACTGTGACTAAAACTGAGCTTCCCTATGCATAGGGAAGCAAGAGAAATGCTGATTTCATCAAACACAGTTACATACTCAAAATCTGTACCACTGCGCCAATAGGCAAAACTCGTGCGTTCTAAAGCACGTCTCTTAAGGCAAAAAACTCATTTCTGACAACACTGCCCAAATACATCTCAGAAGTGTGCAACTTGTTTCCTGAGGTAGAAGACTTCGAGAAACTGCCGTTTCTGCAAGCACTGTGCTTCTACACATACATTGGCTGAACAATGAAAGACTACTGTAATGCATGTTTCTCCCAGCAAATACACTGTTTCTAAGTAAATATGAGCACACTGAGGAGACACTTGTGGGAGCTACTGTGACTAAAACTGAGCTTCTCTACGCACAGGGAAGCAAGAGAAATGCTGATTTCAACAAACACAATTACATACTCACAATCTGTACTACTGCGCAAATAGGCAAAACTAGTGCGTTCTAAAGCACCTGTCTTTAACCACAAAAGTCATTTCTGTTAACGATGCCCAAATGCATCTCAGAAGTGTGCAACTTATTCCGTGAGTTAGAAAACGTCGAGAAACTGTCGTTTCTGCAAGCGCTGTGCTTCTACACATGTATTGGCTGAACAATGAAAGAGTACTGTAATGCATGTTTCTCCCCGCAAATACACTGTTTCTAAGGAAATGTGAACACACTGAGGAGACACTTGTGGGAGCTACTGTGACTAAAACTGAGCTTCTCTACGCACAGGGAAGCAAGAGAAATGCTGATTTCATCTAACACAATTACATACTCACAATCTGTACAATGCGCCAATAGGCAAAACTAGTGCGTTCTAAAGCACGACTCTTTAGGCAAAAAACTCATTTCTGACAACATTGCCCAAATACATCTCAGAAGTGTGCAACTTGTTTCGTGAGATAGAATATGTCGAGAAACTATTGTTTCTGCAAGCGCTGTGCTTCTACACATACATTGGCTGAACAATGAAAGAGTACGGTAATGCATGTTTCTCCCCGCAAATACACTGTTTCTAAGTAAATATGAACACACTGAGGAGACACTTGTGGGAGCTACTGTGACTAAAACTGAGCTTCCCTATGCACAGGGAAGCAAGAGAAATGATGATTTCATCAAACACAATTACATACTCACAATCTGTACTACTGCGCAAATAGGCAAAACTAGTGCATTCTAAAGCACCTGTCTTTAGCCACAAAAGTCATTTCTGTTAACGATGCCCAAATGCATCTCAGAAGTGTGCAACTTGTTCCGTGAGTTAGAAAACGTCGAGAAACTGTCATTTCTGTAAGCGCTGTGCTTCTACACATGTATTGGCTGAACAATGAAAGAGTACTGTAATGCATGTTTCTCCCAGCAAATACACTGTTTCTAAGTAAATATGAGCACACTGAGGAGACACTTGTGGGAGCTACTGTGACTAAAACTGAGCTTCTCTACGCACAGGGAAGCAAGAGAAATGCTGATTTCATCAAACAAAATTACATACTCACAATCTGTACCACTGCGCCAATAGGCAAAACTAGTGCGTTCTAAAGCACGTCTCTTTAGGCAAAAAACTCATTTGTGACAACATTTCCCAAATACATCTCAGAAGTGTGCAACTTGTTTCGTGAGATAGAATACGTCGAGAAACTATCGTTTCTGCAAGCGCTGTGCTTCTACACATGTATTGGCTGAACAATGAAAGAGTACTGTAATGCATGTTTCTCCCAGCAAATACACTGTTTCTAAGGAACTGGGAACACACTGAGGAGACACTTGTGGGAGCTACTGTGACTAAAACTGAGCTTCCCTAAGCACAGGGAAGCAAGAGAAATGCTGATTTCATCAAGCCCAGTTACATACTCAGAATCTGTACTACTGCGCAAATAGGCATGTCTCTTTAGGCAAAAAACTCATTTCTGACAAAGTTGCCCAAATGCATCTCAGAAGTGTGCAACTTGTTCCCTGAGTTAGAAAACGTCGAGAAACGGTCGTTTCTGCTAGCGCTGTGCTTCTACACATGTACTTGCTGAACGGTGAAAGCGCACAGTAATGCACTTTTCTCCCAGCAAATACACTGTTTCTAAGGAAATGGGAATACACTGAGGAGACAATTGTGGGAGCTACTGTGACTAAAATTGAGCTTCCCTACGCACAGGGAAGCAAGAGTAATGCGGATTTCATCAAGCCCAGTTACATACTCAGAATCTTTACTACTGCGCAAATAGGCATGTCTCTTTAGGCAAAAAAATCATTTCTGACAAAGTTGCCCAAATGCATCTCAGAAGTGTGCAACTTGTTCCCTGAGTTAGAAAACGTCGAGAAACGGTCGTTTCTGCTAGCGCTGTGCTTCTACACATGTACTTGCTGAACGGTGAAAGCGCACAGTACTGTACTTTTCTCCCAGCAAATACACTGTTTCTAAGGAAATGGGAACACACTGAGGAGACACTTGTGGGAGCTACTGTGACTAAAACTGAGCTTCCCTACGCACAGGGAAGCAAGAGAAATGCTGATTTCGTCAAGCCCAGTTACATACTCAGAATCTGTACTACTGCGCAAATAGGCATGTCTCTGTAGGCAAAAAACTCATTTCTGACAAAGTTGCCCAAATGCATCTCAGAAGTGTGCAACTTGTTCCCTGAGTTAGAAAACGTCGAGAAACGGTCGTTTCTGCTAGCGCTGTGCTTCTACACATGTATTTGCTGAACGGTGAAAGCGCACAGTAGTGCACTTTTCTCCCAGTAAATACACTGTTTCTAAGGAAATGGGAACACACTGAGGAGACACTTGTGGGATCTACAGTGACTAAAACTGAGCTTCCCGACGCACCGGGAAGCAAGAGAAATGCTGATTTCATCAAGCCCAGTTACATACTCAGAATTTGTACTACTGCGCAAATAGGCATGTCTCTTTAGGCAAAAAACTCATTTCAGACAAAGTTGCCCAAATGCATCTCAGAAGTGTGCAACTTGTTCCCTGAGTTAGAAAACGTCGAGAAACGTTCGTTTCTGCTAGCGCTGTGCTTCTACACATGTACTTGCTGTACGGTGAAAGGGCACAGTAATGCACTTTTCTCCCAGCAAATACACTGTTTCTAAGGAAATGGGAACACACTGAGGAGACACTTGTGGGAGCTACTGTGACTAAAACTGAGCTTCCCTACGCACAGGGAAGCAAGAGAAATGCTGATTTCATCAAGCCCAGTTACATACTCAGAATCTGTACTACTGCGCAAATAGGCATGTCTCTTTAGGCAAAAAACTCATTTCTGACAAAGTTGCCCAAATGCATCTCAGAAGTGTGCAACTTGTTCCCTGAGTGAGAAAACGTCGAGAAACGGTCGTTTCTGCTAGCGCTGTGCTTCTACACATGTACTTGCTGAACGGTGAAAGCGCACAGTAATGCACTTTTCTCCCAGCAAATACACTGTTTCTAAGGAAATGGGAATACACTGAGGAGACAATTGTGGGAGCTACTGTGACTAAAACTGAGCTTCCCTACGCACAGGGCAGCAAGAGAAATGGTGATTTCATCAAGCCCAGTTACATACTCAGAATCTTTACTACTGCGCAAATAGGCATGTCTCTTTAGGCAAAAAACTCATTTCTGACAAAGTTGCCCAAATGCATCTCAGAAGTGTGCAACTTGTTCCCTGAGTTAGAAAACGTCGAGAAACGTTCGTTTCTGCTAGCGCTGTGCTTCTACACATGTACTTGCTGAACGGTGAAAGCGCACAGTAATGTACTTTTCTCCCAGCAAATACACTGTTTCTAAGGAAATGGGAACACACTGAGGAGACACTTGTGGGAGCTACTGTGACTAAAACTGAGCTTCCCTACGCACAGGGCAGCAAGAGAAATGGTGATTTCATCAAGCCCAGTTACATACTCAGAATCTGTACTACTGCTCAAACAGGCATGTCTCTTTAGGCAAAAAACTCATTTCTGACAAAGTTGCCCAAATGCATCTCAGAAGTGTGCAACTTGTTCCCTGAGTTAGAAAACGTAGAGAAACGGTCGTTTCTGCTAGCGCTGTGCTTCTACACATGTACTTGCTGAACGGTGAAAGCGCACAGTAATGCACTTTTCTCCCAGCAAATACACTGTTTCTAAGGAACTGGGAACACACTGAGGAGACACTTGTGGGAGCTACTGTGACTAAAACTGAGCTTCCCTACGCACAGGGAAGCAAGAGAAATGCTGATTTCATCAAGCCCAGTTACATACTCAGAATCTGTACTACTGCGCAAATAGGCATGTCTCTTTAGGCAAAAAACTCATTTCTGACAAAGTTGCACAAATGCATCTCAGAAGTGTGCAACTTGTTCCCTGAGTGAGAAAACGTCGAGAAACGGTCGTTTCTGCTAGCGCTGTGCTTCTACACATGTACTTGCTGAACGGTGAAAGCGCACAGTAATGCACTTTACTCCCAGCAAATACACTGTTTCTAAGGAAATGGGAATACACTGAGGAGACAATTGTGGGAGCTACTGTGACTAAAACTGAGCTTCCCTACGCACAGGGCAGCAAGAGAAATGGTGATTTCATCAAGCCCAGTTACATACTCAGAATCTTTACTACTGCGCAAATAGGCTTGTCTCTTTAGGCAAAAAACTCATTTCTGACAAAGTTGCCCAAATGCATCTCAGAAGTGTGCAACTTGTTCCCTGAGTTAGAAAACGTCGAGAAACGGTCGTTTCTGCTAGCGCTGTGCTTCTACACATGTACTTGCTGAACGGTGAAAGCGCACAGTAATGTACTTTTCTCCCAGCAAATACACTGTTTCTAAGGAAATGGGAACACACTGAGGAGACACTTGTGGGAGCTACTGTGACTAAAACTGAGCTTCCCTAAGCACAGGGAAGCAAGAGAAATGCTGATTTCATCAAGCCCAGTTACATACTCAGAATCTGTACTACTGCGCAAATAGGCATGTCTCTTTAGGCAAAAAACTCATTTCTGACAAAGTTGCCCAAATGCATCTCAGAAGTGTGCAACTTGTTCCCTGAGTGAGAAAACGTCGAGAAACGGTCGTTTCTGCTAGCGCTGTGCTTCTACACATGTACTTGCTGAACGGTGAAAGCGCACAGTAATGCACTTTACTCCCAGCAAATACACTGTTTCTAAGGAAATGGGAATACACTGAGGAGACACTTGTGGGAGCTACTGTGACTAAAACTGAGCTTCCCTAAGCACAGGGAAGCAAGAGAAATGCTGATTTCATCAAGCCCAGTTACATACTCAGAATCTGTACTACTGCGCAAATAGGCATGTCTCTTTAGGCAAAAAACTCATTTCTGACAAAGTTGCCCAAATGCATCTCAGAAGTGTGCAACTAGTTCCCTGAGTTAGAAAACGTCGAGAAACGGTCGTTTCTGCTAGCGCTGTGCTTCTACACATGTACTTGCTGAACGGTGAAAGCGCACAGTAATGCACTTTTCTCCCAGCAAGTACACTGTTTCTAAGGAAATGGGAATACACTGAGGAGACAATTGTGGGAGCTACTGTGACTAAAACTGAGCTTCCCTACGCACAGGGCAGCAAGAGAAATGGTGATTTCATCAAGCCCAGTTACATACTCAGAATCTTTACTACTGCGCAAATAGGCATGTCTCTTTAGGCAAAAAACTAATTTCTGACAAAGTTACCCAAATGCATCTCAGAAGTGTGCAACTTGTTCCCTGAGTTAGAAAACGTCGAGAAACGGTCGTTTCTGCTAGCGCTGTGCTTCTACACATGTATTTGCTGAACGGTGAAAGCGCACAGTAGTGCACTTTTCTCCCAGCAAATACACTGTTTCTAAGGAAATGGGAACACACTGAGGGGACACTTGTGGGATCTACAGTGACTAAAACTGAGCTTCCCTACGCACCGGGAAGCAAGAGAAATGCTGATTTCATCAAGCCCAGTTACATACCCAGAATTTGTACTACTGCGCAAATAGGCATGTCTCTTTAGGCAAAAAACTCATTTCAGACAAAGTTGCCCAAATGCATCTCAGAAGTGTGCAACTTTTTCCCTGAGTTAGAAAACGTCGAGAAACGTTCGTTTCTGCTAGCGCTGTGCTTCTACACATGTACTTGCTGAACGGTGAAAGGGCACAGTAATGCACTTTTCTCCCATCAAATACACTGTTTCTAAGGAAATGGGAACACACTGAGGAGACACTTGTGGGAGCTACTGTGACTAAAACTGAGCTTCCCTACGCACAGGGAAGCAAGAGAAATGCTGATTTCATCAAGCCCAGTTACATACTGAGAATGTTTACTACTGCTCAAATAGGCATGTCTCTTTAGGCAAAAAACTCATTTCTGACAAAGTTGCCCAAATGCATCTCAGAAGTGTGCAACTTGTTTCCTGAGGTAGAAGACTTTGAGAAACTGTCACTTCTGCAAGCGCTGTGCTTCTACACATGTATTGGCTGAACAATGAAAGAGTACTGTAATGCAAGTTTCTCCCAGCAAATACAGTGTTTCTAAGTAAATATGAGCACACTGAGGAGACACTTGTGGGAGCTACTGTGACTAAAACTGAGCTTCTCTACGCACAGGGAAGCAAGAGAAATGCTGATTTCATCAAACACAATTACATACTCACAATCTGTACTACTGCGCAAATAGGCAAAACTAGTGCGTTCTAAAGCACGTCTCTTTAGGCAAAAAACTCATTTCTGACAACATTGCCCAAATACATCTCAGAAGTGTGCAACTTGTTTCCTGAGGTAGAAGACTTCGAGAAACTGTCGTTTCTGCAAGCGCTGTGCTTCTACACATGTATTGGCTGAACAATGAAAGAGTACTGTAATGTATGTTTCTCCCCGCAAATACACTGTTTCTAAGTAAATATGAACACACTGAGGAGACACTTGTGGGAGCTACTGTGACTAAAACTGAGCTTCTCTACGCACAGGGAAGCAAGAGAAATGCTGATTCCATCAAACACAATTACATACTCACAATCTGTACCACTGCGCCAATAGGCAAAACTAGTGCGTTCTAAAGCACGTCTCTTTAGGCAAAAAACTCATTTCTGACAACATTGCCCAAATACATCTCAGAAGTGTGCAACTTGTTTCGTGAGTTAGAATACGTCGAGAAACTATCGTTTCTGCAAGCGCTGTGCTTCTACACATGTATTGGCTGAACAATGAAAGAGTACTGTAATGCATGTTTCTCCCAGCAAATACACTGTTTCTAAGGAAATGTGAACACACTGAGGAGACACTTGTGGGAGCTACTGTGACTAAAACTGAGCTTCCCTATGCATAGGGAAGCAAGAGAAATGCTGATTTCATCAAACACAGTTACATACTCAAAATCTGTACCACTGCGCCAATAGGCAAAACTCGTGCGTTCTAAAGCACGTCTCTTTAGGCAAAAAACTCATTTCTGACAACATTGCCCAAATACATCTCAGAAGTGTGCAACTTGTTTCCTGAGGTAGAAGACTTCGAGAAACTGTGGTTTCTGCAAGCGCTGTGCTTCTACACATGTATTGGCTGAACAATGAAAGAGTACTGTAATGCATGTTTCTCCCAGCAAAAACACTGTTTCTAAGTAAATGTGAACACACTGAGGAGACACTTGTGGGAGCTACTGTGACTAAAACTGAGCTTCTCTACGCACAGGGAAGCAAGAGAAATGCTGATTTCATCAAACACAATTACATACTCACAATCTGTACTACTGCGCAAATAGGCAAAACTAGTACGTTCCAAAGCACGTCTCTTTAGGCAAAAAACTCATTTCTGACAACATTGCCCAAATACATCTCAGAAGTGTGCAACTTGTTTCCTGAGGTAGAAAACGTCGAGAAACTGTCGTTTCTGCAAGCGCTGTGCTTCTACACATACATTGGCTGAACAATGAAAGAGTACTGTAATGCATGTTTCTCCCAGCAAATACACTGTTTCTAAGGAAATGTGAACACACTGAGGAGACACTTGTGGGAGCTACTGTGACTAAAACTGAGCTTCCCTATGCATAGGGAAGCAAGAGAAATGCTGATTTCATCAAACACAGTTACATACTCAAAATCTGTACCACTGCGCCAATAGGCAAAACTCGTGCGTTCTAAAGCACGTCTCTTTAGGCAAAAAACTCATTTCTGACAACATTGCCCAAATACATCTAAGAAGTGTGCAACTTGTTTCCTGAGGTAGAAGACTTCGAGAGACTGTCGTTTCTGCAAGCGCTGTGCTTCTACACATGTATTGGCCGAACAATGAAAGAGTACTGTAATGCATGTTTCTCCCCGCAAATACACTGTTTCTAAGTAAATATGAACACACTGAGGAGACACTTGTGGGAGCTACTGTGACTAAAACTGAGCTTCCCTATGCACAGGGAAGCAAGAGAAATGATGATTTCATCAAACACAATTACATACCCACAATCTGTACTACTGCGTAAATAGGCAAAACTAGTGCGTTCCAAAGCACGTCTCTTTAGGCAAAAAACTCATTTCTGACAACATTGCCCAAATACATCTCAGAAGTGTGCAACTTGTTTCGTGAGTTAGAATACGTCGAGAAACTATCGTTTCTGCAAGCGCTGTGCTTCTACACATGTATTGGCTGAACAATGAAAGAGTACTGTAATGCATGTTTCTCCCAGCAAATACACTGTTTCTAAGGAAATGTGAACACACTGAGGAGACACTTGTGGGAGCTACTGTGACTAAAACTGAGCTTCCCTATGCATAGGGAAGCAAGAGAAATGCTGATTTCATCAAACACAGTTACATACTCAAAATCTGTACCACTGCGCCAATAGGCAAAACTCGTGCGTTCTAAAGCACGTCTCTTTAGGCAAAAAACTCATTTCTGACAACATTGCCCAAATACATCTCAGAAGTGTGCAACTTGTTTCCTGAGGTAGAAGACTTCGAGAAACTGTGGTTTCTGCAAGCGCTGTGCTTCTACACATGTATTGGCTGAACAATGAAAGAGTACTGTAATGCATGTTTCTCCCAGCAAAAACACTGTTTCTAAGTAAATGTGAACACACTGAGGAGACACTTGTGGGAGCTACTGTGACTAAAACTGAGCTTCTCTACGCACAGGGAAGCAAGAGAAATGCTGATTTCATCAAACACAATTACATACTCACAATCTGTACTACTGCGCAAATAGGCAAAACTAGTACGTTCCAAAGCACGTCTCTTTAGGCAAAAAACTCATTTCTGACAACATTGCCCAAATACATCTCAGAAGTGTGCAACTTGTTTCCTGAGGTAGAAAACGTCGAGAAACTGTCGTTTCTGCAAGCGCTGTGCTTCTACACATACATTGGCTGAACAATGAAAGAGTACTGTAATGCATGTTTCTCCCAGCAAATACACTGTTTCTAAGGAAATGTGAACACACTGAGGAGACACTTGTGGGAGCTACTGTGACTAAAACTGAGCTTCCCTATGCATAGGGAAGCAAGAGAAATGCTGATTTCATCAAACACAGTTACATACTCAAAATCTGTACCACTGCGCCAATAGGCAAAACTCGTGCGTTCTAAAGCACGTCTCTTTAGGCAAAAAACTCATTTCTGACAACATTGCCCAAATACATCTAAGAAGTGTGCAACTTGTTTCCTGAGGTAGAAGACTTCGAGAGACTGTCGTTTCTGCAAGCGCTGTGCTTCTACACATGTATTGGCCGAACAATGAAAGAGTACTGTAATGCATGTTTCTCCCCGCAAATACACTGTTTCTAAGTAAATATGAACACACTGAGGAGACACTTGTGGGAGCTACTGTGACTAAAACTGAGCTTCCCTATGCACAGAGAAGCAAGAGAAATGATGATTTCATCAAACACAATTACATACCCACAATCTATACTACTGCGTAAATAGGCAAAACTAGTGCGTTCCAAAGCACGTCTCTTTAGGCAAAAAACTCATTTCTGACAACATTGCCCAAATACATCTCAGAAGTGTGCAACTTGTTTCGTGAGTTAGAATACGTCGAGAAACTATCGTTTCTGCAAGCGCTGTGCTTCTACACATGTATTGGCTGAACAATGAAAGAGTACTGTAATGCATGTTTCTCCCAGCAAATACACTGTTTCTAAGGAAATGTGAACACACTGAGGAGACACTTGTGGGAGCTACTGTGACTAAAACTGAGCTTCCCTATGCATAGGGAAGCAAGAGAAATGCTTATTTCATCAAACACAGTTACATACTCAAAATCTGTACCACTGCGCCAATAGGCAAAACTCGTGCGTTCTAAAGCACGTCTCTTTAGGCAAAAAACTCATTTCTGACAACATTGCCCAAATACATCTCAGAAGTGTGCAACTTGTTTCCTGAGGTAGAAGACTTCGAGAAACTGTGGTTTCTGCAAGCGCTGTGCTTCTACACATGTATTGGCTGAACAATGAAAGAGTACTGTAATGCATGTTTCTCCCAGCAAAAACACTGTTTCTAAGTAAATGTGAACACACTGAGGAGACACTTGTGGGAGCTACTGTGACTAAAACTGAGCTTCTCTACGTACAGGGAAGCAAGAGAAATGCTGATTTCATCAAACACAATTACATACTCACAATCTGTACTACTGCGCAAATAGGCAAAACTAGTACGTTCCAAAGCACGTCTCTTTAGGCAAAAAACTCATTTCTGACAACATTGCCCAAATACATCTCAGAAGTGTGCAACTTGTTTCCTGAGGTAGAAAACGTCGAGAAACTGTCGTTTCTGCAAGCGCTGTGCTTCTACACATACATTGGCTGAACAATGAAAGAGTACTGTAATGCATGTTTCTCCCAGCAAATACACTGTTTCTAAGGAAATGTGAACACACTGAGGAGACACTTGTGGGAGCTACTGTGACTAAAACTGAGCTTCCCTATGCATAGGGAAGCAAGAGAAATGCTGATTTCATCAAACACAGTTACATACTCAAAATCTGTACCACTGCGCCAATAGGCAAAACTCGTGCGTTCTAAAGCACGTCTCTTTAGGCAAAAAACTCATTTCTGACAACATTGCCCAAATACATCTAAGAAGTGTGCAACTTGTTTCCTGAGGTAGAAGACTTCGAGAGACTGTCGTTTCTGCAAGCGCTGTGCTTCTACACATGTATTGGCCGAACAATGAAAGAGTACTGTAATGCATGTTTCTCCCCGCAAATACACTGTTTCTAAGTAAATATGAACACACTGAGGAGACACTTGTGGGAGCTACTGTGACTAAAACTGAGCTTCCCTATGCACAGGGAAGCAAGAGAAATGATGATTTCATCAAACACAATTACATACCCACAATCTGTACTACTGCGTAAATAGGCAAAACTAGTGCGTTCCAAAGCACGTCTCTTTAGGCAAAAAACTCATTTCTGACAATATTGCCCAAATACATCTCAGAAGTGTGCAACTTGTTCCGTGAGTTAAAATACTTCGAGAAACTGTCGCTTCTGCAAGCGCTGTGCTTCTACACATGTATTGGCTGAACAATGAAAGAGTACTGTAATGCATGTTTCTCCCAGCAAATACACTGTTTCTAAGTAAATATGAGCACACTGAGGAGACACTTGTGGGAGCTACTGTGACTAAAACTGAGCTTCTCTACGCACAGGGAAGCAAGAGAAATGCTGATTTCAACAAACACAATTACATACTCACAATCTGTACTACTGCGGAAATAGGCAAAACTAGTGCGTTCTAAAGCACCTGTCTTTAGCCACAAAAGTCATTTCTGTTAACGATGCCCAAATGCATCTCAGAAGTGTGCAACTTGTTCCGTGAGTTAGAAAACGTCGAGAAACTGTCATTTCTGCAAGCGCTGTGCTTCTACACATGTATTGGCTGAACAATGAAAGAGTACTGTAATGCATGTTTCTCCCAGCAAATACACTGTTTCTAAGGAAATATGAGCACACTGAGGAGACACTTGTGGGAGCTACTGTGACTAAAACTGAGCTTCTCTACGCACAGGGAAGCAAGAGAAATGCTGATTTCATCAAACAAAATTACATACTCACAATCTGTACCACTGCGCCAATAGGCAAAACTAGTGCGTTCTAAAGCACGTCTCTTTAGGCAAAAAACTCATTTCTGACAACATTGCCCAAATACATCTCAGAAGTGGGCAACTTGTTTCGTGAGATAGAATACGTCGAGAAACTATCGTTTCTGCAAGCGCTGTGCTTCTACACATGTATTGGCTGAACAATGAAAGAGTACTGTAATGCATGTTTCTCCCAGCAAATACACTGTTTCTAAGGAAATGTGAACACACTGAGGAGACACTTGTGGGAGCTACTGTGACTAAAACTGAGCTTCCCTATGCATAGGGAAGCAAGAGAAATGCTGATTTCATCAAACACAGTTACATACTCAAAATCTGTACCACTGCGCCAATAGGCAAAACTTGTGCGTTCTAAAGGACGTCTCTTTAGGCAAAAAACTCATTTCTGACAACATTGACCAAATACATCTCAGAAGTGTGCAACTTGTTTCCTGCGGTAGAAGAGTCGAGAAACTGTCGTTTCTGCAAGCGCTGTGCTTCTACACATACACTGGCTGAACAATGAAAGAGTACTGTAATGCATGTTTCTCCCAGCAAATACACTGTTTCTAAGGAAATATGAACACACTGAGGAGACAGTTGTGGGAGCTACTGTGACTAAAACTGAGCTTCCCTATGCACAGGGAAGCAAGAGAAATGATGATTTCATCAAACACAATTACATACTCACAATCTGTACTACTGCGCAAATAGGCAAAACTAGTGCGTTCTAAAGCACCTGTCTTTAGCCACAAAAGTCATTTCTGTTAACGATGCCCAAATGCATCTCAGAAGTGTGCAACTTGTTCCGTGAGTTAGAAAACGTCGAGAAACTGTCATTTCTGCAAGCGCTGTGCTTCTACACATGTATTGGCTGAACAATGAAAGAGTACTGTAATGCATGTTTCTCCCAGCAAATACACTGTTTCTAAGTAAATATGAGCACACTGAGGAGACACTTGTGGGAGCTACTGTGACTAAAACTGAGCTTCTCTACGCACAGGGAAGCAAGAGAAATGCTGATTTCATCAAACACAATTACATACTCACAATCTGTACCACTGCGCCAATAGGCAAAACTAGTGCGTTCTAAAGCACGTCTCTTTAGGCAAAAAACTCATTTCTGACAACATTGCCCAAATACATCTCAGAAGTGGGCAACTTGTTTCGTGAGATAGAATACGTCGAGAAACTATCGTTTCTGCAAGCGCTGTGCTTCTACACATGTATTGGCTGAACAATGAAAGAGTACTGTAATGCATGTTTCTCCCAGCAAATACACTGTTTCTAAGGAAATGTGAACACACTGAGGAGACACTTGTGGGAGCTACTGTGACTAAAACTGAGCTTCCCTATGCATAGGGAAGCAAGAGAAATGCTGATTTCATCAAACACAGTTACATACTCAAAATCTGTACCACTGCGCCAATAGGCAAAACTTGTGCGTTCTAAAGCACGTCTCTTTAGGCAAAAAACTCATTTCTGACAACATTGACCAAATACATCTCAGAAGTGTGCAACTTGTTTCCTGCGGTAGAAGAGTCGAGAAACTGTCGTTTCTGCAAGCGCTGTGCTTCTACACATACACTGGCTGAACAATGAAAGAGTACTGTAATGCATGTTTCTCCCAGCAAATACACTGTTTCTAAGGAAATATGAACACACTGAGGAGACACTTGTGGGAGCTACTGTGACTAAAACTGAGCTTCCCTATGCACAGGGAAGCAAGAGAAATGATGATTTCATCAAACACAATTACATACTCACAATCTGTACTACTGCGCAAATAGGCAAAACTAGTGCGTTCTAAAGCACCTGTCTTTAGCCACAAAAGTCATTTCTGTTAACGATGCCCAAATGCATCTCAGAAGTGTGCAACTTGTTCCGTGAGTTAGAAAACGTCGAGAAACTGTCATTTCTGCAAGCGCTGTGCTTCTACACATGTATTGGCTGAACAATGAAAGAGTACTGTAATGCATGTTTCTCCCAGCAAATACACTGTTTCTAAGTAAATATGAGCACACTGAGGAGACACTTGTGGGAGCTACTGTGACTAAAACTGAGCTTCTCTACGCACAGGGAAGCAAGAGAAATGCTGATTTCATCAAACACAATTACATACTCACAATCTGTACCACTGCGCCAATAGGCAAAACTAGTGCGTTCTAAAGCACGTCTCTTTAGGCAAAAAAACTCATTTCTGACAACATTGCCCAAATACATCTCAGAAGTGTGCAACTTGTTTCGTGAGATAGAATACGTCGAGAAACTATCGTTTCTGCAAGCGCTGTGCTTCTACACATGTATTGGCTGAACAATGAAAGAGTACTGTAATGCATGTTTCTCCCAGCAAATACAATGTTTCTAAGGAAATGTGAACACACTGAGGAGACACTTGTGGGAGCTACTGTGACTAAAACTGAGCTTCCCTATGCATAGGGAAGCAAGAGAAATGCTGATTTCATCAAACACAGTTACATACTCAAAATCTGTACCACTGCGCCAATAGGCAAAACTCGTGCGTTCTAAAGCACGTCTCTTTAGGCAAAAACTCATTTCTGACAACATTGCCCAAATACATCTCAGCAGTGTGCAACTTGTTTCCTGAGGTAGAAGAGTCGAGAAACTGTCGTTTCTGCAAGCGCTGTGCTTCTACACATACATTGGCTCAACAATGAAAGAGTACTGTAATGCATGTTTCTCCCCGCAAATACACTGTTTCTAAGTAAATATGAACACACTGAGGAGACACTTGTGGGAGCTACTGTGACTAAAACTGAGCATCCCTATGCACAGGGAAGCAAGAGAAATGATGATTTCATCAAACACAATTACATACTCACAATCTGTACTACTGGGCAAATAGGCAAAACTAGTGCGTTCTAAAGCACCTGTCTTTAGCCACAAAAGTCATTTCTGTTAACGATGCCCAAATGCATCTCAGAAGTGTGCAACTTGTTCCGTGAGTTAGAAAACGTCGAGAAACTGTCATTTCTGCAAGCACTGTGCTTCTACACATGTATTGGCTGAACAATGAAAGAGTACTGTAATGCATGTTTCTCCCAGCAAATACACTGTTTCTAAGTAAATATGAGCACACTGAGGAGACACTTGTGGGAGCTACTGTGACTAAAACTGAGCTTCACTACGCACAGGGAAGCAAGAGAAATGCTGATTTCATCAAACACAATTACATACTCACAATCTGTACCACTGCGCCAATAGGCAAAAGTAGTGCGTTCTAAAGCACGTCTCTATAGGCAAAAAACTCATTTCTGACAACATTGCCCAAATACATCTCAGAAGTGGGCAACTTGTTTCGTGAGATAGAATACGTCGAGAAACTATCGTTTCTGCAAGCGCTGTGCTTCTACACATGTATTGGCTGAACAATGAAAGAGTACTGTAATGCATGTTTCTCCCAGCAAATACACTGTTTCTAAGGAAATGTGAACACACTGAGGAGACACTTGTGGGAGCTACTGTGACTAAAACTGAGCTTCCCTATGCATAGGGAAGCAAGAGAAATGCTGATTTCATCAAACACAGTTACATACTCAAAATCTGTACCACTGCGCCAATAGGCAAAACTTGTGCGTTCTAAAGCACCTGTCTTTAGCCACAAAAGTCATTTCTGTTAATGATGCCCAAATGCATCTCAGAAGTGTGCAACTTGTTCCGTGAGTTAGAAAACGTCGAGAAACTGTGGTTTCTGCAAGCGCTGTGCTTCTACACATGTATTGGCTGAACAATGAAAGAGTACTGTAATGCATGTTTCTCCCAGCAAATACACTGTTTCTAAGGAAATATGAACACACTGAGGAGACACTTGTGGGAGCTACTGTGACTAAAACTGAGCTTCCCTATGCACAGGGAAGCAAGAGAAATGATGATTTCATCAAACACAATTACATACTCACAATCTGTACTACTGCGCAAATAGGCAAAACTAGTGCGTTCTAAAGCACCTGTCTTTAGCCACAAAAGTCATTTCTGTTAACGATGCCCAAATGCATCTCAGAAGTGTGCAACTTGTTCCGTGAGTTAGAAAACGTCGAGAAACTGTCATTTCTGCAAGCGCTGTGCTTCTACACATGTATTGGCTGAACAATGAAAGAGTACTGTAATGCATGTTTCTCCCAGCAAATACACTGTTTCTAAGGAAATGTGAACACACTGAGGAGACACTTGTGGGAGCTACTGTGACTAAAACTGAGCATCCCTATGCATAGGGAAGCAAGAGAAATGCTGATTTCATCAAACACAATTACATACTCAAAATCTGTGCCACTGCGCCAATAGGCAAAACTCGTGCGTTCTAAAGCACGTCTCTTTAGGCAAAAAACTCATTTCTGACAACATTGCCCAAATGCATCTCAGAAGTGTGCAACTTGTTTCCTGAGGTAGAAGACTTCGAGAAACTGTCGTTTCTGCAAGCGCTGTGCTTCTACACATGTATTGGCTGAACAATGAAAGAGTACTGTAATGCATGTTTCTCCCAGCAAATACACTGTTTCTAAGTAAATATGAGCACATTGAGGAGACACTTGTGGGAGCTACTGTGACTAAAACTGAGCTTCTCTACGCACAGGGAAGCAAGAGAAATGCTGATTTCATCAAACACAATTACATACTCACAATGTGTACTACTGCGCAAATAGGCAAAACTAGTGCGTTCTAAAGCACGTGTCTTTAGCCAAAAAAGTCATTTCTGTTAACGATGCCCAAATGCATCTCAGAAGTGTGCAACTTGTTTCCTGAGGTAGAAGACTTCGAGAAACTGTCATTTCTGCAAGCGCTGTGCTTCTACACATGTATTGGCTGAACAATGAAAGAGTACTGTAATGCATGTTTCTCCCAGCAAATACACTGTTTCTAAGGAAATGTGAACACACTGAGGAGACACTTGTGGGAGCTACTGTGACTAAAACTGAGCTTCTCTACGCACAGGGAACCAAGAGAAATGCTGATTTCATCAAACACAATTACATACTCACAATCTGTACTACTGCGCAAATAGGCAAAACTAGTGCGTTCTAAAGCACCTGTCTGTAGCCAAAAAAGTCATTTCTGTTAACGATGCCCAAATGCATCTCAGAAGTGTGCAACTTGTTCCGTGAGTTAGAAAACGTCGAGAAACTGTCGTTTCTGCAAGCGCTGTGCTTCTACACATGTATTGGCTGAACAATGTAAGAGTACTGTAATGCATGTTTCTCCCAGCAAATACACTGTTTCTAATGAAATGTGAACACACTGAGGAGACACTTGTGGGAGCTACTGTGACTAAAACTGAGCTTCCCTATGCATAGGGAAGCAAGAGAAATGCTGATTTCATCAAACACAATTACATACTCACAATCTGTGCCACTGCGCCAATAGGCAAAACTCGTGCGTTCTAAAGCACGTCTCTTTAGGCAAAAAACTCTTTTCTGACAACATTGCCCAAATACATCTCAGAAGTGTGCAACTTGTTTCCTGAGGTAGAAGACTTCGAGAAACTGTCCTTTCTGCAAGCCCTGTGCTTCTACACATGTATTGGCTGAACAATGAAAGAGTACTGTAATGCACGTTTCTCCCAGCAAATATACTGTTTCTAAGTAAATATTAGCACATTGAGGAGACACTTGTGGGAGCTACTCTGACTAAAACTGAGCTTCTCTACGCACAGGGAAGCAAGAGAAATGCTGATTTCATCAAACACAATTACATACTCACAATCTGTACTAATGCGCAAATAGGCAAAACTATTGCGTTCTAAAGCACGTCTCTTTAGCCAAAAAAGTCATTTCTGTTAACAATGCCCAAATGCATCTCAGAAGTGTGCAACTTGTTCCGTGAGTTAGAAAACATCGAGAAACTGTCGTTTCTGCAAGCAGTGTGCTTCTACACATGTATTGGCTGAACAATGAAAGAGTACTGTAATGCATGTTTCTCCCAGCAAATACACTGTTTCTAAGGAAATGTGAACACACTGAGGAGAGAATTGTGGGAGCTACTGTGACTAAAACTGAGCTTCCCTAGGCATAGGGAAGCAAGAGAAATGCTGATTTCATCAAACACAGTTACATACTCAAAATCTGTACCACTGTGCCAATAGGCAAAACTCGTGTGTTCTAAAGCACGTCTCTTGAGGCAAAAAACTCATTTCTGACAACATTGCCCAAATACATCTCAGAAGTGTGCAACTTGTTTCCTGAGGTAGAAGACTTCGAGAAACTGTCGTTTCTGCACGCACTGTGCTTCTACACATTTATTGGCTGAACAATGAAAGAGTACTGTAATGCATGTTTCTCCCAGCAAATACACTGTTTCTAAGTAAATATGAGCACATTGAGGAGACACTTGTGGGAGCTACTGTGACTAAAACTGAGCTTCTCTACGCAGAGGGAAGCAAGAGAAATGCTGATTTCATCAAACACAATTACATACTCACAATCTGTACTAATGCGCAAATAGGCAAAACTAGTGCGTTCTATAGCACGTGTCTTTAGCCAAAAAACTCATTTCTGTTAACGATGCCCAAATGCATCTCAGAAGTGTGCAACTTGTTCCGTGAGTTAGAAAACGTCGAGAAACTGTCGTTTCTGCAAGCGCTCTGCTTCTACACATGTATTGGCTGAACAATGAAAGAGTACTGTAATGCATGTTTCTCCCAGCAAATACACTGTTTCTAAGGAAATGTGAACACACTGAGGAGACACTTGTGGGAGCTACTGTGACTAAAACTGAGCTTCCCTAGGCATAGGGAAGCAAGAGAAATGCTGATTTCATCAAACACAATTACATACTCAAAATCTGTGCCACTGCGCCAACAGGCAAAACTCGTGTGTTCTAAAGCAAGTCTCTTTAGGCAAAAAACACATTTCTGACAACATTGCCCAAATACATCTCAGAAGTGTGCAACTTGTTTCCTGAGGTAGAAGACGTCGAGAAACTGTCGTTTCTGCAAGCGCTGTGCTTCTACACATGTATTGGCTGAACAATGAAAGAGTACTGTAATGCATGTTTCTCCCAGCAAATACACTGTTTCTAAGTAAATATGAGCACATTGAGGAGACACTTGTGGGAGCTACTGTGACTAAAACTGAGCCTCTCTACGCACAGGGAAGCAAGAGAAATGCTGATTTCATCAAACACAATTACATACTCACAATCTGTACTACTGCGCAAATAGGCAAAACTAGTGCGTTCCAAAGCACGTCTCTTTAGGCAAAAAACTCATTTCTGACAACAATGCCCAAATACATCTCAGAAGTGTGCAACTTGTTCCGTGAGTTAGAAAACGTCGAGAAACTGTCGTTTCTGCAAGCGCTCTGCTTCTACACATGTATTGGCTGAACAATGAAAGAGTACTGTAATGCATGTTTCTCCCAGCAAATACACTGTTACTAATGAAATGTGAACACACTGAGGAGACACTTGTGGGAGCTACTGTGACTAAAACTGAGCTTCCCTATGCATAGGGAAGCAAGAGAAATGCTGATTTCATCAAACACAATTACATACTCAAAATCTGTGCCACTGCGCCAATAGGCAAAACTCGTGCGTTCTAAAGCACGTCTCTTTAGGCAAAAAACTCATTTCTGACAACATTGCCCAAATACATCTCAGAAGTGTGCAACTTGTTTCCTGAGGTAGAAGACTTCGAGAAACTGTCCTTTCTGCAAGCCCTGTGCTTCTACACATGTATTGGCTGAACAATGAAAGAGTACTGTAATGCACGTTTCTCCCAGCAAATATACTGTTTCTAAGTAAATATGAGCACATTGAGGAGACACTTGTGGGAGCTACTCTGACTAAAACTGAGCTTCTCTACGCACAGGGAAGCAAGAGAAATGCTGATGTCATCAAACACAGTTACATACTCAAAATCTGTACCACTGTGCCAATAGGCAAAACTCGTGTGTTCTAAAGCACGTCTCTTTAGGCAAAAAACACATTTCTGACAACATTGCCCAAATACATCTCAGAAGTGTGCAACTTGTTTCCTGAGGTAGAAGAGTTCGAGAAACTCTCGTTTCTGCAAGCGCTGTGCTTCTACACATATATTGGCTGAACAATGAAAGAGTACTGTAATGCATGTTTCTCCCAGCAAATACACTGTTTCTAAGTAAATATGAGCACATTGAGGAGACACTTGTGGGAGCTACTGTGACTAAAACTGAGCTTCTCTACGCACAGGGAAGCAAGAGAAATGCTGATTTCATCAAACACAATTACATACTCACAATCTGTACTAATGCGCAAATAGGCAAAACTAGTGCGTTCTATAGCACGTGTCTTTAGCCAAAAAAGTCATTTCTGTTAACGATGCCCAAATGCATCTCAGAAGTGTACAACTTGTTCCGTGAGTTAGAAAACGTCGAGAAACTGTCCTTTCTGCAAGCGCTGTGCTTCTACACATGTATTGGCTGAACAATGAAAGAGTACTGTAATGCATGTTTCTCCCAGCAAATACACTGTTTCTAAGGAAATGTGAACACACTGAGGAGACACTTGTGCGAGCTACTGTGACTAAAACTGAGCTTCCCTATGCATAGGGAAGCAAGAGAAATGCTGATTTCATCAAACACAATTACATACTCAAAATCTGTGCCACTGCGCCAACAGGCAAAACTCGTGTGTTCTAAAGCACGTCTCTTTAGGCAAAAAACTCATTTCTGACAACATTGCCCAAATACATCTCAGAAGTGTGCAACTTGTTTCCTGAAGTAGAAGACTTCGAGAAACTGTCGTTTCTGCAAGCGCTGTGCTTCTACACATGTATTGGCTGAACAATGAAAGAGTACTGTAATGCATGTTTCTCCCAGCAAATACACTGTTTCTAAGTAAATATGAGCACATTGAGGAGACACTTGTGGGAGCTACTGTGACTAAAACAGAGCTTCTCTATGCACAGGGAAGCAAGAGAAATGCTGATTTCATCAAACACAATTACATACTCACAATCTGTACTACTGCGCAAATAGGCAAAATTAGTGCATTCTAAAGCACGTCTGTTTAGGCAAAAAACTCGTTTCTGACAACATTGCCCAAATACATCTCAGAAGTGTGCAACTTGTTTCGTGAGTTAGAATACGTCGAGAAACTGTCGTTTCTGCAAGCGCTGTGCTTCTACACATGTATTGGCTGAACAATGAAAGAGTACTGTAATGCATGTTTCTCCCAGCAAATACACTGTTTCTAAGGAAATGTGAACACACTGAGGAGACACTTGTGGGAGCTACTGTGACTAAAACTGAGCTTTCCTATGCATAGGGAAGCAAGAGAAATGCTGATTGCATCAAACACAATTACATACTCAAAATCTGTGCCACTGCGCCAATAGGCAAAACTAGTGCGTTCTAAAGCACGTGTCTGTAGCCAAAAAAGTCATTTCTGTTAACGATGCCCAAATGCATCTCAGAAGTGTGCTACTTGTTCCGTGAGTTAGAAAACGTCGAGAAACTGTCGTTTCTGCAAGCACTGTGCTTCTACACATGTATTGGCTGAACAATGAAAGAGTACTGTAATGCATGTTTCTCCCAGCAAATACACTGTTTCTAAGTAAATATGAGCACATTGAGGAGACACTTGTGGGAGCTACTGTGACTAAAACTGAGCTTCTCTACGCAGAGGGAAGCAAGAGAAATGCTGATTTCATCAAACACAATTACATACTCACAATCTGTACTAATGCGCAAATAGGCAAAACTAGTGCGTTCTATAGCACGTGTCTTTAGCCAAAAAACTCATTTCTGTTAACGATGCCCAAATGCATCTCAGAAGTGTGCAACTTGTTCCGTGAGTTAGAAAACATCGAGAAACTGTCGTTTCTGCAAGCGCTCTGCTTCTACACATGTATTGGCTGAACAATGAAAGAGTACTGTAATGCATGTTTCTCCCAGCAAATACACTGTTTCTAAGGAAATGTGAACACACTGAGGAGACACTTGTGGGAGCTACTGTGACTAAAACTGAGCTTCCCTATGCATAGGGAAGCAAGAGAAATGCTGATTTCATCAAACACAATTACATACTCAAAATCTGTGCCACTGCGCCAACAGGCAAAACTCGAGTGTTCTAAAGCAAGTCTCTTTAGGCAAAAAACACATTTCTGACAACATTGCCCAAATACATCTCAGAAGTGTGCAACTTGTTTCCTGAGGTAGAAGACGTCGAGAAACTGTCGTTTCTGCAAGCGCTGTGCTTCTACACATGTATTGGCTGAACAATGAAAGAGTACTGTAATGCATGTTTCTCCCAGCAAATACACTGTTTCTAAGTAAATATGAGCACATTGAGGAGACACTTGTGGGAGCTACTGTGACTAAAACTGAGCTTCTCTACGCACAGGGAAGCAAGAGAAATGCTGATTTCATCAAACACAATTACATACTCACAATCTGTACTACTGCGCAAATAGGCAAAACTAGTGCGTTCCAAAGCACGTCTCTTTAGGCAAAAAACTCATTTCTGAGAACAATGCCCAAATACATCTCAGAAGTGTGCAACTTGTTCCGTGAGTTAGAAAACGTCGAGAAACTGTCGTTTCTGCAAGCGCTGTGCTTCTACACATGTATTGGCTGAACAATGAAAGAGTACTGTAATGCATGTTTCTCCCAGCAAATACACTGTTACTAATGAAATGTGAACACACTGAGGAGACACTTGTGGGAGCTACTGTGACTAAAACTGAGCTTCCCTATGCATAGGGAAGCAAGAGAAATGCTGATTTCATCAAACACAATTACATACTCAAAATCTGTGCCACTGCGCCAATAGGCAAAACTCATGCGTTCTAAAGCACGTCTCTTTAGGCAAAAAACTCATTTCTGACAACATTGCCCAAATACATCTCAGAAGTGTGCAACTTGTTTCCTGAGGTAGAAGACTTCGAGAAACTGTCCTTTCTGCAAGCCCTGTGCTTCTACACATGTATTGGCTGAACAATGAAAGAGTACTGTAATGCACGTTTCTCCCAGCAAATATACTGTTTCTAAGTAAATATGAGCACATTGAGGAGACACTTGTGGGAGCTACTCTGACTAAAACTGAGCTTCTCTACGCACAGGGAAGCAAGAGAAATGCTGATGTCATCAAACACAGTTACATACTCAAAATCTGTACCACTGTGCCAATAGGCAAAACTCGTGTGTTCTAAAGCACGTCTCTTTAGGCAAAAAACACATTTCTGACAACATTGCCCAAATACATCTCAGAAGTGTGCAACTTGTTTCCTGAGGTAGAAGAGTTCGAGAAACTCTCGTTTCTGCAAGCGCTGTGCTTCTACACATATATTGGCTGAACAATGAAAGAGTACTGTAATGCATGTTTCTCCCAGCAAATACACTGTTTCTAAGTAAATATGAGCACATTGAGGAGACACTTGTGGGAGCTACTGTGACTAAAACTGAGCTTCTCTACGCACAGGGAAGCAAGAGAAATGCTGATTTCATCAAACACAATTACATACTCACAATCTGTACTAATGCGCAAATAGGCAAAACTCGTGCGTTCTATAGCACGTGTCTTTAGCCAAAAAAGTCATTTCTGTTAACGATGCCCAAATGCATCTCAGAAGTGTGCAACTTGTTCCGTGAGTTAGAAAACGTCGAGAAACTGTCCTTTCTGCAAGCGCTCTGCTTCTACACATGTATTGGCTGAACAATGAAAGAGTACTGTAATGCATGTTTCTCCCAGCAAATACACTGTTTCTAAGGAAATGTGAAGACACTGAGGAGACACTTGTGGGAGCTACTGTGACTAAAACTGAGCTTCCCTATGCATAGGGAAGCAAGAGAAATGCTGATTTCATCAAACACAATTACATACTCAAAATCTGTGCCACTGCGCCAACAGGCAAAACTCGTGCGTTCTAAAGCACGTCTCTGTAGGCAAAAAACTCATTTCTGACAACATTGCCCAAATACATCTCAGAAGTGTGCAACTTGTTTCCTGAAGTAGAAGACTTCGAGAAACTGTCGTTTCTGCAAGCGCTGTGCTTCTACACATGTATTGGCTGAACAATGAAAGAGTACTGTAATGCATGTTTCTCCCAGCAAATACACTGTTTCTAAGGAAATATGAGCACATTGAGGAGACACTTGTGGGAGCTACTGTGACTAAAACTGAGCTTCTCTACGCACAGGGAAGCAAGAGAAATGCTGATTTCATCAAACACAATTACATACTCACAATCTGTACTACTGCGCAAATAGGCAAAACTAGTGCGTTCTAAAGCACCTGTCTTTAGCCACAAAAGTCATTTCTGTTAATGATGCCCAAATGCATCTCAGAAGTGTGCAACTTGTTCCGTGAGTTAGAAAACGTCGAGAAACTGTGGTTTCTGCAAGCGCTGTGCTTCTACACATGTATTGGCTGAACAATGAAAGAGTACTGTAATGCATGTTTCTCCCAGCAAATACACTGTTTCTAAGGAAATGTGAACACACTGAGGAGACACTTGTGGGAGCTACTGTGACTAAAACTGAGCTTCCCTATGCATAGGGAAGCAAGAGAAATGCTGATTTCATCAAACACAGTTACATACTCAAAATCTGTACCACTGCGCCAATAGGCAAAATTAGTGCGTTCTAAAGCACGTCTCTTTAGGCAAAAAACTCAATTCTGACAACATTGCCCAAATACATCTCATAAGTATGCAACTTGTTCCATGAGTTAGAATACGTCGAGAAAGTGTCGTTTCTGCTAGCGCTGTGCTTCTACGCATGTATTCCCTGAACTGTGAAAAGGTACAGTAATGCACTTTTCTCCCAGCAAACACACTGTTGCTAAGGAAATGTGAACACACTGAGCAGACACAGGTGGGAGCTACTGTGACTAATACTGAGCTTCCCTACACACACGGAAGCATGAGAAATGCTGATTTCATCAAACACAATTACATACTCAAAATCTGTGCCACTGCGCCAATAGGCAAAACTCGTGCGTTCTAAAGCACGTCTCTTTAGGCAAAAAACTCATTTCTGACATCATTGCCCAAATACATCTCAGAAGTGTGCAACTTGTTTCCTGAGGTAGAAGACTTCGAGAAACTGTCGTTTCTGAAAGCGCTGTGCTTCTACACATGTATTGGCTGAACAATGAAAGAGTACTGTAATGCATGTTTCTCCCAGCAAATACACTGTTTCTAAGTAAATATGCGCACATTGAGGAGACACTTGTGGGAGCTACTGTGACTAAAACTGAGCTTCTCTACGCACAGGGAAGCAAGAGAAATGCTGATTTCATCAAACACAATTACATACTCACAATCTGTACTACTGCGCAAATAGGCAAAACTAGTGCGTTCTAAAGCACGTGTCTTTAGCCACAAAAGTCATTTCTGTTAACGATGCCCAAATGCATCTCAGAAGTGTGCAACTTGTTCCGTGAGTTAGAAAACATCGAGAAACTGTCGTTTCTGCAAGCGCTGTGCTTCTACACATGTATTGGCTGAACAATGAAAGAGTACTGTAATGCATGTTTCTCCCCGCAAATACACTGTTTCTAAGTAAATATGAACACACTGAGGAGACACTTGTGGGAGTTACTGTGACTAAAACTGAGCTTCTCTATGCACAGGGAAGCAAGAGAAATGCTGATTTCATCAAACACAATTACATACTCACAATCTGTACTACTGCGCAAATAGGCAAAACTAGTGCGTTCTAAAGCACGTCTCTTTAGGCAAAAAACTCATTTCTGACAACATTGCCCAAATACATCTCAGAAGTGTGCCACTTGTTCCGTGAGTTAGAAAACGTCGAGAAACTGTCGTTTCTGCAAGTGCTGTGTTTCCACACATGTATTGGCTGAACAATGAAAGAGTACTGTAATGCATGTTTCTCCCAGCAAATACACTGTTTCTAAGGAAATGTGAACACACTGAGGAGACACTTGTGGGAGCTACTGTGACTAAAACTGAGCTTCGCTATGCATAGGGAAGCAAGAGAAATGCTGGTTTCATCAAACACAGTTACATACTCAAAATCTGTACCACTGCGCCAATAGGCAAAACTCATGCGTTCTAAAGCACGTCTCTTTAGGCAAAAAACTCATTTCTGACAACATTGCCCAAATACATCTCAGAAGTGTGCAACTTGTTTCCTGAGGTAGAAGACTTCGAGAAACTGTCGTTTCTGCAAGCGCTGTGCCCACACATGTATTGGCTGAACAATGAAAGAGTACTGTAATGCATGTTTCTCCCAGCAAATACACTGTTTCTAAGGAAATATGAGCACATTGAGGAGACACTTGTGGGAGCTACTGTGACTAAAACTGAGCTTCTCTACGCACAGGGAAGCAAGAGAAATGCTGAATTCATCAAACACAATTACATACTCACAGTCTATACTACTGCGCAAATAGGCAAAACTAGTGCGTTCTAAAGCACGTCTCTTTAGGCAAAAAACTCATTTCTGACAACATTGCCCAAATACATCTCAGAAGTGTGCAACTTGTTTCCTGAGGTAGAAAACGTCGAGAAACTGTCGTTTCTGCAAGCGCTGTGCTTCTACACATGTATTGGCTGAACAATGAAAGAGTACTGTAATGCATGTTTCTCTCTCAGCAAATACACTGTTTCTAAGTAAATATGAGCACATTGAGGAGACACTTGTGGGAGCTACTGTGACTAAAACTGAGCTTCTCTACGCACAGGGAAGCAAGAGAAATGCTGATTTCATCAAACACAATTACATACACACAATCTGTACTACTGCGCAAATAGGCAAAATTCGTGCGTTCTAAAGCACGTCTCTTTAGGCAAAAAACTCATTTCTGACAACATTGCCCAAATACATCTCAGAAGTGTGCAACTTGTTTCCTGAGGTAGAAGACTTCGAGAAATTGTGGTTTCTGCAAGCGCTGTGCTTCTACACATGTATTGGCTGAACAAAGAAAGAGTACTGTAATGCATGTTTCTCCCCGCAAATACACTGTTTCTAAGTAAATATGAACACACTGAGGAGACACTTGTGGGAGCTACTGTGACTAAAACTGAGCTTCTCTACGCACAGGGAAGCAAGAGAAATGCTGATTTCATCAAACACAATTACATACTCACAATCTGTACTACTGCGCAAATAGGCAAAACTAGTGCGTTCTAAAGCACGTCTCTTTAGGCAAAAAACTCATTTCTGACAACATTGCCCAAATACATCTCAGAAGTGTGCAACTTTTTCCGTGAGTTAGAATACGTCGCGAAACTGTCGTTTCTGCAAGCGCTGTGCTTCTACACATGTATTGGCTGAACAATGAAAGAGTACTGTAATGCATGTTTCTCCCAGCAAATACACTGTTTCTAAGTAAATATGAGCACATTGAGGAGACACTTGTGGGAGCTACTGTGACTAAAACTGAGCTTCTCTACGCACAGGGAAGCAAGAGAAATGCTGATTTCATCAAACACAATTACATACTCACAATCTGTACTACTGCTCAAATAGGCAAAACTAATGCGTTCTAAAGCACGTCTCTTTAGGCAAAAAACTCATTTCTGACAACATTGCCCAAATACATCTCAGAAGTGTGCAACTTGTTCCGTGAGTTAGAATACGTCGAGAAACTGTCGTTTCTGCAAGCGCTGTGCTTCTACACATGTATTGGCTGAACAATGAAAGAGTACTGTAATGCATGTTTCTCCCAGCCTATACACTGTTTCTAAGGAAATGTGAACACACTGAGGAGACACTTGTGGGAGCTACTGTGACTAAAACTGAGCTTCCCTATGCATAGGGAAGCAAGAGAAATGCTGATTTCATCAAACACAGTTACATACTCAAAATCTGTACCACTGCGCCAATAGGCAAAACTCGTGCGTTCTAAAGCACGTCTCTTTAGGCAAAAAACTCATTTCTGACAACATTGCCCAAATACATCTCAGAAGTGTGCAACTTGTTTCCTGAGGTAGAAGACTTCGAGAAACTGTCGTTTCTGCAAGCGCTGTGCTTCTACACATGTATTGGCTGAACAATGAAAGAGTACTGTAATGCATGTTTCTCCCCGCAAATACACTGTTTCTAAGGAAATATGAACACACTGAGGAGACACTTGTGGGAGCTACTGTGACTAAAACTGAGCTTCTCTACGCACAGGGAAGCAAGAGAAATGCTGATTTCATCAAACACAATTACATACTCACAATCTGTACTACTGCGCAAATAGGCAAAACTAGTGAGTTCTAAAGCATGTGTCTTTAGCCACAAAAGTCATTTCTGTTAACGATGCCCAAATGCATCTCAGAAGTGTGCAAATTGTTCCGTGAGTTAGAAAACGGCGAGAAACTGTCGTTTCTGCAAGCGCTGTGCTTCTACACATGTATTGGCTGAACAATGAAAGAGTACTGTAATGCATGTTTCTCCCAGCAAATACACTGTTTCTAAGGAAATGTGAACACACTGAGGAGACACTTGTGGGAGCTACTGTGACTAAAACTGAGCTTCCCTGTGCGCCAGGAAGCAAGAGAAATGCTGATTTCATCAAACACAGTTACATACTCAAAATCTGTACCACTGTGCCAATAGGCAAAACTCGTGCGTTCTAAAGCACGTCTCTTTAGGCAAAAAACTCATTTCTGACAACATTGCCCAAATACATCTCAGAAGTGTGCAACTTGTTTCCTGAGGTAGAAGACTTCGAGAAACTGTCGTTTCTGCAAGCACTGTGCTTCTACACATTTATTGGCTGAACAATGAAAGAGTACTGTAATGCATGTTTCTCCCAGCAAATTCACTGTTTCTAAGTAAATATGAGCACATTGAGGAGACACTTGTGGGAGCTACTGTGACTAAAACTGAGCTTCTCTACGCAGAGGGAAGCAAGAGAAATGCTGATTTCATCAAACACAATTACATACTCACAATCTGTACTAATGCGCAAATAGGCAAAACTAGTGCGTTCTATAGCACGTGTCTTTAGCCAAAAAACTCATTTCTGTTAACGATGCCCAAATGCATCTCAGAAGTGTGCAACTTGTTCCGTGAGTTAGAAAACGTCGAGAAACTGTCATTTCTGCAAGCGCTCTGCTTCTACACATGTATTGGCTGAACAATGAAAGAGTACTGTAATGCATGTTTCTCCCAGCAAATACACTGTTTCTAAGGAAATGTGAACACACTGAGGAGACACTTGTGGGAGCTACTGTGACTAAAACTGAGCTTCCCTAGGCATAGGGAAGCAAGAGAAATGCTGATTTCATCAAACACAATTACATACTCAAAATCTGTGCCACTGCGCCAACAGGCAAAACTCGTGTGTTCTAAAGCACGTCTCTTTAGGCAAAAAACTCATTTCTGACAACATTCCCCAAATACATCTCAGAAGTGTGCAACTTGTTTCCTGAGGTAGAAGACTTCGAGAAACTGTCGTTTCTGCAAGCGCTGTGCTTCTACACATGTATTGGCTGAACAATGAAAGAGTACTGTAATGCATGTTTCTCCCAGCAAATACACAGTTTCTAAGTAAATATGAGCACATTGAGGAGACACTTGTGGGAGCTACTGTGACTAAAACTGAGCTTCTCTACGCACAGGGAAGCAAGAGAAATGCTGATTTCATCAAACACAATTACATACTCAAAATCTGTGCCACTGCGCCAATAGGCAAAACTCGTGCGTTCTAAAGCACGTCTCTTTAGGCAAAAAACTCATTTCTGACAACATTGCCCAAATACATCTCAGAAGTGTGCAACTTGTTTCCTGAGGTAGAAAACTTCGAGAAACTGTCCTTTCTGCAAGCCCTGTGCTTCTACACATGTATTGGCTGAACAATGAAAGAGTACTGTAATGCACGTTTCTCCCAGCAAATATACTGTTTCTAAGTAAATATGAGCACATTGAGGAGACACTTGTGGGAGCTACTCTGACTAAAACTGAGCTTCTCTACGCACAGGGAAGCAAGAGAAATGCTGATTTCATCAAACACAATTACATACTCACAATCTGTACTAATGCGCAAATAGGCAAAACTATTGCGTTCTAAAGCACGTATCTTTAGCCAAAAAAGTCATTTCTGTTAACGATGCCCAAATGGATCTCAGAAGTGTGCAACTTGTTCCGTGAGTTAGAAAACGTCGAGAAACTGTCGTTTCTGCAAGCAGTGTGCTTCTACACATGTATTGGCTGAACAATGAAAGAGTACTGTAATGCATGTTTCTCCCAGCAAATACACTGTTTCTAAGGAAATGTGAACACACTGAGGAGACACTTGTGGGAGCTACTGTGACTAAAACTGAGCTTCCCTAGGCATAGGGAAGCAAGAGAAATGCTGATTTCATCAAACACAGTTACATACTCAAAATCTGTACCACTGTGCCAATAGGGAAAACTCGTGTGTTCTAAAGCACGTCTCTTTAGGCAAAAAACTCATTTCTGACAACATTGCCCAAATACATCTCAGAAGTGTGCAACTTGTTTCCTGATGTAGAAGACTTCGAGAAACTGTCGTTTCTGCAAGCACTGTGCTTCTACACATGTATTGGCTGAACAATGAAAGAGTACTGTAATGCATGTTTCTCCCAGCAAATACACTGTTTCTAAGTAAATATGAGCACATTGAGGAGACACTTGTGGGAGCTACTGTGACTAAAACTGAGCTTCTCTACGCAGAGGGAAGCAAGAGAAATGCTGATTTCATCAAACACAATTACATACTCACAATCTGTACTAATGCGCAAATAGGCAAAACTAGTGCGTTCTATAGCACGTGTCTTTAGCCAAAAAACTCATTTCTGTTAACGATGCCCAAATGCATCTCAGAAGTGTGCAACTTGTTCCGTGAGTTAGAAAACGTCGAGAAACTGTCGTTTCTGCAAGCGCTCTGCTTCTACACATGTATTGGCTGAACAATGAAAGAGTACTGTAATGCATGTTTCTCCCAGCAAATACACTGTTTCTAAGGAAATGTGAACACACTGAGGAGACACTTGTGGGAGCTACTGTGACTAAAACTGAGCTTCCCTATGCATAGGGAAGCAAGAGAAATGCTGATTTCATCAAACACAATTACATACTCAAAATCTGTGCCACTGCGCCAACAGGCAAAACTCGTGTGTTCTAAAGCAAGTCTCTTTAGGCAAAAAACACATTTCTGACAACATTGCCCAAATACATCTCAGAAGTGTGCAACTTGTTTCCTGAGGTAGAAGACGTCGAGAAACTGTCGTTTCTGCAAGCGCTGTGCTTCTACACATGTATTGGCTGAACAATGAAAGAGTACTGTAATGCATGTTTCTCCCAGCAAATACACTGTTTCTAAGTAAATATGAGCACATTGAGGAGACACTTGTGGGAGCTACTGTGACTAAAACTGAGCTTCTCTACGCACAGGGAAGCAAGAGAAATGCTGATTTCATCAAACACAATTACATACTCACAATCTGTACTACTGCGCAAATAGGCAAAACTAGTGCGTTCCAAAGCACGTCTCTTTAGGCAAAAATCTCATTTCTGACAACAATGCCCAAATACATCTCAGAAGTGTGCAACTTGTTTCGTGAGTTAGAATACGTCGAGAAACTGTCGTTTCTGCAAGCGCTGTGCTTCTACACTTGTATTGGCTGAACAATGAAAGAGTACTGTAATGCATGTTTCTCCCAGCAAATACACTGTTTCTAAGGAAATGTGAACACACTGAGGAGACACTTGTGGGAGCTACTGTGACTAAAACTGAGCTTTCCTATGCATAGGGAAGCAAGAGAAATGCTGATTGCATCAAACACAATTACATACTCAAAATCTGTGCCACTGCGCCAATAGGCAAAACTAGTGCGTTCTAAAGCACGTGTCTGTAGCCAAAAAAGTCATTTCTGTTAACGATGCCCAAATGCATCTCAGAAGTGTGCAACTTGTTCCGTGAGTTAGAAAACGTCGAGAAACTGTCGTTTCTGCAAGCGCTGTGCTTCTACACATGTATTGGCTGAACAATGAAAGAGTACTGTAATGCATGTTTCTCCCAGCAAATACACTGTTTCTAATGAAATGTGAACACACTGAGGAGACACTTGTGGGAGCTACTGTGACTAAAACTGAGCTTCCCTATGCATAGGGAAGCAAGAGAAATGCTGATTTCATCAAACACAATTACATACTCAAAATCTGTGCCACTGCGCCAATAGGCAAAACTCGTGCGTTCTAAAGCACGTCTCTTTAGGCAAAAAACTCATTTCTGACAACATTGCCCAAATACATCTCAGAAGTGTGCAACTTGTTTCCTGAGGTAGAAGACTTCGAGAAACTGTCCTTTCTGCAAGCCCTGTGCTTCTACACATGTATTGGCTGAACAATGAAAGAGTACTGTAATGCACGTTTCTCCCAGCAAATATACTGTTTCTAAGTAAATATGAGCACATTGAGGAGACACTTGTGGGAGCTACTCTGACTAAAACTGAGCTTCTCTACGCACAGGGAAGCAAGAGAAATGCTGATTTCATCAAACACAATTACATACTCACAATCTGTACTAATGCGCAAATAGGCAAAACTATTGCGTTCTAAAGCACGTCTCTTTAGCCAAAAAAGTCATTTCTGTTAACGATGCCCAAATGCATCTCAGAAGTGTGCCACTTGTTCCGTGAGTTAGAAAACGTCGAGAAACTGTCGTTTCTGCAAGCACTGTGCTTCTACACATGTATTGGCTGAACAATGAAAGAGTACTGTAAAGCATGTTTCTCCCAGCAAATACACTGTTTCTAATTAAATATGAGCACATTGAGGAGACACTTGTGGGAGCTACTGTGACTAAAACAGAGCTTCTCTATGCACAGGGAAGCAAGAGAAATGCTGATTTCATCAAACACAATTACATACTCACAATCTGTACTAATGCGCAAATAGGCAAAACTATTGCGTTCTAAAGCACGTTTCTTTAGCCAAAAAAGTCATTTCTGTTAACGATGCCCAAATGCATCTCAGAAGTATGCAACTTGTTCCGTGAGTTAGAAAACATCGAGAAACTGTCGTTTCTGCAAGCACTGTGCTTCTACACATGTATTGGCTGAACAATGAAAGAGTACTGTAAAGCATGTTTCTCCCAGCAAATACACTGTTTCTAAGTAAATATGAGCACATTGAGGAGACACTTGTGGGAGCTACTGTGACTAAAACAGAGCTTCTCTATGCACAGGGAAGCAAGAGAAATGCTGATTTCATCAAACACAATTACATACTCACAATCTGTACTACTGCGCAAATAGGCATAACTAGTGCATTCTAAAGCACGTCTGTTTAGGCAAAAAACTCATTTCTGACAACATTGCCCAAATACATCTCAGAAGTGTGCAACTTGTTTCGTGAGTTAGAATACGTCGAGAAACTGTCGTTTCTGCAAGCGCTGTGCTTCTACACATGTATTGGCTGAACAATGAAAGAGTACTGTAGTGCATGTTTCTCCCAGCAAATACACTGTTTCTAAGGAAATGTGAACACACTGAGGAGACACTTGTGGGAGCTACTGTGACTAAAACTGAGCTTCCCTATGCATAGGGAAGCAAGAGAAATGCTGATTTCATCAAACACAATTACATACTCAAAATCTGTGCCACTGCGCCAATAGGCAAAACTCGTGCGTTCTAAAGCACGTCTCTTTAGGCAAAAAACTCATTTCTGACAACATTGCCCAAATACATCTCAGAAGTGTGCAACTTGTTTCCTGAGGTAGAAGTCTTCGAGAAACTGTCATTTCTGCAAGCGCTGTGCTTCTACACATGTATTGGCTGAACAATGAAAGAATACTGTAATGCATGTTTCTCCCAGCAAATACACTGTTTCTAAGTAAATATGAGCACATTGAGGAGACACTTGTGGGAGCTACTGTGACTAAAACTGAGCTTCCCTATGCGCCAGGAAGCAAGAGAAATGCTGATTTCATCAAACACAGTTACATACTCAAAATCTCTACCACTGCGCCAATAGGCAAAACTCGTGCGTTCTAAAGCACGTCTCTTTAGGCAAAAAACTCATTTCTGACAACATTGCCCAAATACATCTCAGAAGTGTGCAACTTGTTTCCTGAGGTAGAAGACTTCGAGAAACTGTCGTTTCTGCAAGCGCTGTGCTTCTACACATGCATTGGCTGAACAATGAAAGAGTACTGTAATGCATGTTTCTCCCAGCAAATACACTGTTTCTAAGTAAATATGAGCACATTGAGGAGACACTTGTGGGAGCTACTGTGACTAAAACTGAGCTTCTCTACCCACAGGGAAGCAAGAGAAATGCTGATTTCATCAAACACAATTACATACTCACAATGTGTACTACTGCGCAAATAGGCAAAACTAGTGCGTTCTAAAGCACGTGTCTTTAGCCAAAAAAGTCATTTCTGTTAACGATGCCCAAATGCATCTCAGAAGAGTGCAACTTGTTCCGTGAGTTAGAAAACGTCGAGAAACTGTCGTTTCTGCAAGCGCTGTGCTTCTACATATGTATTGGCTGAACAATGAAAGAGTACTGTAATGCATGTTTCTCCCAGCAAATACACTGTTTCTAAGGAAATGTGAAGACACTGAGGAGACACTTGTGGGAGCTACTGTGACTAAAACTGAGCTTCCCTATTCATAGGGAAGCAAGAGAAATGCTGATTGCATCAAACACAATTACATACTCAAAATCTGTGCCACTGCGCCAATAGGCAAAACTCGTGCGTTCTAAAGCACGTGTCTGTAGCCAAAAAAGTCATTTCTGTTAAAGATGCCCAAATGCATCTCAGAAGTGTGCAACTTGTTCCGTGAGTTAGAAAACGTCGAGAAACTGTCGTTTCTGCAAGTGCTGTGCTGCTACACATGTATTGGCTGAACAATGAAAGAGTACTGTAATGCATGTTTCTCCCAGCAAATACACTGTTTCTAAGGAAATGTGAACACACTGAGGAGACACTTGTGGGAGCTACTGTGACTAAAACTGAGCTTCCCTATGCATAGGGAAGCAAGAGAAATGCTGATTTCATCAAACACAATTACATACTCAAAATCTGTGCCACTGAGCCAATAGGCAAAACTCGTGCGTTCTAAAGCACGTCTCTTTAGGCAAAAAACTCATTTCTGACAACATTGCCCAAATACATCTCAGAAGTGTGCAACTTGTTTCCTGAGGTAGAAGACTTCGAGAAACTGTCCTTTCTGCAAGCCCTGTGCTTCTACACATGTATTGGCTGAACAATGAAAGAGTACTGTAATGCACGTTTCTCCCAGCAAATATACTCTTTCTAAGTAAATATGAGCACATTGAGGAGACACTTGTGGGAGCTACTGTGACTAAAACTGAGCTTCCCTATTCATAGGGAAGCAAGAGAAATGCTGATTTCATCAAACACAATTACATACTCACAATCTGTACTAATGCGCAAATAGGCAAAACTATTGCGTTCTAAAGCACGTCTCTTTAGCGAAAAAAGTCATTTCTGTTAACGATGCCCAAATGCATCTCAGAAGTGTGCAACTTGTTCCGTGAGTTAGAAAACGTCGAGAAACTGTCGTTTCTGCAAGCACTGTGATTCTACACATGCATTGGCTGAACAATGAAAGAGTACTGTAATGCATGTTTCTCCCAGCAAATACACTGTTTCTAAAGGAAATGTGAACACACTGAGGAGACACTTGTGGGAGCTACTGTGACTAAAACTGAGCTTCCCTAGGCATAGGGAAGCAAGAGAAATGCTGATTTCATCAAACACAGTTACATACTCAAAATCTGTACCACTGTGCCAATAGGCAAAACTCGTGTGTTCTAAAGCACGTCTCTTTAGGCAAAAAACTCATTTCTGACAACATTGCCCAAATACATCTCAGAAGTGTGCAACTTGTTTCCTGAGGTAGAAGACTTCGAGAAACTGTCGTTTCTGCAAGCGCTGTGCTTCTACACATGTATTGTCTGAACAATGAAAGAGTACTGTAATGCATGTTTCTCCCAGCAAATACACTGTTTCTAAGTAAATATGAGCATATTGAGGAGACACTTGTGGGAGCTACTGTGACTAAAATTGAGCTTCTCTACCCAGAGGGAAGCAAGAGAAATGCTGATTTCATCAAACACAATTACATACTCACAATCTGTACTAATGCGCAAATAGGCAAAACTAGTGCGTTCTATAGCACGTGTCTTTAGCCAAAAAAGTCATTTCTGTTAACGATGCCCAAATGCATCTCAGAAGTATGCAACTTGTTCCGTGAGTTAGAAAACGTTGAGAAACTGTCGTTTCTGCAAGCGCTGTGCTTCTACACATGTATTGGCTGAACAATGAAAGAGTACTGTAATGCATGTTTCTCCCAGCAAATACAGTGTTTCTAAGGAAATGTGAACACACTGAGGAGACACTTGTGGGAGCTACTGTGACTAAAACTGAGCTTCCCTATGCATAGGGAAGCAAGAGAAATGCTGATTTCATCAAACACAATTACATACTCAAAATCTGTGCCACTGCGCCAATAGGCAAAACTCGTGCGTTCTAAAGCACGTGTCTTTAGCCAAAAAAGTCATTTCTGTTAACGATGCCCAAATGCATCTCAGAAGTGTGCAACTTGTTCCGTGAGTTAGAAAACGTCGAGAAACTGTCGTTTCTGCAAGCGCTGTGCTTTTACACATGTATTGGCTGAACAATGAAAGAGTACTGTAATGCATGTTTCTCCCAGCAAATACACTGTTTCTAAGGAAATATGAGCACATTGAGGAGACACTTGTGGGAACTATTGTGACTAAAACAGAGCTTCTCTATGCACAGGGAAGCAAGAGAAATGCTGATTTCATCAAACACAATTACATACTCACAATCTGTACTACTGCGCAAATAGGCAAAACTAGTGCGTTCTAAAGCACGTCTCTTTAGGCAAAAAACTCATTTATGACATCATTGCCCAAATACATCTCAGAAGTGTGCAACTTGTTTCCTGAGGTAGAAGACTTCGAGAAACTGTCGTTTCTGCAAGCGCTGTGCTTCTACACATGTATTGGCTGAACAATGAAAGAGTACTGTAATGCATGTTTCTCCCAGCAAATACACTGTTTCTAAGGAAATGTGAACACGCTGAGGAGACACTTGTGGGAGCTACTGTGACTAAAACTGAGCTTCCCTATGCATAGGGAAGCAAGAGAAATGCTGATTTCGTCAAACACAATTACATACTAAAAATCTGTGCCACTGTGCCAATAGGCAAAACTCGTGCGTTCTAAAGCACGTGTCTTTAGCCAAAAAAGTCATTTCTGTTAACGATGCCCAAATGCATCTCAGAAGTGTGCAACTTGTTCCGTGAGTTAGAAAACGTCGAGAAACTGTTGTTTCTGCAAGCGCTGTGCTTCTACACATGTATTGGCTGAACAATGAAAGAGTACTGTAATGCATGTTTCGCCCAGCAAATACACTGTTTCTAAGGAAATGTGAACACACTGAGAAGACTCTTGTGGGAGCTACTGTGACTAAAACTGAGCTTCCCTATGCATAGGGAAGCAAGAGAAATGCTGATTTCATCAAACACAATTACATACTCAAAATCTGTGCCACTGCGCCAATAGGCAAAACTAGTGCGTTCTAAAGCACGTCTCTTTAGGCAAAAAACTCATTTCTGACAACTTGCCCAAATACATCTCAGAAGTGTGCAACTTGTTTCGTGAGTTAGAATACGTCGAGAAACTGTCGTTTCTGCAAGCGCTGTGTTTCTACACATGTATTGGCTGAACAATGAAAGAGTACTGTAATGCATGTTTCTCCCAGCAAATACACTGTTTCTAAGGAAATGTGAACACACTGAGGAGACACTTGTGGGAGCTACTGTGACTAAAACTGAGCTTCCCTATGCATAAGGAAGCAAGAGATATGCTGATTTCATCAAACACAATTACATACTCAAAATCTGTGCCACTGCTCCAATAGGCAAAACTCGTGCGTTCTAAAGCACGTCTCTTTAGGCAAAAAACTCATTTCTGACAACATTGCCCAAATACATCTCAGAAGTGTGCAACTTGCTTCCTGAGGTAGAAGTCTTCGAGAAACTGTTGTTTCTGCAAGCGCTGTGCTTCTACACATGTATTGGCTGAACAATGAAAGAGTACTGTAGTGCATGTTTCTCCCAGCAAATACACTGTTTCTAAGGAAATATGAGCACATTGAGGAGACACTTGTGGGAGCTACTGTGACTAAAACTGAGCTTCTCTACGCACAGGGAAGCAAGAGAAATGCTGATTTCATCAAACACAATTACATACTCACAATCTGTACTAATGAGCAAATAGGCAAAACTAGTGCGTTCTAAAGCACGTCTCTTTAGCCAAAAATGTCATTTCTGTTAGCGATGCCCAAATGCACCTCAGAAGTGTGCAACTTGTTCCGTGAGTTAGAAAACGTCGAGAAACTGTCGTTTCTGCAAGCACTGTGCTTCTACACATGTATTGGCTGAACAATGAAAGAGTACTGTAATGCATGTTTCTCCCAGCAAATACACTGTTTCTAAGGAAATGTGAACACAATGAGGAGACACTTGTGGGAGCTACTGTGACTAAAACTGAGCTTCCCTATGCATAGGGAAGCAAGAGAAATGCTGATTTCATCAAACACAATTACATACTCAAAATCTGTGCCACTGCGCCAATAGGCAAAACTCGTGCATTCTAAAGCACGTGTCTTTAGCCAAAAAAGTCATTTCTGTTAACGATGCCCAAATGCATCTCAGAAGTGTGCAACTTGTTCCGTGAGTTAGAAAACGTCGAGAAACTGTCGTTTCTGCAAGCGCTGTGCTTCTACACATGTATTGGCTGAACAATGAAAGAGTACTGTAATGCATGTTTCTCCCAGCAAATACACTGTTTCTAAGGAAATATGAGCACATTGAGGAGACACTTGTGGGAACTATTGTGACTAAAACACAGCTTCTCTATGCAAAGGGAAGCAAGAGAAATGCTGATTTCATCAAACACAATTACATACTCACAATCTGTACTACTGCGCAAATAGGCAAAACTAGTGCGTTCTAAAGCACGTCTCTTAAGGCAAAAAACTCATTTATGACAACATTGCCCAAATACATCTCAGAAGTGTGCAACTTGTTTCGTGAGTTAGAATACGTCGAGAAACTGTCGTTTCTGCAAGCGCTGTGCTTCTACACATGTATTGGCTGAACAATGAAAGAGTACTGTAATGCATGTTTCTCCCAGCAAATACACTGTTTCTAAGGAAATGTGAACACACTGAGGAGACACTTGTGGGAGCTACTGTGACTAAAACTGAGCTTCCCTATGCATAGGGAAGCAAGAGAAATGCTGATTTCATCAAACACAATTACATACTCAAAATCTGTGCCACTGCGCCAATAGGCAATACTCGTGCATTCTAAAGCACGTCTCTTTAGGCAAAAAACTCATTTCTGACAACATTGCCCAAATACATCTCAGAAGTGTGCAACTTGTTTCCTGAGGTAGAAGACTTCGAGAAACTGTCGTTTCTGCAAGCGCTGTGCTTCTACACATGTATTGTCTGAACAATGAAAGAGTACTGTAATGCATGTTTCTCCCAGCAAATACACTGTTTCTAAGTAAATATGAGCATATTGAGGAGACACTTGTGGGAGCTACTGTGACTAAAATTGAGCTTCTCTACCCAGAGGGAAGCAAGAGAAATGCTGATTTCATCAAACACAATTACATACTCACAATCTGTACTAATGCGCAAATAGGCAAAACTAGTGCGTTCTATAGCACGTGTCTTTAGCCAAAAAAGTCATTTCTGTTAACGATGCCCAAATGCATCTCAGAAGTGTGCAACTTGTTCCGTGAGTTAGAAAACGTTGAGAAACTGTCGTTTCTGCAAGCGCTGTGCTTCTACACATGTATTGGCTGAACAATGAAAGAGTACTGTAATGCATGTTTCTCCCAGCAAATACAGTGTTTCTAAGGAAATGTGAACACACTGAGGAGACACTTGTGGGAGCTACTGTGACTAAAACTGAGCTTCCCTATGCATAGGGAAGCAAGAGAAATGCTGATTTCATCAAACACAATTACATACTCAAAATCTGTGCCACTGCGCCAATAGGCAAAACTCGTGCGTTCTAAAGCACGTGTCTTTAGCCAAAAAAGTCATTTCTGTTAACGATGCCCAAATGCATCTCAGAAGTGTGCAACTTGTTCCGTGAGTTAGAAAACGTCGAGAAACTGTCGTTTCTGCAAGCGCTGTGCTTTTACACATGTATTGGCTGAACAATGAAAGAGTACTGTAATGCATGTTTCTCCCAGCAAATACACTGTTTCTAAGGAAATATGAGCACATTGAGGAGACACTTGTGGGAACTATTGTGACTAAAACAGAGCTTCTCTATGCATAGGGAAGCAAGAGAAATGCTGATTTCATCAAACACAATTACATACTCACAATCTGTACTACTGCGCAAATAGGCAAAACTAGTGCGTTCTAAAGCACGTCTCTTTAGGCAAAAAACTCATTTATGACAACATTGCCCAAATACATCTCAGAAGTGTGCAACTTGTTTCCTGAGGTAGAAGACTTCGAGAAACTGTCGTTTCTGCAAGCGCTGTGCTTCTACACATGTATTGGCTGAACAATGAAAGAGTACTGTAATGCATGTTTCTCCCAGCAAATACACTGTTTCTAAGGAAATGTGAACACGCTGAGGAGACACTTGTGGGAGCTACTGTGACTAAAACTGAGCTTCCCTATGCATACGGAAGCAAGAGAAATGCTGATTTCGTCAATCACAATTACATACTAAAAATCTGTGCCACTGCGCCAATAGGCAAAACTCGTGCGTTCTAAAGCACGTGTCTTTAGCCAAAAAAGTCATTTCTGTTAACGATGCCCAAATGCATCTCAGAAGTGTGCAACTCGTTCCGTGAGTTAGAAAACGTCGAGAAACTGTCGTTTCTGCAAGCGCTGTGCTTCTACACATGTATTGGCTGAACAATGAAAGAGTACTGTAATGCATGTTTCTCCCAGCAAATACACTGTTTCTAAGGAAATGTGAACACACTGAGAAGACTCTTGTGGGAGCTACTGTGACTAAAACTGAGCTTCCCTATGCATAGGGAAGCAAGAGAAATGCTGATTTCATCAAACACAATTACATACTCAAAATCTGTGCCACTGCGCCAATAGGCAAAACTAGTGCGTTCTAAAGCACGTCTCTTTAGGCAAAAAACTCATTTCTGACAACATTGCCCAAATACATCTCAGAAGTGTGCAACTTGTTTCGTGAGTTAGAATACGTCGAGAAACTGTCGTTTCTGCAAGCGCTGTGCTTCTACACATGTATTGGCTGAACAATGAAAGAGTACTGTAATGCATGTTTCTCCCAGCAAATACACTGTTTATAAGGAAATGTGAACACACTGAGGAGACACTTGTGGGAGCTACTGTGACTAAAACTGAGCTTCCCTATGCATAAGGAAGCAAGAGATATGCTGATTTCATCAAACACAATTACATACTCAAAATCTGTGCCACTGCGCCAATAGGCAAAACTCGTGCGTTCTAAAGCACGTCTCTTTAGGCAAAAAACTCATTTCTGACAACATTGCCCAAATACATCTCAGAAGTGTGCAACTTGCTTCCTGAGGTAGAAGTCTTCGAGAAACTGTTGTTTCTGCAAGCGCTGTGCTTCTACACATGTATTGGCTGAACAATGAAAGAGTACTGTAGTGCATGTTTCTCCCAGCAAATACACTGTTTCTAAGGAAATATGAGCACATTGAGGAGACACTTGTGGGAGCTACTGTGACTAAAACTGAGCTTCTCTACGCACAGGGAAGCAAGAGAAATGCTGATTTCATCAAACACAATTACATACTCACAATCTGTACTAATGAGCAAATAGGCAAAACTAGTGCGTTCTAAAGCACGTCTCTTTAGCCAAAAAAGTCATTTCTGTTAACGATGCCCAAATGCACCTCAGAAGTGTGCAACTTGTTCCGTGAGTTAGAAAACGTCGAGAAACTGTCGTTTCTGCAAGCACTGTGCTTCTACACATGTATTGGCTGAACAATGAAAGAGTACTGTAATGCATGTTTCTCCCAGCAAATACACTGTTTCTAAGGAAATGTGAACACAATGAGGAGACACTTGTGGGAGCTACTGTGACTAAAACTGAGCTTCCCTATGCATAGGGAAGCAAGAGAAATGCTGATTTCATCAAACACAATTACATACTCAAAATCTGTGCCACTGCGCCAATAGGCAAACTCGTGCATTCTAAAGCACGTGTCTTTAGCCAAAAAAGTCATTTCTGTTAACGATGCCCAAATGCATCTCAGAAGTGTGCAACTTGTTCCGTGAGTTAGAAAACGTCGAGAAACTGTCGTTTCTGCAAGCGCTGTGCTTCTACACATGTATTGGCTGAACAATGAAAGAGTACTGTAATGCATGTTTCTCCCAGCAAATACACTGTTTCTAAGGAAATATGAGCACATTGAGGAGACACTTGTGGGAACTATTGTGACTAAAACAGAGCTTCTCTATGCAAAGGGAAGCAAGAGAAATGCTGATTTCATCAAACACAATTACATACTCACAATCTGTACTACTGCGCAAATAGGCAAAACTAGTGCGTTCTAAAGCACGTCTCTTTAGGCAAAAAACTCATTTATGACAACATTGCCCAAATACATCTCAGTAGTGTGCAACTTGTTTCGTGAGTTAGAATACGTCGAGAAACTGTCGTTTCTGCAAGCGCTGTGCTTCTACACATGTATTGGCTGAACAATGAAAGAGTACTGTAATGCATGTTTCTCCCAGCAAATACACTGTTTCTAAGGAAATGTGAACACACTGAGGAGACACTTGTGGGAGCTACTGTGACTAAAACTGAGCTTCCCTATGCATAGGGAAGCAAGAGAAATGCTGATTTCATCAAACACAATTACATACTCAAAATCTGTGCCACTGTGCCAATAGGCAATACTCGTGCGTTCTAAAGCACGTCTCTTTAGGCAAAAAACTCATTTCTGACAACATTGCCCAAATACATCTCAGAAGTGTGCAACTTGTTTCCTGAGGTAGAAGTCTTCGAGAAACTATCGTTTCTGCAAGCGCTGTGCTTCTACACATGTATTGGCTGAACAATGAAAGAGTACTGTAATGCATGTTTCTCCCAGCAAATACACTGTTTCTAAGTAAATATGAGCACATTGAGGAGACACTTGTGGGAGCTACTGTGACTAAAACTGAGCTTCTCTACGCACAGGGAAGCAAGAGAAATGCTGATTTCATCAAACACAATTACATACTCACAATCTGTACTAATGCGCAAATAGGCAAAACTAGTGCGTTCTAAAGCACCTGTCTTTAGCCAAAAAAGTCATTTCTGTTAATGATGCCTAAATGCATCTCAGAAGTGTGCAACTTGTTCCGTGAGTTAGAAAACGTCGAGAAACTGTCGTTTCTGCAAGCACTGTGCTTCTACACATGTATTGGCTGAACAATGAAAGAGTACTGTAATGCATGTTTCTCCCAGCAAATACACTGTTTCTAAGGAAATGTGAACACACTGAGGAGACACTTGTGGGAGCTACTGTGACTAAAACTGAGCTTCCCTATGCATAGGGAAGCAAGAGAAATGCTGATTTCATCAAACACAGTTACATACTCACAATCTGTACCACTGTGCCAATAAGCAAAACTCGTGTGTTCTAAAGCACGTCTATTTAGGCAAAAAACTCATTTCTGACAACATTGCCCAAATACATCTCAGAAGTGTGCAACTTGTTTCCTGAGGTAGAAGACTTCGAGAAACTGTCGTTTCTGCAAGCGCTGTGCTTCTACACATGTATTGGCTGAACAATGAAAGAGTACTGTAATGCATTTTTCTCCCAGCAAATACACTGTTTTTAAGGAAATGTGAACACGCTGAGGAGACACTTGTGGGAGCTACTGTGACTAAAACTGAGCTTCCCTATGCATAGGGAAGCAAGAGAAATGCTGATTTCGTCAAACACAATTACATACTCAAAATCTGTGCCACTGCGCCAATAGGCAAAACTCGTGCGTTCTAAAGCACGTGTCTTTAGCCAAAAAAGTCATTTCTGTTAACGATGCCCAAATGCATCTCAGAAGTGTGCAACTTGTTCCGTGAGTTAGAATATGTCGAGAAACTGTCGTTTCTGCAAGCGCTGTGTTTCTACACATGCATTGGCTGAACAATGAAAGAGTACTGTAATGCATGTTTCTCCCAGCAAATACACTGTTTCTAAGGAAATGTGAACACACTGAGGAGACACTTGTGGGAGCTACTGTGACTAAAACTGAGCTTCCCTATGCATAGGGAAGGAAGAGAAATGCTGATTTCATCAAACACAATTACATACTCAAAATCTGTGCCACTGCGCCAATAGGCAAAACTCGTGCGTTCTAAAGCACGTCTCTTTAGGCAAAAAACTCATTTCTGACAACATTGCCCAAATACATCTCTGAGGTGTGCAACTTGTTTCCTGAGGTAGAAGGCTTCGAGAAACGTTCGTTTCTGCAAGCGCTGTGCTTCTACACATGTATTGGCTGAACAATGAAAGAGTACTGTAATGCATGTTTCTCCCAGCAAATACCCTGTTTCTAAGGAAATATGAGCACATTGAGGAGACACTTGTGGGAGCTACTGTGACTAAAACTGAGCTTCTTTACGCACAGGGAAAGAAGAGAAATGCTGATTTCATCAAACACAATTACATACTCACAATCTGTACTACTGCTCAAATAGGCAAAACTAGTGCGTTCTAAAGCACGTGTCTTTAGCCAAAAAAGTCATTTCTGTTAACGATGCCCAAATGCATCTCAGAAGTGTGCAACTTGTTCCGTGAGTTAGAAAACGTCGAGAAACTGTCGTTTCTGCAAGCGCTGTGCTTCTACACATGTATTGGCTGAACAATGAAAGAGTACTGTAGTGCATGTTTCTCACAGCAAATACACTGTTTCTAAGGAAATGTGAACACACTGAGGAGACACTTGTGGGAGCTACTGTGACTAAAACTGAGCTTCCCTGTGCGCCAGGAAGCAAGAGAAATGCTGATTACATCAAACACAGTTACATACTCAAAATCTGTACCACTTCGCCAATAGGCAAAACTCGTGTGTTCTAAAGCACGTCTCTTTAGGCAAAAAACTCATTTCTGACAACATTGCCCAAATACATCTCAGAAGTGTGCAACTTGTTTCCTGAGGTAGAAGACTTCGAGAAACTGTCGTTTCTGCAAGCACTGTGCTTCTACACATGTATTGGCTGAACAATAAAAGAGTACTGTAATGCATGTTTCTCCCAGCAAATACACTGTTTCTAAGGAAATATGAGCACATTGAGGAGACACTTGTGGGAGCTACTGTGACTAAAACTGAGCTTCTCTACGCACAGGGAAGCAAGAGAAATGCTGATTTCATCAAACACAATTACATACTCACAATCTGTACTACTGCGCAAATAGGCAAAACTCGTGCGTTCTATAGCACGTCTCTTTAGGCAAAAAACTCATTTCTGACAACATTGCCCAAATACATCTCAGAAGTGTGCAACTTGTTTCCTGAGGTAGAAGACTTCGAGAAACTGTCGTTTCTGCAAGCGCTGTGCTTCTATACATGTATTGGCTGAACAATGAAAGAGTACTGTAATGCATGTTTCTCCCAGCAAATACACTGTTTCTAAGGAAATGTGAACACACTGAGGAGACACTTGTGGGAGCTACTGTGACTAAAACTGAGCTTCCCTATGCATAGGGAAGCAAGAGAAATGCTGATTTCATCAAACACAGTTACATACTCAAAATCTGGACCATTGCGCCAATAGGCAAAACTCGTGCGTTCTAAAGCACGTCTCTTTAGGCAATAAACTCATTTCTGACAACATTGCCCAAATACATTTCAGAAGTGTACAACTTGTTTCCTGAGGTAGAAGACTTCGAGAAACTGTCGTTTCTGCAAGCGCTGTGCTTCTACACATGTATTGGCTGAACAATGAAAGAGTACTGTAATGCATGTTTCTCCCAGCAAATACACTGTTTCTAAGGAAATATGAGCACATTGAGGAGACACTTGTGGGAGCTACTGTGACTAAAACTGAGCTTCTCTACGCACAGGGAAGCAAGAGAAATGCTGATTTCATCAAACACAATTACATACTCACAATCTGTACTACTGCTCAAATAGGCAAAACTAGTGCGTTCTAAAGCACGTGTCTTTAGCCAAAAATTCATTTCTATTAACGATGCCCAAATGCATCTCAGAAGTGTGCAACTTGTTCCGTGAGTTAGAAAACGTCGAGAAACTGTCGTTTCTGCAAGCGCTGTGCTTCTACACATGTATTGGCTGAACAATGAAAGAGTACTGTAATGCATGTTTCTCCCAGCAAATACACTGTTTCTAAGGAAATGTGAACACACTGAGGAGACACTTGTGGGAGCTACTGTGACTAAAACTGACCTTCCCTATGTGCCAGGAAGCAAGAGAAATGCTGATTATATCAAACACAGTTACATACTCAAAATCTGTACCACTGCGCCAATAGGCAAAACTCGTGTGTTCTAAAGCACATCTCTTTAGGCAAAAAACTCATTTCTGACAACATTGCCCAAATACATCTCAGAAGTGTGCAACTTGTTTCCTGAGGTAGAAGACTTCGAGAAACTGTCGTTTCTGCAAGCGCTGTGCTTCTACACATATATTGGTTGAACAATGAAAGAGTACTGTAAAGCATGTTTCTCCCAGCAAATACACTGTTTCTAAGGAAATGTGAACACACTGAGGAGACACTTGTGGGAGCTACTGTGACTAAAACTGAGCTTCCCTATGCATAGGGAAGCAAGAGAAATGCTGATTTCATCAAACACAGTTACATACTCAAAATCTGTACCACTGCGCCAATAGGCAAAACTCGTGCGTTCTAAAGCACGTCTCTTTAGGCGAAAAACTCATTTCTGACAACATTGCCCAAATACATCTCAGAAGTTTGCAACTTGTTTCCTGAGGTAGAAGACTTCGAGAAACTGTCGTTTCTGCAAGCGCTGTGCTTCTACACATGTATTGGCTGAACAATGAAAGAGTACTGTAAAGCATGATTCACCCCGCAAATACACTGTTTCTCAGTAAATATGAACACACTGAGGAGACACTTGTTGGAGCTACTGTGACTAAAACTGAGCTTCTCTACGAATAGGGAAGCAAGAGAAATGCTGATTTCATCAAACACAATTACATACTCACAATCTGTACTACTGCGCAAATAGGCAAAACTAGTGCGTTCTAAAGCACGTCTCTTTAGGCAAAAAACTCATTTCTGACAATATTGCCCAAATACATCTCAGAAGTGTGCAACTTTTTCCTTGAGTTAGAATACGTCGAGAAACTGTCGTTTCTGTAAGCGCTGTGCTTCTACACATGTATTGGCTGAACAATGAAAGAGTACTGTAATGCATGTTTCTCCCAGCAAATACACTGTTTCTAAGGAAATGTGAACACACTGAGGAGACACTTGTGGGAGCTACTGTGACTAAAACTGACCTTCCCTATGCATAGGGAAGCAAGAGAAATGCTGATTTCATCAAACACAGTTACATACTCAAAATCTGGACCATTGCGCCAATAGGCAAAACTCGAGTGTTCTAAAGCACATCTCTTTAGGCAAAAAACTCATTTCTGACAACATTGCCCAAATACATCTCAGAAGTGTGCAACTTGTTTCCTGAGGTAGAAGACTTCGAGAAACTGTCGTTTCTGCAAGCGCTGTGCTTCTACACATGTATTGGCTGAACAATGAAAGAGTACTGTAAAGCATGTTTCACCCCGCAAATACACTGTTTCTCAGTAAATATGAACACACTGAGGAGACACTTGTGGGAGCTACTGTGACTAAAACTGAGCTTCTCTACGAATAGGGAAGCAAGAGAATTGCTGATTTCATCAAACACAATTACATACTCACAATCTGTACTACTGCGCAAATAGGCAAAACTAGTGCGTTCTAAAGCACGTCTATTTAGGCAAAAAACTCATTTCTTACAATATTGCCCAAATACCTCTCAGAAGTGTGCAACCTGTTCCGTGAGTTAGAATACGTCGAGAAACTGTCGTTTCTGCAAGCGCTGTGCTTCTACACATGTATTGGCTGAACAATGAAAGAGTATTGTAATGCATGTTTCTCCCAGCAAATACACTGTTTCTAAGGAAATATGAGCACATTCAGGAGACACTTGTGGGAGCTACTGTGACTAAAACTGAGCTTCTCTACGCACAGGGAAGCAAGAGAAATGCTGATTTCATCAAACACAATTACATACTCACAGTCTGTACTACTGCGCAAATAGGCAAAACTAGTGCGTTCTAAATCACGTCTCTTTAGGCAAAAAACTCATTTCAGACAACGTTGCCCAAATACATCTCAGAAGTGTGCAACTTGTTTCCTGAGGTAGAAGACTTCGAGAAACTGTCGTTTCTGCAAGCGCTGTGCTTCTACACATGTATTGGCTGAACAATGAAAGAGTACTGTAAAGCATGTTTCACCCCGCAAATACACTGTTTCTCAGTAAATATGAACACACTGAGGAGACACTTGTGGGAGCTACTGTGACTAAAACTGAGCTTCTCTACGAATAGGGAAGCAAGAGAAATGCTGATTTCATCAAACACAATTACATACTCACAATCTGTACTACTGCGCAAATAGGCAAAACTAGTGCGTTCTAAAGCACGTCTCTTTAGGCAAAAAACTCATTTCTTACAATATTGCCCAAATACCTCTCAGAAGTGTGCAACCTGTTCCGTGAGTTAGAATACGTCGAGAAACTGTCGTTTCTGCAAGCGCTGTGCTTCTACACATGTATTGGCTGAACAATGAAAGAGTACTGTAATGCATGTTTCTCCCAGCAAATACACTGTTTCTAAGGAAATATGAGCACATTGAGGAGACACTTGTGGGAGCTACTGTGACTAAAACTGAGCTTCTCTACGCACAGGGAAGCAAGAGAAATGCTGATTTCATCAAACACAATTACATACTCACAATCTGTACTAATGCGCAAATAGGCAAAACTAGTGCGTTCTAAAGCACGTCTTTTTAGGCAAAAAACTCATTTCAGACAACGTTGCCCAAATACATCTCAGAAGTGTGCAACTTGTTTCCTGAGGTAGAAGACTTCGAGAAACTGTCGTTTCTGCAAGCGCTGTGCTTCTACACATGTATTGGCTGAACAATGAAAGAGTACTGTAATGCATGTTTCTCCCAGCAAATCCACTGTTTCTAAGGAAATATGAGCACATTGAGGAGACACTTGTGGGAGCTACTGTGACTAAAACTCAGCTTCTCTATGCACAGGGAAGCAAGAGAAATGCTGATTTCATCAAACACAATTACATACTCACAATCTGTACTACCGCGCAAATAGGCAAAACTAGTGCGTTCTAAAGCACGTCTCTTTGGGCAAAAAACTCATTTCTGTTAACGATGCCCAAATGCATCTCAGAAGTGTGTAACTTGTTCCGTCAGTTAGAAAACGTCGAGAAACTGTCGTTTCTGCAAGTGCTGTGCTTCTACACATGTATTGGCTGAACAATGAAAGAGTACTGTAATGCATGTTTCTCCCAGCAAATACACTGTTCCTAAGGAAATGTGAACACACTGAGGAGACACTTGTGGGAGCTACTGTGACTAAAACTGAGCTTCCCTATGCATAGGGAAGCAAGAGAAATGCTGATTTCATCAAACACAGTTACATACTCAAAATCTGTACCACTGCGCCAATAGGCAAAACTCGTGCGTTCTAAAGCACGTCTCTTTAGGCAAAAAACTCATTTCTGACAACATTGCCCAAATACATCTCAGAAGTGTGCAACTTGTTTCCTGAGGTAGAAGACTTTGAGAAACTGTCGTTTCTGCAAGCACTGTGCTTCTACACATGTATTGGCTGAACAATGAAAGAGTACTGTAATGCATGTTTCTCCCCTCAAATACACTGTTTCTAAGTAAATGTGAACACACTGAGGAGACACTTGTGGGAGCTACTGTGACTAAAACTGAGCTTCTCTACGCACAGGGAAGCAAGAGAAATGCTGATTTCATCAAACACAGTTACATACTCAAAATCTGGACCATTGCGCCAATAGGCAAAACTCGTGCGTTCTAAAGCACGTCTCTTTAGGCAATAAACTCATTTCTGACAACATTGCCCAAATACATCTCAGAAGTGTGCAACTTGTTTCCTGAGGTAGAAGACTTCAAGAAACTGTCATTTCTGCAAGCGCTGTGCTTCTACACATGTATTGGCTGAACAATGAAAGAGTACTGTAATGCATGTATCTCCCAGCAAATACACTGTTTCTAAGGAAATATGAGCACATTGAGGAGACACTTGTGGGAGCTACTGTGACTAAAACTGAGCTTCTCTACGCACAGGGAAGCAAGAGAAATGCTGATTTCATCAAACACAGTTACATACTCAAAATCTGTCGTTTCTGCAAGCGCTGTGCTTCTACACATGTATTGTCTGAACAATGAAAGAGTACTGTAATGCATGTTTCTCCCAGCAAATACACCTTTTCTAAGTAAATATGAGCACACTGAGGAGACACTTGTGGGAGATACTGTGACTAAAACTGAGCTGCTCTACGCACAGGGAAGCAAGAGAAATGCTGATTTCATCAAACACAATTACATACTCACAATCTGTACTACTGCGCAAATAGGCAAAACTAGTGCGTTCCTAAGCACGTCTCTTTAGGCAAAAAACTCATTTCTGACAACATTGCCCAAATACATCTCAGAAGTGTGCAACTTGTTTCCTGAGGTAGAAGACTTCGAGAAACTGTCGTTTCTGCAAGCGCTGTGCTTCTACACATGTATTGGCTGAACAATGAAAGAGTACTGTAATGCATGTTTCTCCCCGCAAATACACTGTTTCTAAGTAAATATGAACACACTGAGGAGAAACTTGTGGGTGCTACTGTGACTAAAACTGAGCTTCTCTACGCACAGGGAAGCAAAAGAAATGCTGATTTCATCAAACACAATTACATACTCACAATCTGTACTACTGCGCAAATAGGCAAAACTAGTGCGTTCTAAATCACGTGTCTTTAGCCAAAAAAGTCATTTCTGTTAACGATGCCCAAATGCACCTCAGAAGTGTGCAACTTGTTTCCTGAGGTAGAAGACTTCGAGAAACTGTCGTTTCTGCAAGCGCTGTGCTTCTACACATGTATTGTCTGAACAATGAAAGAGTACTGTAATGCATGTTTCTCCCAGCAAATACACTGTTTCTAAGGAAATATGAGCACATTGAGGAGACACTTGTGGGAGCTACTGTCTCTAAAACTGAGCTTCTCTACGCACAGGGAAGCAAGAGAAATGCTGATTTCATCAAACACAATTACATACTCACAATCTGTACTACTGCGCAAATAGGCAAAACTAGTGCGTTCTAAGGCACGTGTCTTTAGCCAAAAAACTCATTTGTGACAACATTGCCCAAATACATCTCAGAAGTGTGCAACTTGTTTCCTGAGGTAGAAGACTTCGAGAAACTGTCGTTTCTGCAAGCGCTGTGCTTCTATACATGTATTGGCTGAACAATGAAAGAGTACTGTAATGCATGTTTCTCCCAGCAAATACACTGTTTCTAAGGAAATGTGAACACACTGAGGAGACACTTGTGGGAGCTACTGTGACTAAAACTGAGCTTCCCTATGCATAGGGAAGCAAGAGAAATGCTTATTTCATCAAACACAGTTACATACTCAAAATCTGGACCATTGCGCCAATAGGCAAAACTCTTGCGTTCTAAAGCACGTCTCTTTAGGCAATAAACTCATTTCTGACAACATTGCCCAAATACATTTCAGAAGTGTGCAACTTGTTTCCTGAGGTAGAAGACTTCGAGAAACTGTCGTTTCTGCAAGCGCTGTGCTTCTACACATGTATTGGCTGAACAATGAAAGAGTACTGTAATGTATGTTTCTCCCAGCAAATACACTGTTTCTAAGGAAATATGAGCACATTGAGGAGACACTTGTGGGAGCTACTGTGACTAAAACTGAGCTTCTCTACGCACAGGGAAGCAAGAGAAATGCTGATTTCATCAAACACAATTACATACTCACAATCTGTACTACTGCTCAAATAGGCAAAACTAGTGCGTTCTAAAGCACGTGTCTTTAGCCAAAAATTCATTTCTATTAACGATGCCCAAATGCATCTCAGAAGTGTGCAACTTGTTCCGTGAGTTAGAAAACGTCGAGAAACTGTCGTTTCTGCAAGCGCTGTGCTTCTACACATGTATTGGTTGAACAATGAAAGAGTACTGTAATGCATGTTTCTCCCAGCAAATACACTGTTTCTAAGGAAATGTGAACACACTGAGGAGACACTTGTGGGAGATACTGTGACTAAAACTGAGCTTCCCTATGTGCCAGGAAGCAAGAGAAATGCTGATTATATCAAACACAGTTACATACTCAAAATCTGTACCACTGCGCCAATAGGCAAAACTCGTGTGTTCTAAAGCACATCTCTTTAGGCAAAAAACTCATTTCTGACAATATTGCCCAAATACATCTCAGAAGTGTGCAACTTGTTTCCTGAGGTAGAAGACTTCGAGAAACTGTCGTTTCTGCAAGCGCTGTGCTTCTACACATATATTGGCTGAACAATGAAAGAGTACTGTAAAGCATGTTTCTCCCAGCAAATACACTGTTTCTAAGGAAATGTGAACACACTGAGGAGACACTTGTGGGAGCTACTGTGACTAAAACTGAGCTTCTCTACGCACAGGGAAGCAAGAGAAATGCTGATTTCATCAAACACAGTTACATACTAAAAATCTGGACCATTGCGCCAATAGGCAAAACTCGTGCATTCTAAAGCACGTCTCTTTAGGCAATAAACTCATTTCTGACAACATTGCCCAAATACATTTCAGAAGTGTGCAACTTGTTTCCTGAGGTAGAAGACTTCGAGAAACTGTCGTTTCTGCAAGCGCTGTGCTTCTACACATGTATTGGCTGAACAATGAAAGAGTACTGTAATGCATGTTTCTCCCAGCATATACACTGTTTCTAAGGAAATATGAGCACATTGAGGAGACACTTGTGGGAGCTACTGTGACTAAAACTGAGCTTCTCTACGAATAGGGAAGCAAGAGAAATGCTGATTTCATCAAACACAATTACATACTCACAATCTGTACTACTGTGCAAATAGGCAAAACTAGTGCGTTCTAAAGCACGTCTCTTTAGGCAAAAAACTCATTTCTGACAACATTGCCCAAATACATCTCAGAAGTGTGCAACTTGTTTCCTGAGGTAGAAGACTTCGAGAAACTGTCGTTTCTGTAAGCGCTGTGCTTCTACACATGTATTGGCTGAACAATGAAAGAGTATTGTAAAGCATGTTTCTCCCCGCAAATACACTGTTTCTAAGTAAATATGAACACACTGAGGAGACACTTGTGGGAGCTACTGTGACTAAAACTGAGCTTCTCTACGAATAGGGAAGCAAGAGAAATGCTGATTTCATCAAACACAATTACATACTCACAATCTGTACTACTGCGCAAATAGGCAAAACTAGTGCGTTCTAAAGCACGTCTCTTTAGGCAAAAAACTCATTTCTGACAATATTGCCCAAATACATCTCAGAAGTGTGCAACTTTTTCCTTGAGTTAGAATACGTCGAGAAACTGTCGTTTCTGTAAGCGCTGTGCTTCTACACATGTATTGGCTGAACAATGAAAGAGTACTGTAATGCATGTTTCTCCCAGCAAATACACTGTTTCTAAGGAAATGTGAACACACTGAGGAGACACTTGTGGGAGCTACTGTGACTAAAACTGAGCTTCCCTATGCATAGGGAAGCAAGAGAAATGCTGATTTCATCAAACACAGTTACATACTCAAAATCTGGACCATTGCGCCAATAGGCAAAACTCGCGTGTCCTAAAGCACATCACTTTAGGCAAAAAACTCATTTCTGACAACATTGCCCAAATACATCTCAGAAGTGTGCAACTTGTTTCCTGAGGTAGAAGACTTCGAGAAACTGTCGTTTCTGCAAGCGCTGTGCTTCTACACATGTATTGGCTGAACAATGAAAGAGTACTGTAAAGCATGTTTCACCCCGCAAATACACTGTTTCTCAGTAAATATGAACACACTGAGGAGACACTTGTGGGAGCTACTGTGACTAAAACTGAGCTTCTCTACGAATAGGGAAGCAAGAGAAATGCTGATTTCATCAAACACAATTACATACTCACAATCTGTACTACTGTGCAAATAGGCAAAACTAGTGCGTTCTAAAGCACGTCTCTTTAGGCAAAAAACTCATTTCTGACAACATTGCCCAAATACATCTCAGAAGTGTGCAACTTGTTTCCTGAGGTAGAAGACTTCGAGAAACTGTCGTTTCTGTAAGCGCTGTGCTTCTACACATGTATTGGCTGAACAATGAAAGAGTATTGTAAAGCATGTTTCTCCCCGCAAATACACTGTTTCTAAGTAAATATGAACACACTGAGGAGACACTTGTGGGAGCTACTGTGACTAAAACTGAGCTTCTCTACGAATAGGGAAGCAAGAGAAATGCTGATTTCATCAAACACAATTACATACTCACAATCTGTACTACTGCGCAAATAGGCAAAACTAGTGCGTTCTAAAGCACGTCTCTTTAGGCAAAAAACTCATTTCTGACAACATTGCCCAAATACATCTCAGAAGTGTGCAACTTGTTTCCTGAGGTAGAAGACTTCGAGAAACTGTCGTTTCTGCAAGCGCTGTGCTTCTATACATGTATTGGCTGAACAATGAAAGAGTACTGTAATGCATGTTTCTCCCAGCAAATACACTGTTTCTAAGGAAATGTGAACACACTGAGGAGACACTTGTGGGAGCTACTGTGACTAAAACTGAGCTTCCCTATGCATAGGGAAGCAAGAGAAATGCTTATTTCATCAAACACAGTTACATACTCAAAATCTGGACCATTGCGCCAATAGGCAAAACTCTTGCGTTCTAAAGCACGTCTCTTTAGGCAATAAACTCATTTCTGACAACATTGCCCAAATACATTTCAGAAGTGTGCAACTTGTTTCCTGAGGTAGAAGACTTCGAGAAACTGTCGTTTCTGCAAGCGCTGTGCTTCTACACATGTATTGGCTGAACAATGAAAGAGTACTGTAATGTATGTTTCTCCCAGCAAATACACTGTTTCTAAGGAAATATGAGCACATTGAGGAGACACTTGTGGGAGCTACTGTGACTAAAACTGAGCTTCTCTACGCACAGGGAAGCAAGAGAAATGCTGATTTCATCAAACACAATTACATACTCACAATCTGTACTACTGCTCAAATAGGCAAAACTAGTGCGTTCTAAAGCACGTGTCTATAGCCAAAAATTCATTTCTATTAACGATGCCCAAATGCATCTCAGAAGTGTGCAACTTGTTCCGTGAGTTAGAAAACGTCGAGAAACTGTCGTTTCTGCAAGCGCTGTGCTTCTACACATGTATTGGTTGAACAATGAAAGAGTACTGTAATGCATGTTTCTCCCAGCAAATACACTGTTTCTAAGGAAATGTGAACACACTGAGGAGACACTTGTGGGAGCTACTATGACTAAAACTGAGCTTCCCTATGTGCCAGGAAGCAAGAGAAATGCTGATTATATCAAACACAGTTACATACTCAAAATCTGTACCACTGCGCCAATAGGCAAAACTCGTGTGTTCTAAAGCACATCTCTTTAGGCAAAAAACTCATTTCTGACAATATTGCCCAAATACATCTCAGAAGTGTGCAACTTGTTTCCTGAGGTAGAAGACTTCGAGAAACTGTCGTTTCTGCAAGCGCTGTGCTTCTACACATATATTGGCTGAACAATGAAAGAGTACTGTAAAGCATGTTTCTCCCAGCAAATACACTGTTTCTAAGGAAATGTGAACACACTGAGGAGACACTTGTGGGAGCTACTGTGACTAAAACTGAGCTTCTCTACGCACAGGGAAGCAAGAGAAATGCTGATTTCATCAAACACAGTTACATACTCAAAATCTGGACCATTGCGCCAATAGGCAAAACTCGTGCATTCTAAAGCACGTCTCTTTAGGCAATAAACTCATTTCTGACAACATTGCCCAAATACATTTCAGAAGTGTGCAACTTGTTTCCTGAGGTAGAAGACTTCGAGAAACTGTCGTTTCTGCAAGCGCTGTGCTTCTACACATGTATTGGCTGAACAATGAAAGAGTACTGTAATGCATGTTTCTCCCAGCATATACACTGTTTCTAAGGAAATATGAGCACATTGAGGAGACACTTGTGGGAGCTACTGTGACTAAAACTGAGCTTCTCTACGAATAGGGAAGCAAGAGAAATGCTGATTTCATCAAACACAATTACATACTCACAATCTGTACTACTGTGCAAATAGGCAAAACTAGTGCGTTCTAAAGCACGTCTCTTTAGGCAAAAAACTCATTTCTGACAACATTGCCCAAATACATCTCAGAAGTGTGCAACTTGTTTCCTGAGGTAGAAGACTTCGAGAAACTGTCGTTTCTGTAAGCGCTGTGCTTCTACACATGTATTGGCTGAACAATGAAAGAGTATTGTAAAGCATGTTTCTCCCCGCAAATACACTGTTTCTAAGTAAATATGAACACACTGAGGAGACACTTGTGGGAGCTACTGTGACTAAAACTGAGCTTCTCTACGAATAGGGAAGCAAGAGAAATGCTGATTTCATCAAACACAATTACATACTCACAATCTGTACTACTGCGCAAATAGGCAAAACTAGTGCGTTCTAAAGCACGTCTCTTTAGGCAAAAAACTCATTTCTGACAATATTGCCCAAATACATCTCAGAAGTGTGCAACTTTTTCCTTGAGTTAGAATACGTCGAGAAACTGTCGTTTCTGTAAGCGCTGTGCTTCTACACATGTATTGGCTGAACAATGAAAGAGTACTGTAATGCATGTTTCTCCCAGCAAATACACTGTTTCTAAGGAAATGTGAACACACTGAGGAGACACTTGTGGGAGCTACTGTGACTAAAACTGAGCTTCCCTATGCATAGGGAAGCAAGAGAAATGCTGATTTCATCAAACACAGTTACATACTCAAAATCTGGACCATTGCGCCAATAGGCAAAACTCGCGTGTTCTAAAGCACATCTCTTTAGGCAAAAAACTCATTTCTGACAACATTGCCCAAATACATCTCAGAAGTGTGCAACTTGTTTCCTGAGGTAGAAGACTTCGAGAAACTGTCGTTTCTGCAAGCGCTGTGCTTCTACACATGTATTGGCTGAACAATGAAAGAGTACTGTAAAGCATGTTTCACCCCGCAAATACACTGTTTCTCAGTAAATATGAACACACTGAGGAGACACTTGTGGGAGCTACTGTGACTAAAACTGAGCTTCTCTACGAATAGGGAAGCAAGAGAAATGCTGATTTCATCAAACACAATTACATACTCACAATCTGTACTACTGTGCAAATAGGCAAAACTAGTGCGTTCTAAAGCACGTCTCTTTAGGCAAAAAACTCATTTCTGACAACATTGCCCAAATACATCTCAGAAGTGTGCAACTTGTTTCCTGAGGTAGAAGACTTCGAGAAACTGTCGTTTCTGCAAGCGCTGTGCTTCTACACATGTATTGGTTGAACAATGAAAGAGTACTGTAATGCATGTTTCTCCCAGCAAATACACTGTTTCTAAGGAAATGTGAACACACTGAGGAGACACTTGTGGGAGCTACTGTGACTAAAACTGAGCTTCCCTATGCATAGGGAAGCAAGAGAAATGCTGATTTCATCAAACACAGTTACATACTCAAAATCTGGACCATTGCGCCAATAGGCAAAACTCGCGTGTTCTAAAGCACATCTCTTTAGGCAAAAAACTCATTTCTGACAACATTGCCCAAATACATCTCAGAAGTGTGCAACTTGTTTCCTGAGGTAGAAGACTTCGAGAAACTGTCGTTTCTGCAAGCGCTGTGCTTCTACACATGTATTGGCTGAACAATGAAAGAGTACTGTAAAGCATGTTTCACCCCGCAAATACACTGTTTCTCAGTAAATATGAACACACTGAGGAGACACTTGTGGGAGCTACTGTGACTAAAACTGAGCTTCTCTACGAATAGGGAAGCAAGAGAAATGCTGATTTCATCAAACACAATTACATACTCACAATCTGTACTACTGCGCAAATAGGCAAAACTAGTGCGTTCTAAAGCACGTCTCTTTAGGCAAAAAACTCATTTCTTACAATATTGCCCAAATACCTCTCAGAAGTGTGCAACCTGTTCCGTTAGTTAGAATACGTCGAGAAACTGTCGTTTCTGCAAGCGCTGTGCTTCTACACATGTATTGGCTGAACAATGAAAGAGTACTGTAATGCATGTTTCTCCCAGCAAATACACTGTTTCTAAGGAAATATGAGCACATTGAGGAGACACTTGTGGGAGCTACTGTGACTAAAACTGAGCTTCTCTACGCACAGGGAAGCAAGAGAAATGCTGATTTCATCAAACACAATTACATACTCACAATCTGTACTACTGCGCAAATAGGCAAAACTAGTGCGTTCTAAAGCACGTCTCTTTAGGCAAAAAACTCATTTCAGACAACGTTGCCCAAATACATCTCAGAAGTGTGCAACTTGTTTCCTGAGGTAGAAGACTTCGAGAAACTGTCGTTTCTGCAAGCGCTGTGCTTCTACACATGTATTGGCTGAACAATGAAAGAGTACTGTAATGCATGTTTCTCCCAGCAAATCCACTGTTTCTAAGGAAATATGAGCACATTGAGGAGACACTTGTGGGAGCTACTGTGACTAAAACTCAGCTTCTCTATGCACAGGGAAGCAAGAGAAATGCTGATTTCATCAAACACAATTACATACTCACAATCTGTACTACCGCGCAAATAGGCAAAACTAGTGCGTTCTAAAGCACGTCTCTTTGGGCAAAAAACTCATTTCTGTTAACGATGCCCAAATGCATCTCAGAAGTGTGTAACTTGTTCCGTCAGTTTGAAAACGTCGAGAAACTGTCGTTTCTGCAAGTGCTGTGCTTCTACACATGTATTGGCTGAACAATGAAAGAGTACTGTAATGCATGTTTCTCCCAGCAAATACACTGTTCCTAAGGAAATGTGAACACACTGAGGAGACACTTGTGGGAGCTACTGTGACTAAAAGTGAGCTTCCCTATGGATAGGGAAGCAAGAGAAATGCTGATTTCATCAAACACAGTTACATACTCAAAATCTGTACCACTGCGCCAATAGGCAAAACTCGTGCGTTCTGAAGCACGTCTCTTTAGGCAAAAAACTCATTTCTGACAACATTGCCCAAATACATCTCAGAAGTGTGCAACTTGTTTCCTGAGGTAGAAGACTTTGAGAAACTGTCGTTTCTGCAAGCACTGTGCTTCTACACATGTATTGGCTGAACAATGAAAGAGTACTGTAATGCATGTTTCTCCCCTCAAATACACTGTTTCTAAGTAAATGTGAACACACTGAGGAGACACTTGTGGGAGCTACTGTGACTAAAACTGAGCTTCTCTACGCACAGGGAAGCAAGAGAAATGCTGATTTCATCAAACACAGTTACATACTCAAAATCTGGACCATTGCGCCAATAGGCAAAACTCGTGCGTTCTAAAGCACGTCTCTTTAGGCAATAAACTCATTTCTGACAACATTGCCCAAATACATCTCAGAAGTGTGCAACTTGTTTCCTGAGGTAGAAGACTTCGAGAAACTGTCATTTCTGCAAGCGCTGTGCTTCTACACATGTATTGGCTGAACAATGAAAGAGTACTCTAATGCATGTATCTCCCAGCAAATACACTGTTTCTAAGGAAATATGAGCACATTGAGGAGACACTTGTGGGAGCTACTATGACTAAAACTGAGCTTCTCTACGCACAGGGAAGCAAGAGAAATGCTGATTTCATCAAACACAGTTACATACTCAAAATCTGTCGTTTCTGCAAGCGCTGTGCTTCTACACATGTATTGTCTGAACAATGAAAGAGTACTGTAATGCATGTTTCTCCCAGCAAATACACATTTTCTAAGTAAATATGAGCACACTGAGGAGACACTTGTGGGAGATACTGTGACTAAAACTGAGCTGCTCTACGCACAGGGAAGCAAGAGAAATGCTGATTTCATCAAACACAATTACATACTCACAATCTGTACTACTGCGCAAATAGGCAAAACTAGTGCGTTCCTAAGCACGTCTCTTTAGGCAAAAAACTCATTTCTGAAAACATTTCCCAAATACATCTCAGAAGTGTGCAACTTGTTCCGTGAGTTAGAATACGTCGAGAAACTGTCGTTTCTGCAAGCGCTGTGCTTCTACACATGTATTGGCTGAACAATGAAAGAGTACTGTAATGCATGTTTCTCCCAGCAAATACACTGTTTCTAAGGAAATGTGAACACACTGAGGAGACACTTGTGGGAGCTACTGTGACTAACACTGAGCTTCCCTATGCATAGGGAAGCAAGAGAAATGCTGATTTCATCAAACACAGTTACATACTCAAAATCTGTACCACTGCGCCAATAGGCAAAACTCGTGCGTTCTAAAGCACGTCTCTTTAGGCAAAAAACTCATTTCTGACAACATTGCCCAAATACATCTCAGAAGTGTGCAACTTGTTTCCTGAGGTAGAAGACTTCGAGAAACTGTCGTTTCTGCAAGCGCTGTGCTTCTACACATGTATTGGCTGAACAATGAAAGAGTACTGTAATGCATGTTTCTCCCCGCAAATACACTGTTTCTAAGTAAATATGAACACACTGAGGAGAAACTTGTGGGTGCTACTGTGACTAAAACTGAGCTTCTCTACGCACAGGGAAGCAAAAGAAATGCTGATTTCATCAAACACAATTACATACTCACAATCTGTACTACTGCGCAAATAGGCAAAACTAGTGCGTTCTAAATCACGTGTCTTTAGCCAAAAAAGTCATTTCTGTTAACGATGCCCAAATGCACCTCAGAAGTGTGCAACTTGTTTCCTGAGGTAGAAGACTTCGAGAAACTGTCGTTTCTGCAAGCGCTGTGCTTCTACACATGTATTGTCTGAACAATGAAAGAGTACTGTAATGCATGTTTCTCCCAGCAAATACACTGTTTCTAAGGAAATATGAGCACATTGAGGAGACACTTGTGGGAGCTACTGTCTCTAAAACTGAGCTTCTCTACGCACAGGGAAGCAAGAGAAATGCTGATTTCATCAAACACAATTACATACTCACAATCTGTACTACTGCGCAAATAGGCAAAACTAGTGCGTTCTAAGGCACGTGTCTTTAGCCAAAAAACTCATTTCTGACAACATTGCCCAAATACATCTGAGAAGTATGCAACTTGTTTCCTGAGGTAGAAGACTTCGAGAAACTGTCGTTTCTGCAAGCGCTGTGCTTCTACACATGTATTGTCTGAACAATGAAAGAGTACTGTAATGCATGTTTCTCCCAGCAAATACACCTTTTCTAAGTAAATATGGGCACACTGAGGAGACACTTGTGGGAGATACTGTGACTAAAACTGAGCTGCTCTACGCACAGGGAAGCAAGAGAAATGCTGATTTCATCAAACACAATTACATACTCACAATCTGTACTACTGCGCAAATAGGCAAAACTAGTGCGTTCCAAAGCACGTCTCTTTAGGCAAAAAACTCATTTCTGAAAACATTGCCCAAATACATCTCAGAAGTGTGCAACTTGTTCCGTGAGTTAGAATACGTCGAGAAACTGTCGTTTCTGCAAGCGCTGTGCTTCTACACATGTATTGGCTGAACAATGAAAGAGTACTGTAATGCATGTTTCTCCCAGCAAATACACTGTTTCTAAGGAAATGTGAACACACTGAGGAGACACTTGTGGGAGCTACTGTGACTAACACTGAGCTTCCCTATGCATAGGGAAGCAAGAGAAATGCTGATTTCATCAAACACAGTTACATACTCAAAATCTGTACCACTGCGCCAATAGGCAAAACTCGTGCGTTCTAAAGCACGTCTCTTTAGGCAAAAAACTCATTTCAGACAACGTTGCCCGAATACATCTCAGAAGTGTGCAACTTGTTTCCTGAGGTAGAAGACTTCGAGAAACTGTCGTTTCTGCAAGCGCTGTGCTTCTACACATGTATTGGCTGAACAATGAAAGAGTACTGTAATGCATGTTTCTCCCAGCAAATCCACTGTTTCTAAGGAAATATGAGCACATTGAGGAGACACTTGTGGGAGCTACTGTGACTAAAACTCAGCTTCTCTATGCACAGGGAAGCAAGAGAAATGCTGATTTCATCAAACACAATTACATACTCACAATCTGTACTACCGCGCAAATAGGCAAAACTAGTGCGTTCTAAAGCACGTCTCTTTGGGCAAAAAACTCATTTCTGTTAACGATGCCCAAATACATCTCAGAAGTGTGCAACTTGTTCCGTGAGTTAGAAAACGTCGAGAAACTGTCGTTTCTGCAAGCGCTGTGCTTCTACACATGTATTGGCTGAACAATGAAAGAGTACTGTAATGCATGTTTCTCCCAGCAAATACACTGTTTCTAAGGAAATGTGAACACACTGAGGAGACACTTGTGGGAGCTACTGTGACTAACACTGAGCTTCCCTATGCATAGGGAAGCAAGAGAAATGCTGATTTCATCAAACACAGTTACATACTCAAAATCTGTACCACTGCGCCAATAGGCAAAACTCGTGCGTTCTAAAGCACGTCTCTTTAGGCAAAAAACTCATTTCTGACAACATTGCCCAAATACATCTCAGAAGTGTGCAACTTGTTTCCTGAGGTAGAAGACTTCGAGAAACTGTCGTTTCTGCAAGCGCTGTGCTTCTACACATGTATTGGCTGAACAATGAAAGAGTACTGTAATGCATGTTTCTCCCCGCAAATACACTGTTTCTAAGTAAATGTGAACACACTGAGGAGAAACTTGTGGGTGCTACTGTGACTAAAACTGAGCTTCTCTACGCACAGGGAAGCAAAAGAAATGCTGATTTCATCAAACACAATTACATACTCACAATCTGTACTACTGCGCAAATAGGCAAAACTAGTGCGTTCTAAAGCACGTGTCTTTAGCCAAAAAAGTCATTTCTGTTAACGATGCCCAAATGCACCTCAGAAGTGTGCAACTTGTTTCCTGAGGTAGAAGACTTCGAGAAACTGTCGTTTCTGCAAGCGCTGTGCTTCTACACATGTATTGTCTGAACAATGAAAGAGTACTGTAATGCATGTTTCTCCCAGCAAATACACTGTTTCTAAGGAAATATGAGCACATTGAGGAGACACTTGTGGGAGCTACTGTCTCTAAAACTGAGCTTCTCTACGCACAGGGAAGCAAGAGAAATGCTGATTTCATCAAACACAATTACATACTCACAATCTGTACTACTGCGCAAATAGGCAAAACTAGTGCGTTCTAAGGCACGTGTCTTTAGCCAAAAAACTCATTTCTGACAACATTGCCCAAATACATCTGAGAAGTATGCAACTTGTTTCCTGAGGTAGAAGACTTCGAGAAACTGTCGTTTCTGCAAGCGCTGTGCTTCTACACATGTATTGTCTGAACAATGAAAGAGTACTGTAATGCATGTTTCTCCCAGCAAATACACCTTTTCTAAGTAAATATGAGCACACTGAGGAGACACTTGTGGGAGATACTGTGACTAAAACTGAGCTGCTCTACGCACAGGGAAGCAAGAGAAATGCTGATTTCATCAAACACAATTACATACTCACAATCTGTACTACTGCGCAAATAGGCAAAACTAGTGCGTTCCAAAGCACGTCTCTTTAGGCAAAAAACTCATTTCTGACAACATTGCCCAAATGCATCTCAGAAGTGTGCAACTTGTTCCGTGAGTTAGAAAACGTCGAGAAACTGTCGTTTCTGCATGCGCTGTGCTTCTACACATGTATTGGTTGAACAATGAAAGAGTACTGTAATGCATGTTTCTCCCAGCAAACACACTGTTTCTATGGAAATGTGAACACACTGAGGAGACACTTGTGGGAGCTACTGTGACTAACACTGAGCTTCCCTATGCATAGGGAAGCAAGAGAAATGCTGATTTCATCAATCACAGTTACATACTCAAAATCTGCACCACTGCGCCAATAGGCAAAACTCGTGCGTTCTAAAGCACGTCTCTTTAGGCAAAAAACTCATTTCTGACAACATTGCCCAAATACATCTCAGAAGTGTGCAACTTGTTTCCTGAGGTAGAAGACTTCGAGAAACTGTCGTTTCTGCAAGCGCTGTGCTTCTACACATGTATTGGTTGAACAATGAAAGAGTACTGTAATGCATGTTTCTCCCAGCAAATACACTGTTTCTAAGGAAATGTGAACACACTGAGGAGACACTTGTGGGAGCTACTGTGACTAAAACTGAGCTTCCCTATTCATAGGGAAGCAAGAGAAATGCTGATTTCATCAAACACAATTACATACTCACAATCTGTACTACTGCGCAAATAGGCAAAACTAGTGCGTTCTAAGGCACGTGTCTTTAGCCAAAAAACTCATTTCTGACAACATTGCCCAAATACATCTGAGAAGTATGCAACTTGTTTCCTGAGGTAGAAGACTTCGAGAAACTGTCGTTTCTGCAAGCGCTGTGCTTCTACACATGTATTGTCTGAACAATGAAAGAGTACTGTAATGCATGTTTCTCCCAGCAAATACACCTTTTCTAAGTAAATATGAGCACACTGAGTAGACACTTGTGGGAGATACTGTGACTAAAACTGAGCTGCTCTACGCACAGGGAAGCAAGAGAAATGCTGATTTCATCAAACACAATTACATACTCACAATCTGTACTACTGCGCAAATAGGCAAAACTAGTGCGTTCCAAAGCACGTCTCTTTAGGCAAAAAACTCATTTCTGAAATCATTGCCCAAATACATCTCAGAAGTGTGCAACTTGTTCCGTGAGTTAGAATACGTCGAGAAACTGTCGTTTCTGCAAGCGCTGTGCTTCTACACATGTATTGGCTGAACAATGAAAGAGTACTGTAATGCATGTTTCTCCCAGCAAATACACTGTTTCTAAGGAAATGTGAACACACTGAGGAGACACTTGTGGGAGCTACTGTGACTAAAACTGAGCTTCCCTATGCATAGGGAAGCAAGAGAAATGCTGATTTCATCAAACACAGTTACATACACAAAATCTGTACCACTGCGCCAATAGGCAAAACTCGTGTGTTCTAAAGCACGTCTCTTTAGGCAAAAAACTCATTTCTGACAACATTGCCCAAATACATCTCAGAAGTGTGCAACTTGTTTCCTGAGGTGGAAGACTTCGAGAAACTGTCGTTTCTGCAAGCGCTGTGCTTCTACACATGTATTGGCTGAACAATGAAAGAGTACTGTAATGCATGTTTCTCCCAGCAAATACACTGTTTCTAAGTAAATATGAGCACACTGAGGAGACACTTGTGGGAGCTACTGTGACTAAAACTGAGCTTCTCTACGCACAGGGAAGCAAGAGAAATGCTGATTTCATCAAACACAATTACATACTCACAATCTGTACTACTGCGCAAATAGGCAAAACTAGTGCGTTCTAAGGCACGTGTCTTTAGCCAAAAAACTCATTTCTGACAACATTGCCCAAATACATCTCAGCAATGTGCAACTTCTTTCCTAAGGTAGAAGACTTCGAGAAACTGTCGTTTCTGCAAGCGCTGTGCTTCTACACATGTATTGTCTGAACAATGAAAGAGTACTGTAATGCATGTTTCTCCCAGCAAATACACTGTTTCTAAGGGAATATGAGCACATTGAGGAGACACTTGTGGGAGCTACTGTCTCTAAAACTGAGCTTCTCTACGCACGGGGAAGCAAGAGAAATGCTGATTTCATCAAACACAATTACATACTCACAATCTGTACTACTGCGCAAATAGGCAAAACTAGTGCTTTCCAAAGCACGTCTCTTTAGGCAAAAAACTCATTTCTGACAACATTGCCCAAATGCATCTCAGAAGTGTGCAACTTGTTCCGTGAGTTAGAAAACGTCGAGAAACTGTCGTTTCTGCATGCGCTGTGCTTCTACACATGTATTGGCAGAACAATGAAAGAGTACTGTAATGCATGTTTCTCCCAGCAAATACACTGTTTCTATGGAAATGCGAACACACTGAGGAGACACTTGTGGGAGCTACTGTGACTAAAACTGAGCTTCCCTATGCATAGGGAGCAAGAGAAATGCTCATTTCATCAAACACAGTTTCATACTCAAAATCTGCACCACTGCGCCAATAGGCAAAACTCGTGTGCTCTAAAGAACGTCTCTTTAGGCAAAAAACTCATTTCTGACAACATTGCCCAAATACATCTCAGAAGTGTGCAACTTGTTTCCTGAGGTAGAAGACTTCGAGAAACTGTCGTTTCTGCAAGCGCTGTGCTTCTACACATGTATTGGTTGAACAATGAAAGAGTACTGTAATGCATGTTTCTCCCAGCAAATACATTGTTTCTAAGGAAATGTGAACACACTGAGGAGACACTTGTGGGAGCTACTGTGACTAACACTGAGCTTCCCTATGCAGGGGAAGCAAGAGAAATGCTGATTTCATCAAACACTGTTACATACTCAAAATCTGTACCACTGCGCCAATAGGCAAAAGTCGTGCATTCTAAAGCACGTCTCTTTAGGCAAAAAACTCATTTCTGACAACATTGCCCAAAAACATCTCAGAAGTGTGCAACTTGTTTCCTGAGGTAGAAGACTTCGAGAAACTGTCGTTTCTGCAAGCGCTGTGCTTCTACACATATATTGGCTGAACAATGAAAGAGTACTGTAATGCATGTTTCTCCCAGCAAATACACTGTTTCTAAGTAAATACGAGCACACTGAGGAGACACTTGTGGGAGCTACTGTGACTAAAACTGAGCTTCTCTACGCACAGGGAAGCAAGAGAAATGCTGATTTCATCAAACACAATTACATACTCAAAATCTGTACTACTGCGCAAATAGGCAAAACTCGTGCGTTCTAAAGCACGTGTCTTTAGCCACAAAAGTCATTTCTGTTAACGATGCCCAAATGCATCTCAGACGTGTGCAACTTGTTCAGTGAGTTAGAAAACGTCGAGAAACTGTCGTTTCTGCAAGCGCTGTGCTCCTACACATGTATTGGCTGAACAATGAAAGAGTACTGTAATGCATGTTTCTCCCAGCAAATACACTGTTTCTATGGAAATGTGAACACACTGAGGAGACACTTGTGGGAGCTACTGTGACTAAAACTGAGCTTCCCTATGCATAGGGAAGCAAGAGAAATGCTGATTTCATCAAACACAGTTTCATACTCAAAATCTGTACCACTGCGCCAATAGGCAAAACTCGTGCGCTCTAAAGAACGTCTCTTTAGGCAAAAAACTCATTTCTGACAACATTGCCCAAATACATCTCAGAAGTGTGCAACTTGTTTCCTGAGTTAGAAGACTTCGAGAAACTGTCGTTTCTGCAAGCGCTGTGCTTCTACACATGTATTGGTTGAACAATGAAAGAGTACTGTAATGCATGTTTCTCCCAGCAAATACACTGTTTCTAAGGAAATGTGAACACACTGAGGAGACACTTGTGGGAGCTACTGTGACTAACACTGAGCTTCCCTATGCATAGGGAAGCAAGAGAAATGCTGATTTCATCAAACACATTTTCATACTCAAAATCTGTACCACTGCGCCAATAGGCAAAACTCGTGCGTTCTAAAGAACGTCTCTTTAGGCAAAAAACTCATTTCTGACAACATTGCCCAAATACATCTCAGAAGTGTGCAACTTGTTTCCTGAGGTAGAAGACTTCGAGAAACTGTCGTTTCTGCAAGCGCTGTGCTTCTACACATGTATTGGCTGAACAATGAAAGAGTACTGAAATGCATGTTTCTCCCAGCAAATACACTGTTTCTAAGTAAATATGAGCACACTGAGGAGACACTTGTGGGAGCTACTGTGACTAAAACTGAGCTTCTCTACGCACAGGGAAGCAAGAGAAATGCTGATTTCATCAAACACAATTACATACTCACAATCTGTACTACTGCGCAAATAGGCAAAACTAGTGCGTTCTAAGGCACGTGTCTTTAGCCAAAAAACTCATTTCTGACAACATTGCCCAAATACATCTCAGAAATGTGCAACTTCTTTCCTAAGGTAGAAGACTTCGAGAAACTGTCGTTTCTGCAAGCGCTGTGCTTCTACACATGTATTGTCTGAACAATGAAAGAGTACTGTAATGCATGTTTCTCCCAGCAAATACACTGTTTCTAAGGAAATATGAGCACATTGAGGAGACACTTGTGGGAGCTACTGTCTCTAAAACTGAGCTTCTCTACGCACAGGGAAGCAAGAGAAATGCTGATTTCATCAAACACAATTACATACTCACAATCTGTACTACTGCGCAAATAGGCAAAACTAGTGCGTTCCAAAGCACGTCTCTTTAGGCAAAAAACTCATTTCTGACAACATTGCCCAAATGCATCTCAGAAGTGTGCAACTTGTTCCGTGAGTTAGAAAACGTCGAGAAACTGTCGTTTCTGCATGCGCTGTGCTTCTACACATGTATTGGCAGAACAATGAAAGAGTACTGTAATGCATGTTTCTCCCAGCAAATACACTGTTTCTATGGAAATGTGAACACACTGAGGAGACACTTGTGGGAGCTACTGTGACTAAAACTGAGCTTCCCTATGCATAGGGAAGCAAGAGAAATGCTGATTTCATCAAACACAGTTTCATACTCAAAATCTGTACCACTGCGCCAATAGGCAAAACTCGTGCGTTCTAAAGAACGTCTCTTTAGGCAAAAAACTCATTTCTGACAACATTACCCAAATACATCTCAGAAGTGTGCAACTTGTTTCCTGAGGTAGAAGACTTCGAGAAACTGTCGTTTCTGCAAGCGCTGTGCTTCTACACATGTATTGGTTGAGCAATGAAAGAGTACTGTAATGCATGTTTCTCCCAGCAAATACACTGTTTCTAAGGAAATGTGAACACACTGAGGAGACACTTGTGGGAGCTACTGTGACTAACACTGAGCTTCCCTATGCATAGGGAAGCAAGAGAAATGCTGATTTCATCAATCACAGTTACATACTCAAAATCTGCACCACTGCGCCAATAGGCAAAACTCGTGCGTTCTAAAGCACGTCTCTTTAAGCAAAAAACTCATTTCTGACAACATTGCCCAAATACATCTCAGAAGTGTGCAACTTGTTTCCTGAGGTAGAAGACTTCGAGAAACTGTCGTTTCTGCAAGCGCTGTGCTTCTACACATGTATTGGCTGAACAATGAAAGAGTACTGTAATGCATGTTTCTCCCAGCAAATACGCTGTTTCTAAGGAAATGTGAACACACTGAGGAGACACTTGTGGGAGCTACTGTGACTAAAACTGAGCTTCCCTATGCATAGGGAAGCAAGAGAAATGCTGATTTCATTAAACACAATTACATACTCACAATCTGTACTACTGCGCAAATAGGCAAAACTAGTGCGTTCTAAGGCACGTCTCTTTAGGCAAAAAACTCATTTCTGACAACATTGCCCAAATACATCTGAGAAGTATGCAACTTGTTTCCTGAGGTAGAAGACTTCGAGAAACTGTCGTTTCTGCAAGCGCTGTGCTTCTACACATGTATTGTCTGAACAATGAAAGAGTACTGTAATGCATGTTTCTCCCAGCAAATACACCTTTTCTAAGTAAATATGAGCACACTGAGTAAACACTTGTGGGAGATACTGTGACTAAAACTGAGCTGCTCTATGCACAGGGAAGCAAGAGAAATGCTGATTTCATCAAACACAATTACATACTCAAAATCTGTACTACTGCGCAAATAGGCAAAACTCGTGCGTTCTAAAGCACGTCTCTTTAGCCACAAAAGTCATTTCTGTTAACGATGCCCAAATACATCTCAGAAGTGTGCAACTTGTTTCCTGAGGTAGAAGACTTGGAGAAACTGTCGTTTCTGCAAGCGCTGTGCTTCTACACATGTATTGGTTGAACAATGAAAGAGTACTGTAATGCATGTTTCTCCCAGCAAATACACTGTTTCTAAGGAAATGTGAACACACTGAGGAGACACTTGTGGGAGCTACTGTGACTAAAACTGAGCTTCCCTATGCATAGGGAAGCAAGAGAAATGCTGATTTCATCAAACACAGTTACATACTCAAAATCTGTACCACTGCGCCAATAGGCAAAACTCGTGCGTTCTAAAGCACGTCTCTTTAGGCAAAAAACTCATTTCTGACAACATTGCCCAAATACATCTCAGAAGTGTGCAACTTGTTTCCTGAGGTAGAAGACTTCGAGAAACTGTCGTTTCTGCAAGCGCTGTGCTTCTACACATGTATTGGCTGAACAATGAAAGAGTACTGTAATGCATGTTTCTCCCAGCAAATACACTGTTTCTAAGGAAATATGAGCACACTGAGGAGACACTTGTGGGAGCTACTGTGACTAAAACTGAGCTTCTCTACGCACAGGGAAGCAAGAGAAATGCTGATTTCATCAAACACAATTACATACTCACAATCTGTACTACTGCGCAAATAGGCAAAACTCGTGCGTTCTAAAGCACGTGTCTTTAGCCCAAAAGTCATTTCTGTTAACGATGCCCAAATGCATCTCAGAAGTGTGCAACTTGTTCCGTGAGTTAGAAAACGTCGAGAAACTGTCGTTTCTGCAAGCGCTGTGCTTCTACACATGTATTGGCTGAACAATGAAAGAGTACTGTAATGCATGTTTCTCCCAGCAAATACACTGTTTCTATGGAAATGTGAACACACTGAGGAGACACTTGTGGGAGCTACTGTGACTAAAACTGAGCTTCCCTATGCATAGGGAAGCAAGAGAAATGCTCATTTCATCAAACACAGTTTCATACTCAAAATCTGTACCACTGCGCCAATAGGCAAAACTCGTGCGCTCTAAAGAACGTCTCTTTAGGCAAAAAATCATTTCTGACAACATTGCCCAAATACATCTCAGAAGTGTGCAACTTGTTTCCTGAGGTAGAAGACTTCGAGAAACTGTCGTTTCTGCAAGCGCTGTGCTTCTACACATGTATTGGTTGAACAATGAAATAGTACTGTAATGCATGTTTCTCCCAGCAAATACACTGTTTCTAAGGAAATGTGAACACACTGAGGAGACACTTGTGGGAGCTACTGTGACTAACACTGAGCTTCCCTATGCAGGGGAAGCAAGAGAAATGCTGATTTCATCAAACACTGTTACATACTCAAAATCTGTACCACTGCGCCAATAGGCAAAAGTCGTGCGTTCTAAAGCACGTCTCTTTAGGCAAAAAACTCATTTCTGACAACATTGCCCAAAAACATCTCAGAAGTGTGCAACTTGTTTCCTGAGGTAGAAGACTTTGAGAAACTGTCGTTTCTGCAAGCGCTGTGCTTCTAAACATATATTGGCTGAACAATGAAAGAGTACTGTAATGCATGTTTCTCCCAGCAAATACACTGTTTCTAAGTAAATATGAGCACACTGAGGAGACTCTTGTGGGAGCTACTGTGACTAAAACTGAGCTTCTCTACGCACAGGGAAGCAAGAGAAATGCTGATTTCATCAAACACAATTACATACTCAAAATCTGTACTACTGCGCAAATAGGCAAAACTCGTGCGTTCTAAAGCACGTGTCTTTAGCCACAAAAGTCATTTCTGTTAACGATGCCCAAATGCATCTCAGACGTGTGCAACTTGTTCCGTGAGTTAGAAAACGTCGAGAAACTGTCGTTTCTGCAAGCGCTGAGCATCTACACATGTATTGGCTGAACAATGAAAGAGTACTGTAATGCATGTTTCTCCCAGCAAATACACTATTTCTATGGAAATGTGAACACACTGAGGAGACACTTGTGGGAGCTACTGTGACTAAAACTGAGCTTCCCTATGCATAGAGAAGCAAGAGAAATGCTGATTTCATCAAACACAGTTTCATACTCAAAATCTGTACCACTGCGCCAATAGGCAAAACTCGTGCGCTCTAAAGAACGTCTCTTTAGGCAAAAAACTCATTTCTGACAACATTGCCCAAATACATCTCAGAAGTGTGCAACTTGTTTCCTGAGGTAGAAGACTTGGAGAAACTGTCGTTTCTGCAAGCGCTGTGCTTCTACACATGTATTGGTTGAACAATGAAAGAGTACTGTAATGCATGTTTCTCCCAGCAAATACACTGTTTCTAAGGAAATGTGAACACACTGAGGAGACACTTGTGGGAGCTACTGTGACTAACACTGAGCTTCCCTATGCATAGGGAAGCAAGAGAAATGCTGATTTCATCAAACACAGTTTCATACTCAAAATCTGTACCACTGCGCCAATAGGCAAAAGTCGTGCGTTCTAAAAAACGTCTCTTTAGGCAAAAAACTCATTTCTGACAACATTGCCCAAATACATCTCAGAAGTGTGCAACTTGTTTCCTGAGGTAGAAGACTTCGAGAAACTGTCGTTTCTGCAAGCGCTGTGCTTCTACACATGTATTGGCTGAACAATGAAAGAGTACTGTAATGCATGTTTCTCCCAGCAAATACACTGTTTCTAAGGAAATGTGAACACACTAAGCAGACACTTGTGGGAGCTACTGTGACTAACACTGAGCTTCCCTATGCATAGGGAAGCAAGAGAAATGCTGATTTCATCAAACACAGTTACATACTCAAAATCTGTACCACTGCGCCAATAGGCAAAAGTCGTGCGTTCTAAAGCACGTCTCTTTAGGCAAAAAACTCATTTCTGACAACATTGCCCAAATACATCTCAGAAGTGTGCAACTTGTTTCCTGAGGTAGAAGACATCGAGAAACTGTCGTTTCTGCAAGCGCTGTGCTTCTACACATATATTGGCTGAACAATGAAAGAGTACTGTAATGCATGTTTCTCCCAGCAAATACACTGTTTCTAAGTAAATATGAGCACACTGAGGAGACACTTGTGGGAGCTACTGTGACTAAAACTGAGCTTCTCTACGCATAGGGAAGCAAGAGAAATGCTGATTTCATCAAACACAGTTACATACTCACAATCTGTACTACTGCGCAAATAGGCAAAACTAGTGCGTTCTAAAGCACGTGTCTTTAGCCACAAAAGTCATTTCTGTTAACGATGCCCAAATGCATCTCAGACATGTGCAGCTTGTTCCGTGAGTTAGAAAACGTCGAGAAACTGTCGTTTCTGCAAGCGCTGTGCTTCTACACATGTATTGGCTGAACAATGAAAGAGTACTGTAATGCATGTTTCTCCCAGCAAATACACTGTTTCTATGGAAATGTGAACACACTGAGGAGACACTTGTGGGAGCTACTGTGACTAAAACTGAGCTTCCCTATGCATAGGGAAGCAAGAGAAATGCTGATTTCATCAATCACAGTTTCATACTCAAAATCTGTACCACTGCGCCAATAGGCAAAACTCGTGCGTTCTAAAGAACGTCTCTTTAGGCAAAAAACTCATTTCTGACAACATTGCCCAAATACATCTCAGAAGTGTGCAACTTGTTTCCTGAGGTAGAAGACTTCGAGAAACTGTCGTTTCTGCAAGCGCTGTGCTTCTACACATGTATTGGTTGAACAATGAAAGAGTACTGTAATGCATGTTTCTCCCAGCAAATACACTGTTTCTAAGGAAATGTGAACACACTGAGGAGACACTTGTGGGAGCTACTGTGACTAACACTGAGCTTCCCTATGCATAGGGAAGCAAGAGAAATCCTGATTTCATCAAACACAGTTACATACTCAAAATCTGCACCACTGCGCCAATAGGCAAAACTCGTGCGTTCTAAAGCACGTCTCTTTAGGCAAAAAACTCATTTCTGACAACATTGCCCAAATACATCTCAGAAGTGTGCAACTTGTTTCCTGAGGTAGAAGACTTCGAGAAACTGTCGTTTCTGCAAGCGCTATGCTTCTACACATGTATTGGTTGAACAATGAAAGAGTACTGTAATGCATGTTTCTCCCAGCAAATACACTGTTTCTAAGGAAATGTGAACACACTGAGGAGACACTTGTGGGAGCTACTGTGACTAAAACTGAGCTTCCCTATGCATAGGGAAGCAAGAGAAATGCTGATTTCATCAAACACAATTACATAGTCACAATCTGTACTACTGGGCAAATAGGCAAAACTAGTGCGTTCTAAAGCACGTGTCTTTAGCCACAAAAGTCATTTCTGTTAACGATGCCCAAATGCATCTCAGAAGTGTGCAACTTGTTCCGTGAGTTAGAAAACGTCGAGAAACTGTCGTTTCTGCCAGCGCTGTGCTTCTACACATGTATTGGCTGAACAATGAAAGAGTACTCTATTGCATGTTTCTCCCAGCAAATACACTGTTTCTATGGAAATGTGAACACACTGAGGAGACACTTGTGGGAGCTACTGTGACTAAAACTGAGCTTCCCTATGCATAGGGAAGCAAGAGAAATGCTGATTTCATCAAACACAGTTTCATACTCAAAATCTGTACCACTGCGCCAATAGGCAAAACACGTGCATACTAAAGAACGTCTCTTTAGGCAAAAAACTCATTTCTGACAACATTGCCCAAATACATCTCAGAAGTGTGCAACTTGTTTCCTGAGGTAGAAGACTTCGAGAAACTGTCGTTTCTGCAAGCGCTGTGCTTCTACACATGTATTGGTTGAACAATGAAAGAGTACTGTAATGCATGTTTCTCCCAGCAAATACACTGTTTCTAAGGAAATGTGAACACACTGAGGAGACACTTGTGGGAGCTACTGTGACTAACACTGAGCTTCCCTATGCATAGGGAAGCAAGAGAAATGCTGATTTCATCAAACACAGTTTCATACTCAAAATCTGTACCACTGCGCCAATAGGCAAAACTCGTGCGTTCTAAAGAACGTCTCTTTAGGCAAAAAACTCATTTCTGACAACATTGCCCAAATACATCTCAGAAGTGTGCAACTTGTTTCCTGAGGTAGAAGACTTCGAGAAACTGTCGTTTCTGCAAGCGCTGTGCTTCTACACATGTATTGGTTGAACAATGAAAGAGTACTGTAATGCATGTTTCTCCCAGCAAATACACTGTTTCTAAGGAAATGTGAACACACTGAGGAGACACTTGTGGGAGCTACTGTGACTAACACTGAGCTTCCCTATGCATAGGGAAGCAAGAGAAATCCTGATTTCATCAAACACAGTTACATACTCAAAATCTGCACCACTGCGCCAATAGGCAAAACTCGTGCGTTCTAAAGCACGTCTCTTTAGGCAAAAAACTCATTTCTGACAACATTGCCCAAATACATCTCAGAAGTGTGCAACTTGTTTCCTGAGGTAGAAGACTTGGAGAAACTGTCGTTTCTGCAAGCGCTGTGCTTCTACACATGTATTGGTTGAACAATGAAAGAGTACTGTAATGCATGTTTCTCCCAGCAAATACACTGTTTCTAAGGAAATGTGAACACACTGAGGAGACACTTGTGGGAGCTACTGTGACTAACACTGAGCTTCCCTATGCATAGGGAAGCAAGAGAAATGCTGATTTCATCAAACACAGTTTCATACTCAAAATCTGTACCACTGCGCCAATAGGCAAAAGTCGTGCGTTCTAAAAAACGTCTCTTTAGGCAAAAAACTCATTTCTGACAACATTGCCCAAATACATCTCAGAAGTGTGCAACTTGTTTCCTGAGGTAGAAGACTTCGAGAAACTGTCGTTTCTGCAAGCGCTGTGCTTCTACACATGTATTGGCTGAACAATGAAAGAGTACTGTAATGCATGTTTCTCCCAGCAAATACACTGTTTCTAAGGAAATGTGAACACACTAAGCAGACACTTGTGGGAGCTACTGTGACTAACACTGAGCTTCCCTATGCATAGGGAAGCAAGAGAAATGCTGATTTCATCAAACACAGTTACATACTCAAAATCTGTACCACTGCGCCAATAGGCAAAAGTCGTGCGTTCTAAAGCACGTCTCTTTAGGCAAAAAACTCATTTCTGACAACATTGCCCAAATACATCTCAGAAGTGTGCAACTTGTTTCCTGAGGTAGAAGACATCGAGAAACTGTCGTTTCTGCAAGCGCTGTGCTTCTACACATATATTGGCTGAACAATGAAAGAGTACTGTAATGCATGTTTCTCCCAGCAAATACACTGTTTCTAAGTAAATATGAGCACACTGAGGAGACACTTGTGGGAGCTACTGTGACTAAAACTGAGCTTCTCTACGCATAGGGAAGCAAGAGAAATGCTGATTTCATCAAACACAGTTACATACTCACAATCTGTACTACTGCGCAAATAGGCAAAACTAGTGCGTTCTAAAGCACGTGTCTTTAGCCACAAAAGTCATTTCTGTTAACGATGCCCAAATGCATCTCAGACATGTGCAGCTTGTTCCGTGAGTTAGAAAACGTCGAGAAACTGTCGTTTCTGCAAGCGCTGTGCTTCTACACATGTATTGGCTGAACAATGAAAGAGTACTGTAATGCATGTTTCTCCCAGCAAATACACTGTTTCTATGGAAATGTGAACACACTGAGGAGACACTTGTGGGAGCTACTGTGACTAAAACTGAGCTTCCCTATGCATAGGGAAGCAAGAGAAATGCTGATTTCATCAATCACAGTTTCATACTCAAAATCTGTACCACTGCGCCAATAGGCAAAACTCGTGCGTTCTAAAGAACGTCTCTTTAGGCAAAAAACTCATTTCTGACAACATTGCCCAAATACATCTCAGAAGTGTGCAACTTGTTTCCTGAGGTAGAAGACTTCGAGAAACTGTCGTTTCTGCAAGCGCTGTGCTTCTACACATGTATTGGTTGAACAATGAAAGAGTACTGTAATGCATGTTTCTCCCAGCAAATACACTGTTTCTAAGGAAATGTGAACACACTGAGGAGACACTTGTGGGAGCTACTGTGACTAACACTGAGCTTCCCTATGCATAGGGAAGCAAGAGAAATCCTGATTTCATCAAACACAGTTACATACTCAAAATCTGCACCACTGCGCCAATAGGCAAAACTCGTGCGTTCTAAAGCACGTCTCTTTAGGCAAAAAACTCATTTCTGACAACATTGCCCAAATACATCTCAGAAGTGTGCAACTTGTTTCCTGAGGTAGAAGACTTCGAGAAACTGTCGTTTCTGCAAGCGCTATGCTTCTACACATGTATTGGTTGAACAATGAAAGAGTACTGTAATGCATGTTTCTCCCAGCAAATACACTGTTTCTAAGGAAATGTGAACACACTGAGGAGACACTTGTGGGAGCTACTGTGACTAAAACTGAGCTTCCCTATGCATAGGGAAGCAAGAGAAATGCTGATTTCATCAAACACAATTACATAGTCACAATCTGTACTACTGGGCAAATAGGCAAAACTAGTGCGTTCTAAAGCACGTGTCTTTAGCCACAAAAGTCATTTCTGTTAACGATGCCCAAATGCATCTCAGAAGTGTGCAACTTGTTCCGTGAGTTAGAAAACGTCGAGAAACTGTCGTTTCTGCCAGCGCTGTGCTTCTACACATGTATTGGCTGAACAATGAAAGAGTACTCTATTGCATGTTTCTCCCAGCAAATACACTGTTTCTATGGAAATGTGAACACACTGAGGAGACACTTGTGGGAGCTACTGTGACTAAAACTGAGCTTCCCTATGCATAGGGAAGCAAGAGAAATGCTGATTTCATCAAACACAGTTTCATACTCAAAATCTGTACCACTGCGCCAATAGGCAAAACACGTGCATACTAAAGAACGTCTCTTTAGGCAAAAAACTCATTTCTGACAACATTGCCCAAATACATCTCAGAAGTGTGCAACTTGTTTCCTGAGGTAGAAGACTTCGAGAAACTGTCGTTTCTGCAAGCGCTGTGCTTCTACACATGTATTGGTTGAACAATGAAAGAGTACTGTAATGCATGTTTCTCCCAGCAAATACACTGTTTCTAAGGAAATGTGAACACACTGAGGAGACACTTGTGGGAGCTACTGTGACTAACACTGAGCTTCCCTATGCATAGGGAAGCAAGAGAAATGCTGATTTCATCAAACACAGTTTCATACTCAAAATCTGTACCACTGCGCCAATAGGCAAAACTCGTGCGTTCTAAAGAACGTCTCTTTAGGCAAAAAACTCATTTCTGACAACATTGCCCAAATACATCTCAGAAGTGTGCAACTTGTTTCCTGAGGTAGAAGACTTCGAGAAACTGTCGTTTCTGCAAGCGCTGTGCTTCTACACATGTATTGGTTGAACAATGAAAGAGTACTGTAATGCATGTTTCTCCCAGCAAATACACTGTTTCTAAGGAAATGTGAACACACTGAGGAGACACTTGTGGGAGCTACTGTGACTAACACTGAGCTTCCCTATGCATAGGGAAGCAAGAGAAATCCTGATTTCATCAAACACAGTTACATACTCAAAATCTGCACCACTGCGCCAATAGGCAAAACTCGTGCGTTCTAAAGCACGTCTCTTTAGGCAAAAAACTCATTTCTGACAACATTGCCCAAATACATCTCAGAAGTGTGCAACTTGTTTCCTGAGGTAGAAGACTTCGAGAAACTGTCGTTTCTGCAAGCGCTATGCTTCTACACATGTATTGGTTGAACAATGAAAGAGTACTGTAATGCATGTTTCTCCCAGCAAATACACTGTTTCTAAGGAAATGTGAACACACTGAGGAGACACTTGTGGGAGCTACTGTGACTAAAACTGAGCTTCCCTATGCATAGGGAAGCAAGAGAAATGCTGATTTCATCAAACACAATTACATAGTCACAATCTGTACTACTGGGCAAATAGGCAAAACTAGTGCGTTCTAAAGCACGTGTCTTTAGCCACAAAAGTCATTTCTGTTAACGATGCCCAAATGCATCTCAGAAGTGTGCAACTTGTTCCGTGAGTTAGAAAACGTCGAGAAACTGTCGTTTCTGCCAGCGCTGTGCTTCTACACATGTATTGGCTGAACAATGAAAGAGTACTCTAATGCATGTTTCTCCCAGCAAATACACTGTTTCTATGGAAATGTGAACACACTGAGGAGACACTTGTGGGAGCTACTGTGACTAAAACTGAGCTTCCCTATGCATAGGGAAGCAAGAGAAATGCTGATTTCATCAAACACAGTTTCATACTCAAAATCTGTACCACTGCGCCAATAGGCAAAACACGTGCGTTCTAAAGAACGTCTCTTTAGGCAAAAAACTCATTTCTGACAACATTGCCCAAATACATCTCAGAAGTGTGCAACTTGTTTCCTGAGGTAGAAGACTTCGAGAAACTGTCGTTTCTGCAAGCGCTGTGCTTCTACACATGTATTGGTTGAACAATGAAAGAGTACTGTAATGCATGTTTCTCCCAGCAAATACACTGTTTCTAAGGAAATGTGAACACACTGAGGAGACACTTGTGGGAGCCACTGTGACTAACACTGAGCTTCCCTATGCATAGGGAAGCAAGAGAAATGCTGATTTCATCAAACACAGTTACATACTCAAAATCTGTACCACTGCGCCAATAGGCAAAACTCGTGCGTTCTAAAGAACGTCTCTTTAGGCAAAAAACTCATTTCTGACAACATTGCCCAAATACATCTCAGAAGTGTGCAACTTGTTTCCTGAGGTAGAAGACTTCGAGAAACTGTCGTTTCTGCAAGCGCTGTGCTTCTACACATGTATTGGCTGAACAATGAAAGAGTACTGTAATGCATGTTTCTCCCCGCAAATACACTGTTTCTAAGTAAGTATGAACACACTGAGGAGACACGTGTGGGAGCTACTGTGACTAAAACTGAGCTTCTCTACGCACAGGGAAGCAAGAGAAATGCTGATTTCATCAAACACAATTACATACTCACAATCTGTACTACTGTGCAAATAGGCAAAACTAGTGCGTTCTAAAGCACGTCTCTTTAGCCAAAAATGTCATTTCGGTTAACGATGCCCAAATGCACCTCAGAAGTGTGCAACTTGTTTCCTGAGGTAGAAAACGTCGAGAAACTGTCGTTTCTGCAAGCGCTGTGTTTCTACACATGTATTGGCTGAAGAATGAAAGAGTACTGTAATGCATGTTTCTCCCAGCAAATACACTGTTTCTATAGAAATGGGAACACACTGAGGAGACACTTGTAGGAGCTACTGTGACTAAAACTGAGCTTCCCTATGCATAGGTAAGCAAGAGAAATGCTGATTTCATCAAACACAGTTACATACTCAAAATCTGTACCACTGCGCCAATAGGCAAAACTCGTGTGTTCTAAAGCACGTCTCTTTAGGCAAAAAACTCATTTCTGACAACATTGCCCAAATACAACTCAGAAGTGTGCAACTTGTTTCCTAAGGTAGAAGACTTCGAGAAACTGTCGTTTCTGCAAGCGCTGTGCTTCTACACATGTATTGGTTGAACAATGAAAGAGTACTGTAATGCATGTTTCTCCCAGCAAATACACTGTTTCTAAGTAAATGTGAACACACTGAGGAGACACTTGTGGGAGCTACTGTGACTAAAACTGAGTTTCCCTATGCATAGAGAAGCAAGAGAAATGCTGATTTCATCAAACACAGTTACATACTCAAAATCTGTACCACTGCGCCAATAGGCAAAACTCGTGCGTTCTAAAGCACGTCTCTTTAGGCAAAAAACTCATTTCTGACAACATTGCCCAAATACATCTCAGAAGTGTGCAACTTGTTTCCTGAGGTAGAAGACTTCGAGAAACTGTCGTTTCTGCAAGCGCTGTGCTTCTACACATGTATTGGCTGAACAATGAAAGAGTACTGTAATGCATGTTTCTCCCCGCAAATACACTGTTTCTAAATAAATATGAACACACTGAGGAGACACTTGTGGGAGCTACTGTGACTAAAACTGAGCTTCCCTATGCATAGGGAAGCAAGAGAAATGCTGATTTCATCAAACACAGTTACATACTCACAATCTGTACTATTGCGCAAATAGGCAAAACTAGTGCGTTCCAAAGCACGTCTCTTTAGGCAAAAAACTCATTTCTGACAACATTGCCCAAATACATCTCAGAAGTGTGCAACTTGTTCCGTGAGTTAGAATACGTAGAGAAACTGTCGTTTCTGCAAGCGCTGTGCTTCTACACATGTATTGGCTGAACAATGAAAGAGTACTGTAATACATGTTTCTCCCAGCAAATACACTGTTTCTAAGTAAATATGAGCACATTGAGGAGACACTTGTGGGAGCTACTGTGACTAAAACTGAGCTTCTCTACGCACAGGGAAGCAAGAGAAATGCTGATTTCATCAAACACAATTACATACTCACAATCTGTACTACTGCGCAAATAGGCAAAACTAGTGCGTTCTAAAGCACGTCTCTTTAGCCAAAAAAGTCATTTCTGTTAACGATGCCCAAATGCATCTCAGAAGTGTGCAACTTGTTCCGTGAGTTAGAAAACGTCGAGAAACTGTCGTTTCTGCAAGCGCTGTGCTTCTACACATGTATTGGCTGAACAATGAAAGAGTACTGTAATGCATGTTTCTCCCAGCAAATACACTGTTTCTAAGGAAATGTGAACACACTGAGGAGACACTGGTGGGAGCTACTGTGACTAAAACTGAGCTTCCCTATGCATAGGGAAGCAAGAGAAATGCTGATTTCATCAAACACAGTTACATACTCAAAATTTGTACCACTGCGCCAATAGGCAAAACTCGTGCGTTCTAAAGCACGTCTCTTTAGGCAAAAAACTCATTTCTGACAACATTGCCCAAATACATCTCAGAAGTGTGCAACCGGTTTCCAGAGGTAGATGACTTCGAGAAACTGTCATTTCTGCAAGCGCTGTGCTTCTACACATGTATTGGCTGAACAATGAAAGAGTACTGTAATGCATGTTTCTCCCAGCAAATACACTGTTTCTAAGTATATATGAGCACATTGAGGAGACACTTGTGGGAGCTACTGTGACTAAAACTGAGCTGCTCTACGCACAGGGAAGCAAGAGAAATGCTGATTTCATCAAACACAATTACATACTCACAATCTGTACTACTGCGCAAATAGGCAAAACTAGTGCGTTCCAAAGCACGTCTCTTTAGGCAAAAAACTCATTTCTGACAACATTGCCCAAATACATCTCAGAAGTGTGCAACTGGTTTCCAGAGGTAGAAGACTTCGAGAAACTGTCATTTCTGCAAGCGCTGTGCTTCTACACATGTATTGGGTGAACAAGGAAAGAGTACTGTAATGCATGTTTCTCCCAGCAAATACACTGCTTCTAAGGAAATGTGAACACACTGAGGAGACACTTGAGGGAGCTACTGTGACTAAAACTGAGCTTCCCTATGCATAGGGAAGCAAGAGAAATGCTGATTTCATCAAACACAATTACATACTCAAAATCTGTGCCACTGCGCCAATAGGCAAAACTCGTGCGTTCTAAAGCACGTCTCTTTAGGCAAAAACTCATTTCTGACAACATTGCCCAAATACATCTCAGAAGTGTGCAACTTGTTTCCTGAGGTAGAAGACTTCGAGAAACTGTCGTTTCTGCAAGCGCTGTGCTTCTACACATGTATTGGCTGAACAATGAAAGAGTACTGTAATGCATGTTTCTCCCAGCAAATACACTGTTTCTAAGGAAATATGAGCACACTGAGTAGATACTTGTGGGAGCTACTGTGACTAAAACTGAGCTTCTCTACGCACAGGGAAGAAAGAGAAATGCTGATTTCATCAAACACAATTACATACTCACAATCTGTACTACTGCGCAAATAGGCAAAACTAGTGCGTTCTACAGCATGTGTCTTTAGCCACAAAAGTCATTTCTGTTAACGATGCCCAAATGCATCTCAGAAGTGTGCAACTTGTTCCGTGATTTAGAAAACGTCGAGAAACTGTCGTTTCTGCAAGCGCTGTGCTTCTACACATGTATTGGCTGAACAATGAAAGAGTACTCTAATGCATGTTTCTCCCAGCAAATACACTGTTTCTAAGGAAATGTGAACACACTGAGGAGACACTTGTGGGAGCTACTGTGACTAAAACTGAGCTTCCCTATGCATAGGGAAGCAAGAGAAATGCTGATTTCATCAAACACAGTTACATACTCAAAATCTGTACCACTGCGCCAATAGGCAAAACTCGTGCGTTCTAAAGCACGTCTCTTTAGGCAAAAAACTCATTTCTGACAACATTGCCCAAATACATCTCAGAAGTGTGCAACTTGTTTCCTGAGGTAGAAGACTTCGAGAAACTGTCGTTTCTGCAAGTGCTGTGCTTCTACACATGTATTGGCTGAACAATGAAAGAGTACTGTAATGCATGTTTCTCCCCGCAAATACACTGTTTCTAAATAAATATGAACACACTGAGGAGACACTTGTGGGAGCTACTGTGACTAAAACTGAGCTTCCCTATGCATAGGGAAGCAAGAGAAATGCTGATTTCATCAAACACAGTTACATACTCAAAATCTGTACCACTGCGCAAATAGGCAAAACTAGTGCGTTCTAAAGCACGTGTCTTAAGCCAAAAAAGTCATTTCTGTTAACGATGCCCAAATGCACCTCAGAAGTGTGCAACTTGTTTCCTGAGGTAGAAAACGTCGAGAAACTGTCGTTTCTGCCAGCGCTGTGCTTCTACACATGTATTGGCTGAACAATGAAAGAGTTCTGTAATGCATGTTTCTCCCAGCAAATACTCTGTTTCTAAGTATATATGAGAACATTGAGGAGACACTTGTGGGAGCTACTGTGACTAAAACTGAGCTTCTCTACGCACAGGGAAGCAAGAGAAATGCTGATTTCATCAAACACAATTACATACTCACAATCTGTACTATTGCGCAAATAGGCAAAACTAGTGCGTTCCAAAGCACGTCTCTTTAGGCAAAAAACTCATTTCTGACAACATTGCCCAAATACATCTCAGAAGTGTGCAACTTGTTCCGTGAGTTAGAATACGTAGAGAAACTGTCGTTTCTGCAAGCGCTGTGCTTCTACACATGTATTGGCTGAACAATGAAAGCGTACTGTAATACATGTTTCTCCCAGCAAATACACTGTTTCTAAGTAAATATGAGCACATTGAGGAAACACTTGTGGGAGCTACTGTGACTAAAACTGAGCTTCTCTACGCAGAGGGAAGCAAGAGAAATGCTGATTTCATCAAACACAATTACATACTCACAATCTGTACTACTGCGCAAATAGGCAAAACTAGTGCGTTCTAAAGCACGTCTCTTTAGCCAAAAAAGTCATTTCTGTTAACGATGCCCAAATGCATCTCAGAAGTGTGCAACTTGTTCCGTGAGTTAGTAAACGTCGAGAAACTGTCGTTTCTGCAAGCGCTGTGCTTCTACACATGTATTGGCTGAACAATGAAAGAGTACTGTAATGCATGTTTCTCCCAGCAAATACACTGTTTCTAAGGAAATGTGAACACACTGAGGAGACACTGGTGGGAGCTACTGTGACTAAAACTGAGCTTCCCTATGCATAGGGAAGCAAGAGAAATGCTGATTTCATCAAACACAGTTACATACTCAAAATTTGTACCACTGCGCCAATAGGCAAAACTCGTGCGTTCTAAAGCACGTCTCTTTAGGCAAAAAACTCATTTCTGACAACATTGCCCAAATACATCTCAGAAGTGTGCAACTGGTTTCCAGAGGTAGAAGACTTCGAGAAACTGTCATTTCTGCAAGCGCTGTGCTTCTACACATGTATTGGCTGAACAATGAAAGAGTACTGTAATGCATGTTTCTCCCAGCAAATACACTGTTTCTAAGTATATATGAGCACATTGAGGAGACACTTGTGGGAGCTACTGTGACTAAAACTGAGCTTCTCTACGCACAGGGAAGCAAGAGAAATGCTGATTTCATCAAACACAATTACATACTCACAATCTGTACTACTGCGCAAATAGGCAAAACTAGTGCGTTCTAAAGCACCTGTCTTTAGCCACAAAAGTCATTTCTGTTAACGATGCCCAAATGCATCTCAGAAGTGTGCAAATTGTTCCGTGAGTTAGAAAATATCGAGAAACTGTCGTTTCTGCAAGCGCTGTGCTTCTACACATGTATTGGCTGAACAATGAAAGAGTACTGTAATGCATGTTTCTCCCAGCAAATACACTGTTTCTAAGGAAATGTGAACACACTCAGGAGACACTTGTGGGAGCTACTGTGACTAAAACTGAGCTTCCCTATGCATAGGGAAGCAAGAGAACTGCTGATTTCATCAAACACAGTTACATACTCAAAATCTGTACCACTGCGCCAATAGGCAAAACTCGTGCGTTCTAAAGCACGTCTCTTTAGGCAAAAAACTCATTTCTGACAACATTGCCCAAATACATCTCAGAAGTGTGCAACTTGTTTCCTGAGGTAAAAGACTTCGAGAAACTGTCGTTTCTGCAAGCGCTGTGCTTCTACACATGTATTGGCTGAACAATGAAAGAGTACTGTAATGCATGTTTCTCCCAGCAAATACAATGTTTCTAAGGAAATGTGAACACACTGCGGAGACACTTGTGGGAGCTACTGTGACTAAAACTGAGCTTCTCTATGCACAGGGAAGCAAGAGAAATGCTGATTTCATCAAACACAATTACATACTCACAATCTGTACCACTGGGCCAATAGGCAAAACTCGAGCGTTCTAAAGCACGTCTCTTTAGGCAAAAAACTCATTTCTGACAACATTGCCCAAATACATCTCAGAAGTGTGCAACTTGTTTCCTGAGGTAGAAGACTTCGAGAAACTGTCGTTTCTGCAAGCGCTGTGCTTCTACACATGTATTGGTTGAACAATGAAAGAGTACTGTAATGCATGTTTCTCCCAGCAAATACACTGTTTCTAAGTAAATGTGAACACACTGAGGAGACACTTGTGGGAGCTACTGTGACTAACACTGAGCTTCCCTATGCATAGGGAAGCAAGAGAAATGCTGATTTCATCAAACACAGTTACATACTCAAAATCTGTACCACTGCGCCAATAGGCAAAACTCGTGTGTTCTAAAGCAAGTCTCTTTAGGCAAAAAACTCATTTCTGACAACATTGCCCAAATACATCTCAGAAGTGTGCAACTTGTTTCCTGAGGTAGAAGACTTCGAGAAACTGTCGTTTCTGCAAGCGCTGTGCTTCTACACATGTATTGGCTGAACAATGAAAGAGTACTGTAATGCATGTTTCTCCCAGCAAATACAATGTTTCTAAGGAAATGTGAACACACTGCGGAGACACTTGTGGGAGCTACTGTGACTAAAACTGAGCTTCTCTATGCACAGGGAAGCAAGAGAAATGCTGATTTCATCAAACACAATTACATGCTCACAATCTGTACTACTGCGCAAATAGGCAAAACTAGTGCGTTCTAAAGAACGTGTCTTTAGCCACAAGTCATTTCTGTTAACGATGCCCAAATGCATCTCAGAAGTGTGCAACTTGTTTCCTGAGGTAGAAAAAGTCGAGAAACTGTCGTTTCTGCAAGCGCTGTGCTTCTACACATGTACTGGCTGAACAATGAAAGAGTACTGTAATGCATGTTTCTCCCAGCAAATACACTGTTTCTAAGGAAATATGAGCACACTGAGAAGACACTTGTGGGAGCTACTGTGACTAAAATTGAGATTCTCTACACAAAGGGAAGCAAGAGAAATGCTGATTTCATCAAACACAATTACATACTCACAATCTGTACTACTGCGCAAATAGGCAAAACTAGTGCGTTCTAAAGCACGTCTCTTTAGGAAAAAAACTCATTTCTGACAACATTGCCCAAATACATCTTAGAAGTGTGCAACTTGTTCCGTGAGTTAGAATACGTCGAGAAACTGTCGTTTCTGCAAGCGCTGTGCTTCTACACATGTATTGGCTGAACAATTAAAGAGTACTGTAATGCATGTTTCTCCCAGCAAATACACTGTTTCTAAGGAAATGTGCACACACTGAGGAGACACTTGTGGGAGCTACTGTGACTAAAACTGAGCTTCCCTATGCGCCAGGAAGCAAGAGAAATGCTGATTTCATCAAACACAATTACATACTCAAAATCTGTACCACTGCGCCAATAGGCAAAACTCGTGCGTTCTAAAGCACGTCTCTTTAGGCAAAAAACTCATTTCTGACAACATTGCCCAAATACATCTCAGAAGTGTGCAACTTGTTTCCTGAGGTAGAAGACTTCGAGAAACTGTCGTTTCTGCAAGCGCTGTGCTTCTACACATGTATTGGCTGAACAATGAAAGAGTACTGTAATGCATGTTTCTCCCAGCTAATACACTGTTGCAGAGGAAATGGGAGCACACTGAAGAGACACTTGTGGGAGCTACTGTGATTAAAACTGACCTTCTCTACGCACAGGGAAGCAAGAGAGATGCTGATTTCATCAAATACAATTACATACTCACAATCTGTACTACTGTGCAAATAGGCAAAACTAGTGCGTTCTAAAGCACGTGTGTTTAGCCACAAGTCATTTCTGTTAACGATGCCCAAATGCATCTCAGAAGTGTGCAACTTGTTTCCTGAGGTAGAAAACGTCGAGAAACTGTCGTTTCTGCAAGCGCTGTGCTTCTACACATGTATTGGCTGAACAATGAAAGAGTACTGTAATGCATGTTTCTCCCAGCAAATACACTGTTTCTAAGTAAATATGAGCACACTGAGGAGACACTTGTGGGAGCTACTGTGACTAAAACTGAGCTTCTCTACGCACAGGGAAGCAAGAGAAATGCTGATTTCATCAAACACAATTACATACTCACAATCTGTACTACTGCGCAAATAGGCAAAACTAGTGCGTTCTAAAGCACCTGTCTTTAGCCACAAAAGTCATTTCTGTTAACGATGCCCAAATGCATCTCAGAAGTGTGCAAATTGTTCCGTGAGTTAGAAAACATCGAGAAACTGTCGTTTCTGCAAGCGCTGTGCTTCTACACATGTATTGGCTGAACAATGAAAGAGTACTGTAATGCATGTTTCTCCCAGCAAATACACTGTTTCTAAGGAAATGTGAACACACTCAGGAGACACTTGTGGGAGCTACTGTGACTAAAACTGAGCTTCCCTATGCATAGGGAAGCAAGAGAACTGCTGATTTCATCAAACACAGTTACATACTCAAAATCTGTACCACTGCGCCAATAGGCAAAACTCGTGCGTTCTAAAGCACGTCTCTTTAGGCAAAAAACTCATTTCTGACAACATTGCCCAAATACATCTCAGAAGTGTGCAACTTGTTTCCTGAGGTAAAAGACTTCGAGAAACTGTCGTTTCTGCAAGCGCTGTGCTTCTACACATGTATTGGCTGAACAATGAAAGAGTACTGTAATGCATGTTTCTCCCAGCAAATACAATGTTTCTAAGGAAATGTGAACACACTGCGGAGACACTTGTGGGAGCTACTGTGACTAAAACTGAGCTTCTCTATGCACAGGGAAGCAAGAGAAATGCTGATTTCATCAAACACAATTACATACTCACAATCTGTACAACTGGGCCAATAGGCAAAACTCGAGCGTTCTAAAGCACGTCTCTTTAGGCAAAAAACTCATTTCTGACAACATTGCCCAAATACATCTCAGAAGTGTGCAACTTGTTTCCTGAGGTAGAAGACTTCGAGAAACTGTCGTTTCTGCAAGCGCTGTGCTTCTACACATGTATTGGTTGAACAATGAAAGAGTACTGTAATGCATGTTTCTCCCAGCAAATACACTGTTTCTAAGTAAATGTGAACACACTGAGGAGACACTTGTGGGAGCTACTGTGACTAACACTGAGCTTCCCTATGCATAGGGAAGCAAGAGAAATGCTGATTTCATCAAACACAGTTACATACTCAAAATCTGTACCACTGCGCCAATAGGCAAAACTCGTGCGTTCTAAAGAACGTCTCTTTAGGCAAAAAACTCATTTCTGACAACATTGCCCAAATACATCTCAGATGTGTGCAACTTGTTTCCTGAGGTAGAAGACTTCGAGAAACTGTCGTTTCTGCAAGCGCTGTGCTTCTACACATGTATTGGCTGAACAATGAAAGAGTACTGTAATGCATGTTTCTCCCCGCAAATACACTGTTTCTAAGTAAATATGAACACACTGAGGAGACACGTGTGGGAGCTACTGTGACTAAAACTGAGCTTCTCTACGCACAGGTAAGCAAGAGAAATGCTGATTTCATCAAACACAATTACATACTCACAATCTGTACTACTGCGCAAATAGGCAAAACTCGTGCGTTCTAAAGCACGTCTCTTAAGCCAAAAATGTCATTTCGGTTAACGATGCCCAAATGCACCTTAGAAGTGTGCAACTTGTTTCCTGAGGTAGAAAACGTCGAGAAACTGTCGTTTCTGCAAGCGCTGTGCTTCTACACATGTATTGGCTGAAGAATGAAAGAGTACTGTAATGCATGTTTCTCCCAGCAAATACACTGTTTCTAAGGAAATGTGAACACACTGAGGAGACACTGGTGTGAGCTACTGTGACTAAAACTAGCTTCCCTATGCATAGGGAAGCAAGAGAAATGCTGATTTCATCAAACACAGTTACATACACAAAATTTGTACCACTGCGCCAATAGGCAAAACTCGTGCGTTCTAAAGCACGTCTCTTTAGGCAAAAAACTCATTTCTGACAACATTGCCCAAATACATCTCAGAAGTGTGCAACTGGTTTCCTGAGGTAGAAGACTTCGAGAAACTGTCATTTCTGCAAGCGCTGTGCTTCTACACATGTATTGGCTGAACAATGAAAGAGTACTGTAATGCATGTTTCCCCCAGCAAATACACTGTTTCTAAGTATATATGAGCACATTGAGGAGACACTTGTGGGAGCTACTGTGACTAAAACTGAGCTGCTCTACGCACAGGGAAGCAAGAGAAATGCTGATTTCATCAAACACAATTACATACTCACAATCTGTACTACTGCGCAAATAGGCAAAACTAGTGCGTTCCAAAGCACGTCTCTTTAGGCAAAAAACTCATTTCTGACAACATTGCCCAAATACATCTCAGAAGTGTGCAACTTGTTCCGTGAGTTAGAATACGTCGAGAAACTGTCGTTTCTGCAAGCGCTGGGCTTCTACACATGTATTGGCTGAACAAGGACAGAGTACTGTAATGCATGTTTCTCCCAGCAAATACACTGTTTCTAAGGAAATATGAGCACATTGAGGAGATACTTGTGGGAGCTACTGTGACTAAAACTGAGCTTTTCTACGCACAGGGAAGCAAGAGAAATGCTGATTTCATCAAACACAATTACATACTCACAATCTGTACTACTGCGCAAATAGGCAAAACTAGTGAGTTCTAAATCATGTGTCTTTAGCCACAAAAGTCATTTCTGTTAACGATGCCCAAATGCATCTCAGAAGTGTGCAACTTGTTCCGTGAGTTAGAAAACGTCGAGAAACTGTCGTTTCTGCAAGCGCTGTGCTTCTACACATGTATTGGCTGAACAATGAAAGAGTACTGTAATGCATGTTTCTCCCAGCAAATACACTGTTTCTAAGGAAATGTGAACACACTGAGGAGACACTTGTGGGAGCTACTGTGACTAAAACTGAGCTTCTCTACGCACAGGGAAGCAAGAGAAATGCTGATTTCATCAAACACAATTACATACTCACAATCTGTACTACTGCGTAAATAGGCAAAACTAGTGCGTTCTAAAGCACGTGTCTTTAGCCAAAAAAGTCATTTCTATTAACGATGCCCAAATGCATCTCAGAAGTGTGCAACTTGTTTCCTGAGTTAGAAAACGTAGAGAAACTGTCATTTCTGCAAGCGCTGTGCTTCTACACATGTATTGGCTGAACAATGAAAGAGTATTGTAATGCATGTTTCTCCCAGCAAATACACTGTTTCTAAGGAAATGTGAACACACTGAGGAGACACTTGTGGGAGCTACTGTGACTAAAACTGAGCTTCCCTATGCATAGGGAAGCAAGAGAAATGCTGATTTCATCAAACACAGTTACATACTCAAAATCTGTACCACTGCGCCAATAGGCAAAACTCGTGCGTTCTAAAGCAAGTCTCTTTAGGCAAAAAACTCATTTCTGACAACATTGCCCAAATACATCTCAGAAGTGTGCAACTTGTTTCCTGAAGTAGAAGACTTCGAGAAACTGTCGTTTCTGCAAGCGCTGTGCTTCTACACATGTATTGGCTGAACAATGAAAGAGTACTGTAATGCATGTTTCTCCCAGCAAATACAATGTTTCTAAGGAAATGTGAACACACTGAGGAGACACTTGCGGGAGCTACTGTGACTAAAACTGAGCTTCTCTATGCACAGGGAAGCAAGAGAAATGCTGATTTCATCAAACACAATTACATACTCACAATCTGTACTACTGCGCAAATAGGCAAAACTAGTGCGTTCTAAAGAACGTGTCTTTAGCCACAAGTCATTTCTGTTAACGATGCCCAAATGCATCTCAGAAGTGTGCAACTTGTTTCCTGAGGTAGAAAACGTCAAGAAACTGTCGTTTCTGCAAGCGCTGTGCTTCTACACATGTATTGGCTGAACAATGAAAGAGTACTGTAATGCATGTTTCTCCCAGCAAATACACTGTTTCTAAGGAAATATGAGCACACTGAGGAGACACTTGTGGGAGCTACTGTGACTAAAACTGAGATTCTCTACACAAAGGGAAGCAAGAGAAATGCTGATTTCATCAAACACAATTACATACTCACAATCTGTACTACTGCGCAAATAGGCAAAACTAGTGCGTTCTAAAGCACGTCTCTTTAGGAAAAAAACTCATTTCTGACAACATTGCCCGAATACATCTTAGAAGTGTGCAACTTGTTCCGTGAGTTAGAATACGTCGAGAAACTGTCGTTTCTGCAAGCGCTGTGCTTCTACACATGTATTGGCTGAACAATGAAAGAGTACTGTAATGCATGTTTCTCCCAGCAAATACACTGTTTCTAAGGAAATGTGAACACACTGAGGAGACACTTGTGGGAGCTACTGTGACTAAAACTGAGCTTCTCTACGCACAGGGAAGCAAGAGAAATGCTGATTTCATCAAACACAATTACATACTCACAATCTGTACTACTGCGTAAATAGGCAAAACTAGTGCGTTCTAAAGCACGTGTCTTTAGCCAAAAAAGTCATTTCTATTAACGATGCCCAAATGCATCTCAGAAGTGTGCAACTTGTTTCCTGAGTTAGAAAACGTAGAGAAACTGTCATTTCTGCAAGCGCTGTGCTTCTACACATGTATTGGCTGAACAATGAAAGAGTATTGTAATGCATGTTTCTCCCAGCAAATACACTGTTTCTAAGGAAATGTGAACACACTGAGGAGACACTTGTGGGAGCTACTGTGACTAAAACTGAGCTTCCCTATGCATAGGGAAGCAAGAGAAATGCTGATTTCATCAAACACAGTTACATACTCAAAATCTGTACCACTGCGCCAATAGGCAAAACTCGTGCGTTCTAAAGCAAGTCTCTTTAGGCAAAAAACTCATTTCTGACAACATTGCCCAAATACATCTCAGAAGTGTGCAACTTGTTTCCTGAAGTAGAAGACTTCGAGAAACTGTCGTTTCTGCAAGCGCTGTGCTTCTACACATGTATTGGCTGAACAATGAAAGAGTACTGTAATGCATGTTTCTCCCAGCAAATACAATGTTTCTAAGGAAATGTGAACACACTGAGGAGACACTTGCGGGAGCTACTGTGACTAAAACTGAGCTTCTCTATGCACAGGGAAGCAAGAGAAATGCTGATTTCATCAAACACAATTACATACTCACAATCTGTACTACTGCGCAAATAGGCAAAACTAGTGCGTTCTAAAGAACGTGTCTTTAGCCACAAGTCATTTCTGTTAACGATGCCCAAATGCATCTCAGAAGTGTGCAACTTGTTTCCTGAGGTAGAAAACGTCAAGAAACTGTCGTTTCTGCAAGCGCTGTGCTTCTACACATGTATTGGCTGAACAATGAAAGAGTACTGTAATGCATGTTTCTCCCAGCAAATACACTGTTTCTAAGGAAATATGAGCACACTGAGGAGACACTTGTGGGAGCTACTGTGACTAAAACTGAGATTCTCTACACAAAGGGAAGCAAGAGAAATGCTGATTTCATCAAACACAATTACATACTCACAATCTGTACTACTGCGCAAATAGGCAAAACTAGTGCGTTCTAAAGCACGTCTCTTTAGGAAAAAAACTCATTTCTGACAACATTGCCCGAATACATCTTAGAAGTGTGCAACTTGTTCCGTGAGTTAGAATACGTCGAGAAACTGTCGTTTCTGCAAGCGCTGTGCTTCTACACATGTATTGGCTGAACAATGAAAGAGTACTGTAATGCATGTTTCTCCCAGCAAATACACTGTTTCTAAGGAAATGTGCACACACTGAGGAGACACTTGTGTGAGCTACTGTGACTAAAACTGAGCTTCCCTATGCATAGGGAAGCAAGAGAAATGCTGATTTCATCAAGCACAATTACATACTCAAAATCTGTGCCACTGCGCCAATAGGCAAAACTCGTGCGTTCTAAAGCACGTCTCTTTAGGCAAAAAACTCATTTCTGACAACATTGCCCAAATACATCTCAGAAGTGTGCAACTTGTTTCCTGAGGTAGAAGACTTCGAGAAACTGTCGTTTCTGCAAGCGCTGTGCTTCTACACATGTATTGGCTGAACAATGAAAGAGTACTGTAATGCATGTTTCTCCCAGCAAATACACTGTTTCTAAGGAAATATGAGCACATTGAGGAGATACTTGTGTGAGCTACTGTGACTAAAACTGAGCTTCTCTACGCACAGGGAAGCAAGAGAAATCCTGATTTCATCAAACACAATTACATACTCACAATCTGTACTACTGCGCAAATAGGCAAAACTAGTGCGTTCTAAAGCATGTGTCTTTAGCCACAAAAGTCATTTCTGTTAACGATGCCCAAATGCATCTCAGAAGTGTGCAACTTGTTCCGTGAGTTAGAAGACTTCGAGAAACTGTCGTTTCTGCAAGCGCTGTGCTTCTACACATGTATTGGCTGAACAATGAAAGAGTACTGTAATGCATGTTTCTCCCAGCAAATACACTGTTTCTAAGGAAATGTGAACACACTGAGGAGACACTTGTGGGAGCTACTGTGACTAAAACTGAGCTTCTCTACGCACAGGGAAGCAAGAGAAATGCTGATTTCATCAAACAAAATTACATACTCAAAATCTGTGCCACTGCGCCAATAGGCAAAACTCGTGCGTTCTAAAGCACGTCTCTTTAGGCAAAAAACTCATTTCTGACAACATTGCCCAAATACATTTCAGAAGTGTGCAACTTGTTTCCTGAGGTAGAAGACTTCGAGAAACTGTCGTTTCTGCAAGCGCTGTGCTTCTACACATGTATTGGCTGAACAATGAAAGAGTACTGTAATGCATGTTTCTCCCAGCAAATACACTGTTTCTAAGTAAATATGAGCACATTGAGGAGACACTTGTGGGAGCTACTGTGACTAAAACTGAGATTCTCTACGCAAAGGGAAGCAAGAGAAATGCTGATTTCATCAAACACAGTTACATACTCAAGATCTGTACTACTGCGCAAATAGGCAAAACTAGTGCGTTCTAAAGCACGTCTCTTTAGGAAAAAAACTCATTTCTGACAACATTGCGCAAATACATCATAGAAGTGTGCAACTTGTTCCGTGAGTTAGAATACGTCGAGAAACTGTCGTTTCTGCAAGCGCTGTGCTTCTACACATGTATTGGCTGAACAATGAAAGAGTACTGTAATGCATGTTTCTCCCAGCAAATACACTGTTTCTAAGGAAATGTGCACACACTGAGGAGACACTTGTGGGAGCTACTGTGACTAAAACTGAGCTTCCCTATGCATAGGGAAGCAAGAGAAATGCTGATTTCATCAAACACAATTACATACTGAAAATCTGTGCCACTGCGCCAATAAGCAAAACTAGTGCGTTCTAAAGCACGTCTCTTTAGGCAAAAAACTCATTCCTGACAACATTGCCCAAATACATCTCAGAAGTGTGCAACTGGTTTCCTGAGGTAGAAGACTTCGAGAAACTGTCATTTCTGCAAGCGCTGTGCTTCTACACATGTATTGGCTGAACAATGAAAGAGTACTGTAATGCATGTTCCTCCCAGCAAATACACTGTTTCTAAGTATATATGAGCACATTGAGGAGACACTTGTGGGAGCTACTGTGACTAAAACTGAGCTTCTCTACGCACAGGGAAGCAAGAGAAATGCTGATTTCATCAAACACAATTACATACTCACAATCTGTACTACTGCGCAAATAGGCAAAACTAGTGAGTTCTAAAGCATGTGTCTTTAGCCACAAAAGTCATTTCTGTTAACGATGCCCAAATGCATCTCAGAAGTGTGCAACTTGTTCCGTGAGTTAGAAAACGTCGAGAAACTGTCGTTTCTGCAAGCGCTGTGCTTCTACAAATGTATTGGCTGAACAATGAAAGAGTACTGTAATGCATGTTTCTCCCAGCAAATACACTGTTTCTAAGGAAATGTGAACACACTGAGGAGACACTTGTGGGAGCTACTGTGACTAAAACTGAGCTTCTCTACGCACAGGGAAGCAAGAGAAATGCTGATTTCATCAAACACAATTACATACTCAAAATCTGTGCCACTGCGCCAATAGGCAAAACTCGTGCGTTCTAAAGCACGTCTCTTTAGGCAAAAAACTCATTTCTGACAACATTGCCCAAATACATTTCAGAAGTGTGCAACTTGTTTCCTGAGGTAGAAGACTTCGAGAAACTGTCGTTTCTGCAAGCGCTGTGCTTCTACACATGTATTGGCTGAACAATGAAAGAGTACTGTAATGCATGTTTCTCCCAGCAAATACACTGTTTCTAAGTAAATATGAGCACATTGAGGAGACACTTGTGGGAGCTACTGTGACTAAAACTGAGATTCTCTACGCAAAGGGAAGCAAGAGAAATGCTGATTTCATCAAACACAGTTACATACTCAAGATCTGTACTACTGCGCAAATAGGCAAAACTAGTGCGTTCTAAAGCACGTCTCTTTAGGAAAAAAACTCATTTCTGACAACATTGCGCAAATACATCATAGAAGTGTGCAACTTGTTCCGTGAGTTAGAATACGTCGAGAAACTGTCGTTTCTGCAAGCGCTGTGCTTCTACACATGTATTGGCTGAACAATGAAAGAGTACTGTAATGCATGTTTCTCCCAGCAAATACACTGTTTCTAAGGAAATGTGCACACACTGAGGAGACACTTGTGGGAGCTACTGTGACTAAAACTGAGCTTCCCTATGCATAGGGAAGCAAGAGAAATGCTGATTTCATCAAACACAATTACATACTGAAAATCTGTGCCACTGCGCCAATAAGCAAAACTCGTGCGTTCTAAAGCACGTCTCTTTAGGCAAAAAACTCATTCCTGACAACATTGCCCAAATACATCTCAGAAGTGTGCAACTTGTTTCCTGAGGTAGAAGACTTCGAGAAACTGTCGTTTCTGCAAGCGCTGTGCTTCTACAAATGTATTGGCTGAACAATGAAAGAGTACTGTAATGCATGTTTCTCCCAGCAAATACACTGTTTCTATGGAAATATGAGCACATTGAGGAGACACTTGTGGGAGCTACTGTGACTAAAACTGAGCTTCTCTACGCACAGGGAAGCAAGAGAAATGCTGATTTCATCAAACACAATTACATACTCACAATCTGTACTACTGCGTAAATAGGCAAAACTGGTGCGTTCTAAAGCACGTGTCTTTAGCCAAAAAAGTCATTTCTGTTAACGATGCCCAAATGCATCTCAGAAGTGTGCAACTTGTTCCGTGAGTTAGAAAACGTCGAGAAACTGTCATTTCTACAAGCGCTGTGCTTCTTCACATGTATTGGCTGAACAATGAAAGAGTACTGTAATGCATGTTTCTCCCAGCAAATACACTGTTTCTAAGGAAATGTGAACACACTGAGGAGACACTTGTGGGAGCTACTGTGACTAAAACTGAGCTTCTCTACGCACAGGGAAGCAAGAGAAATTCTGATTTCATCAAACACAATTACATACTCAAAATCTGTGCCACTGCGCCAATAGGCAAAACTCGTGCGTTCTAAAGCACGTCTCTTAAGGCAAAAAACTCATTTCTGACAACATTGCCCAAATACATCTCAGAAGTGTGCAACTGGTTTCCTGAGGTAGAAGACTTCGAGAAACTGTCATTTCTGCAAGCGCTGTGCTTCTACACATGTATTGGCTGAACAATGAAAGAGTACTGTAATGCATGTTCCTCCCAGCAAATACACTGTTTCTAAGTATATATGAGCACATTGAGGAGACACTTGTGGGAGCTACTGTGACTAAAACTGAGCTTCTCTACGCACAGGGAAGCAAGAGAAATGCTGATTTCATCAAACACAATTACATACTCACAATCTGTACTACTGCGCAAATAGGCAAAACTAGTGAGTTCTAAAGCATGTGTCTTTAGCCACAAAAGTCATTTCTGTTAACGATGCCCAAATGCATCTCAGAAGTGTGCAACTTGTTCCGTGAGTTAGAAAACGTCGAGAAACTGTCGTTTCTGCAAGTGCTGTGCTTCTACACATGTATTGGCTGAACAATGAAAGAGTACTGTAATGCATGTTTCTCCCAGCAAATACACTGTTTCTAAGGAAATGTGAACACACTGAGGAGACACTTGTGGGAGCTACTGTGACTAAAACTGAGCTTCTCTACGCACAGGGAAGCAAGAGAAATTCTGATTTCATCAAACACAGTTACATACTCAAAATCTGTGCCACTGCGCCAATAGGCAAAACTCGTGCGTTCTAAAGCACGTCTCTTTAGGCAAAAAACTCATTTCTGACAACATTGCCCAAATACATTTCAGAAGTGTGCAACTTGTTTCCTGAGGTAGAAGACTTCGAGAAACTGTCGTTTCTGCAAGCGCTGTGCTTCTACACATGTATTGGCTGAACAATGAAAGAGTACTGTAATGCATGTTTCTCCCAGCAAATACACTGTTTCTAAGTAAATATGAGCACATTGAGGAGACACTTGTGGGAGCTACTGTGACTAAAACTGAGATTCTCTACGCAAAGGGAAGCAAGAGAAATGCTGATTTCATCAAACACAGTTACATACTCAAGATCTGTACTACTGCGCAAATAGGCAAAACTAGTGCGTTCTAAAGCACGTCTCTTTAGGAAAAAAACTCATTTCTGACAACATTGCGCAAATACATCATAGAAGTGTGCAACTTGTTCCGTGAGTTAGAATATGTCGAGAAACTGTCGTTTCTGCAAGCGCTGTGCTTCTACACATGTATTGGCTGAACAATGAAAGAGTACTGTAATGCATGTTTCTCCCAGCAAATACACTGTTTCTAAGGAAATGTGCACACACTGAGGAGACACTTGTGGGAGCTACTGTGACTAAAACTGAGCTTCCCTATGCATAGGGAAGCAAGAGAAATGCTGATTTCATCAAACACAATTACATACTCAAAATCTGTGCCACTGCGCCAATAAGCGAAACTAGTGCGTTCTAAAGCACGTCTCTTTAGGCAAAAAACTCATTCCTGACAACATTGCCCAAATACATCTCAGAAGTGTGCAACTTGTTTCCTGAGGTAGAAGACTTCGAGAAACTGTCGTTTCTGCAAGCGCTGTGCTTCTACAAATGTATTGGCTGAACAATGAAAGAGTACTGTAATGCATGTTTCTCCCAGCAAATACACTGTTTCTATGGAAATATGAGCACATTGAGGAGACACTTGTGGGAGCTACTGTGACTAAAACTGAGCTTCTCTACGCACAGGGAAGCAAGAGAAATGCTGATTTCATCAAACACAATTACATACTCACAATCTGTACTACTGCGTAAATAGGCAAAACTGGTGCGTTCTAAAGCACGTGTCTTTAGCCAAAAAAGTCATTTCTGTTAACGATGCCCAAATGCATCTCAGAAGTGTGCAACTTGTTCCGTGAGTTAGAAAACGTCGAGAAACTGTCATTTCTGCAAGCGCTGTGCTTCTTCACATGTATTGGCTGAACAATGAAAGAGTACTGTAATGCATGTTTCTCCCAGCAAATACACTGTTTCTAAGGAAATGTGAACACACTGAGGAGACACTTGTGGGAGCTACTGTGACTAAAACTGAGCTTCCCTATGCATAGGGAAGCAAGAGAAATGCTGATTTCATCAAACACAGTTACATACTCAAAATCTGTACCACTGCGCCAATAGGCAAAACTCGTGCGTTCCATGGCACGTCTCTTTAGGCAAAAAACTCATTTCTGACAACATTGCCCATATACATCTCAGAAGTGTGGAACTTGTTTCCTGAGGTAGAAGACTTCGAGAAACTGTCGTTTCTGCAAGCGCTGTGCTTCTACACATGTATTGGCTGAACAATGAAAGAGTACTGTAATGCATGTTTCTCCCAGCAAATACAATGTTTCTAAGGAAATGTGAACACACTGAGGAGACACTTGTGGGAGCTACTGTGACTAAAACTGAGCTTCTCTATGCACAGGGAAGCAAGAGAAATGCTGATTTCATCAAACACAATTACATACTCACAATCTGTACTACTGCGCAAATAGGCAAAACTAGTGCGTTCTAAAGAACGTGTCTTTAGCCACAAGTCATTTCTGTTAACGATGCCCAAATGCATCTCAGAAGTGTGCAACTTGTTTCCTGAGGTAGAAAACGTCGAGAAACTGTCGTTTCTGCAAGCGCTGTGCTTCTACACATGTATTGGCTGAACAATGAAAGAGTACTGTAATGCATGTTTCTCCCAGCAAATACACTGTTTCTAAGGAAATGTGCACACACTGAGGAGACACTTGTGGGAGCTACTGTGACTAAAACTGAGCTTCCCTATGCATAGGGAAGCAAGAGAAATGCTGATTTCATCAAACACAATTACATACTCAAAATCTGTGCCACTGTGCCAATAGGCAAAACTCGTGCGTTCTAAAGCACGTCTCTTTAGGCAAAAAACTCATTTCTGACAACATTGCCCAAATACATCTCAGAAGTGTGCAACTTGTTTCCTGAGGTAGAAGACTTCGAGAAACTGTCGTTTCTGCAAGCGCTGTGCTTCTACACATGTATTGGCTGAACAATGAAAGAGTACTGTAATGCATGTTTCTCCCAGCTAATACACTGTTGATAAGGAAATGTGAAAACACTGAGGAGACACTTGTGGGAGCTACTGTGACTAAAACAGAGCTTCTCTACGCACAGGGAAGCAAAAGAAATGCTGATTTCATCAAACACAATTACATACTCACAATCTGTACTACTGCGCAAATAGGCAAAACTAGTGCGTTCTAAAGCACCTGTCTTTAGCCACAAAAGTCATTTCTGTTAACGATGCCCAAATGCATCTCAGAAGTGTGCAACTTGTTTCCTGAGGTAGAAGATTTCGAGAAACTGTCGTTTCTGCAAGCGCTGTGCTTCTACACATGTATTGGCTGAACAATGAAAGAGTACTGTAATGCATGTTTCTCCCAGCAAATACACTGTTTCTAAGGAAATATGAACACACTGAGGAGACACTTGTGGGAGCTACTGTGACTAAAACTGGGCTTCCCTATGCACAGGGAAGCAAGAGAAATGCTGATTTCATCAAACACAGTTACATACTCAAAATCTGTACCACTGCGCCAATAGGCAAAACTCGTGCGTTCTAAAGCACGTCTCTTTAGGCAAAAAACTCATTTCTGACAACATTGCCCAAATACATCTCAGAAGTGTGCAACTTGTTTCCTGAGGTAGAAGACTTCGAGAAACTGTCGTTTCTGCAAGCGCTGTGCTTCTACACATGTATTGGCTGAACAATGAAAGAGTACTGTAATGCATGTTTCTCCCCGCAAATACACTGTTTCTAAGTAAATATGAACACACTGAGGAGACACTTGTGGGAGCTACTGTGACTAAAACTGAGCTTCTCTACGCACAGGGAAGCAAAAGAAATGCTGATTTCATCAAACACAATTACATACTCACAATCTGTACTACTGCGCAAATAGGCAAAACTAGTGCGTTCTAAAGCACCTGTTTTTAGCCACAAAAGTCATTTCTGTAACGATGCCTAAATGCATCTCAGAAGTGTTCAAATTGTTCCGTGAGTTAGAAAACGTCGAGAAACTGTCGTTCTGCAAGCGCTGTGCTTCTACACATGTATTGGCTGAACAATGAAAGAGTACTGTAATGCATGTTTCTCCCAGCAAATACACTGTTTCTAAGGAAATGTGAACACACTGAGGAGACACTTGTGGGAGCTACTGTGACTAAAACTGAGCTTCCCTATGCATAGGGAAGCAAGAGAACTGTTGATTTCATCAAACACAGTTACATACTCAAAATCTGTACCACTGCGCCAATAGGCAAAACTCGTGCGTTCTAAAGCACGTCTCTTTAGGCAAAAAACTCATTTCTGACAACATTGCCCAAATACATTTCAGAAGTGTGCAACTTGTTCTGGGAGTTAGAATAAGTCGAGAAACTGTCGTTTCTGCAAGCGCTGTGCTTCTACACATGTATTGGCTGAACAATGAAAGAGTACTGTAATGCATGTTTCTCCCAGCAAATACACTGTTTCTAAGGAAATATGAGCACACTGAGGAGACACTTGTGGGAGCTACTGTGACTAAAACTGAGCTTCTCTACGCACAGGGAAGCAAGAGAAATGCTGATTTCATCAAACACAATTACATACTCACAATCTGTACTACTGCGCAAATAGGCAAAACTAGTGCGTTCTAAAGCACCTGTCTTTAGCCACAAAAGTCATTTCTGTTAACGATGCCCAAATGCATCTCAGAAGTGTGCAAATTGTTCCGTGAGTTAGAAAACGTCGAGAAACTGTCGTTCTGCAAGCGCTGTGCTTCTACACATGTATTGGCTGAACAATGAAAGAGTACTGTAATGCATGTTTCTCCCAGCAAATACACTGTTTCTAAGCAAATGTGAACTCACTGAGGAGACACTTGTGGGACCTACTGTGACTAAAACTGAGCTTCCCTATGCATAGGGAAGCAAGAGAACTGCTGATTTCATCAAACACAGTTACATACTCAAAATCTGTACCACTGCGCCAATAGGCAAAACTCGTGCGTTCTAAAGCACGTCTCTTTAGGCAAAAACTCATTTCTGACAACATTGCCCAAATACATCTCAGAAGTGTGCAACTTGTTCCGTGAGTTAGAATACGTCGAGAAACTGTCGTTTCTGCAAGCGCTGTGCTTCTACACATGTATTGGCTGAACAATGAAAGAGTACTGTAATGCATGTTTCTCCCCGCAAATGCACTGTTTCTAAGGAAATATGAACACACTGAGGAGACACTTGTGGGAGCTACTGTGACTAAAACTGAGCTTCTCTACGCACAGGGAAGGAAGAGAAATGCTGATTTCATCAAACACAGTTACATACTCAAAATCTGTACCACTGCGCCAATAGGCAAAACTCGTGCGTTCTAAAGCACGTCTCTTTAGGCAAAAAACTCATTTCTGACAACATTGCCCAAATACATCTCAGAAGTGTGCAACTTGTTTCCTGAGGTAGAAGACTTCGAGAAACTGTCGTTTCTGCAAGCGCTGTGCTTCTACACATGTATTGGCTGAACAATGAAAGAGTACTGTAATGCATGTTTCTCCCAGCTAATACACTGTTGATAAGGAAATGTGAAAACACTGAGGAGACACTTGTGGGAGCTACTGTGACTAAAACAGAGCTTCTCTACGCACAGGGAAGCAAAAGAAATGCTGATTTCATCAAACACAATTACATACTCACAATCTGTACTACTGCGCAAATAGGCAAAACTAGTGCGTTCTAAAGCACCTGTCTTTAGCCACAAAAGTCATTTCTGTTAACGATGCCCAAATGCATCTCAGAAGTGTGAAACTTCTTTCCTGAGGTAGAAGATTTGGAGAAACTGTCGTTTCTGCAAGCGCTGTGCTTCTACACATGTATTGGCTGAACAATGAAAGAGTACTGTAATGCATGTTTCTCCCAGCAAATACACTGTTTCTAAGGAAATATGAACACACTGAGGAGACACTTGTGGGAGCTACTGTGACTAAAACTGGGCTTCCCTATGCACAGGGAAGCAAGAGAAATGCTGATTTCATCAAACACAGTTACATACTCAAAATCTGTACCACTGCGCCAATAGGCAAAACTCGTGCGTTCTAAAGCACGTCTCTTTAGGCAAAAAACTCATTTCTGACAACATTGCCCAAATACATCTCAGAAGTGTGCAACTTGTTTCCTGAGGTAGAAGACTTCGAGAAACTGTCGTTTCTGCAAGCGCTGTGCTTCTACACATGTATTGGCTGAACAATGAAAGAGTACTGTAATGCATGTTTCTCCCCGCAAATACACTGTTTCTAAGTAAATATGAACACACTGAGGAGACACTTGTGGGAGCTACTGTGACTAAAACTGAGCTTCTCTACGCACAGGGAAGCAAAAGAAATGCTGATTTCATCAAACACAATTACATACTCGCAATCTGTACTACTGCGCAAATAGGCAAAACTAGTGCGTTCTAAAGTACCTGTTTTTAGCCACAAAAGTCATTTCTGTAACGATGCCTAAATGCATCTCAGAAGTGTTCAAATTGTTCCGTGAGTTAGAAAACGTCGAGAAACTGTCGTTCTGCAAGTGCTGTGCTTCTACACATGTATTGGCTGAACAATGAAAGAGTACTGTAATGCATGTTTCTCCCAGCAAATACACTGTTTCTAAGGAAATGTGAACACACTGAGGAGACACTTGTGGGAGCTACTGTGACTAAAACTGAGCTTCCCTATGCATAGGGAAGCAAGAGAACTGCTGATTTCATCAAACACAGTTACATACTCAAAATCTGTACCACTGCGCCAATAGGCAAAACTCGTGCGTTCTAAAGCACGTCTCTTTAGGCAAAAAACTCATTTCTGACAACATTGCCCAAATACATTTCAGAAGTGTGCAACTTGTTCCGGGAGTTAGAATAAGTCGAGAAACTGTCGTTTCTGCAAGCGCTGTGCTTCTACACATGTATTGGCTGAACAATGAAAGAGTACTGTAATGCATGTTTCTCCCAGCAAATACACTGTTTCTAAGGAAATATGAGCACACTGAGGAGACACTTGTGGGAGCTACTGTGACTAAAACTGAGCTTCTCTACGCACAGGGAAGCAAGAGAAATGCTGATTTAATCAAACACAATTACATACTCACAATCTGTACTACTGCGCAAATAGGCAAAACTAGTGCGTTCTAAAGCACCTGTCTTTAGCCACAAAAGTCATTTCTGTTAACGATGCCCAAATGCATCTCAGAAGTGTGCAAATTGTTCCGTGAGTTAGAAAACGTCGAGAAACTGTCGTTCTGCAAGCGCTGTGCTTCTACACATGTATTGGCTGAACAATGAAAGAGTACTGTAATGCATGTTTCTCCCAGCTAATACACTGTTTCTAAGGAAATGTGAACTCACTGAGGAGACACTTGTGGGACCTACTGTGACTAAAACTGAGCTTCCCTATGCATAGGGAAGCAAGAGAACTGCTGATTTCATCAAACACAGTTACATACTCAAAATCTGTACCACTGCGCCAATAGGCAAAACTCGTGCGTTCTAAAGCACGTCTCTTTAGGCAAAAAACTCATTTCTGACAACATTGCCCAAATACATCTCAGAAGTGTGCAACTTGTTTCCTGAGGTAGAAGACTTCGAGAAACTGTCGTTTCTGCAAGCGCTGTGCTTCTACACATGTATTGGCTGAACAATGAAAGAGTACTGTAATGCATGTTTCTCCCAGCAAATACACTGTTTCTAAGTAAATATGAACACACTGAGGAGACACTTGTGTGAGCTACTGTGACTAAAACTGAGCTTCTCTACGCACAGGGAAGCAAGAGAAATGCTGATTTCATCAAACACAATTACATACTCAAAATCTGTACTACTGCGCATATAGGCAAACCTAGTGCGTTCCAAAGCACGTCTCTTTAGGCAAAAAACTCATTTCTGACAACATTGCCCAAATACATCTCAGAAGTGTGCAACTTGTTTCCTGAGGTAGAAAACGTCGAGAAACTGTCGTTTCCGCAAGCGCTGTGCTTCTACACATGTATTGGCTGAACAATGAAAGAGTACTGTAATGCATGTTTCTCCCCGCAAATGCACTGTTTCTAAGGAAATATGAACACACTGAGGAGACACTTGTGGGAGCTACTGTGACTAAAACTGAGCTTCTCTACGCACAGGGAAGGAAGAGAAATGCTGATTTCATCAAACACAATTACATACTCACAATCTGTACTACTGCGCAAATAGGCAAAACTAGTGCGTTCTAAAGAACGTGTCTTTAGCCACAAGTCATTTCTGTTAACGATGCCCAAATGCATCTCAGAAGTGTGCAACTTGTTTCCTGAGGTAGAAAACGTCGAGAACCTGTCGTTTCTGCAAGCGCTGTGCTTCTACACATGTATTGGCTGAACAATGAAAGAGTACTGTAATGCATGTTTCTCCCAGCAAATACACTGTTTCTAAGGAAATGTGCACACACTGAGGAGACACTTGTGGGAGCTACTGTGACTAAAACTGAGCTTCCCTATGCATAGGGAAGCAAGAGAAATGCTGATTTCATCAAACACAATTACATACTCAAAATCTGTGCCACTGTGCCAATAGGCAAAACTCGTGCGTTCTAAAGCACGTCTCTTTAGGCAAAAAACTCATTTCTGACAACATTGCCCAAATACATCTCAGAAGTGTGCAACTTGTTTCCTGAGGTAGAAGACTTCGAGAAACTGTCGTTTCTGCAAGCGCTGTGCTTCTACACATGTATTGGCTGAACAATGAAAGAGTACTGTAATGCATGTTTCTCCCAGCAAATACACTGTTTCTAAGTAAATATGAGCACATTGAGTAGACACTTGTGGGAGCTACTGTGACTAAAACTGAGCTTCTCTACGCACAGGGAAGCAAGAGAAATGCTGATTCCACAAACACAATTACATACTCACAATCTGTACTACTGCGTAAATAGGCAAAACTAGTGCGTTCTAAAGCACGTGTCTTTAGCCAAAAAAGTCATTTCTGTTAACGATGCCCAAATGCATCTCAGAAGTGTGCAACTTGTTCCGTGAGTTAGAAAACGTCGAGAAACTGTCATTTCTGCAAGCGCTGTGCTTCTACACATGTATTGGCTGAACAATGAAAGAGTACTGTAATGCATGTTTCTCCCAGCAAATACACTGTTTCTAAGTAAATATGAACACACTGAGGAGACACTTGTGGGAGCTACTGTGACTAAAACTGAGCTTCCCTATGCGCCAGGAAGCAAGAGAAATGCTGATTTCATCAAACACAATTACATACTCAAAATCTGCACCACTGCGCCAATAGGCAAAACTCGTGCGTTCTAAAGCAAGTCTCTTTAGGCAAAAAACTCATTTCTGACAACATTGCCCAAATACATCTCAGAAGTGTGCAACTTGTTTCCTGAGGTAGAAGACTTCGAGAAACTGTCGTTTCTGCAAGCGCTGTGCTTCTACACATGTATTGGCTGAACAATGAAAGAGTACTGTAATGCATGTTTCTCGCAGCTAATACACTGTTGCTAAGGAAATGGGAGCACACTGAAGAGACACTTGTGGGAGCTACTGTGACTAAAACTGAGCTTCTCTATGCACAGGGAAGCAAGAGAGATGCTGATTTCATCAAACACAATTACATACTCACAATCTGTACTACTGTGCAAATAGGCAAAACTAGTGCGTTCTAAAGCACGTGTATTTAGCCACAAGTCATTTCTGTTAACGATGCCCAAATGCATCTCAGAAGTGTGCAACTTGTTTCCTGAGGTAGAAAACGTCGAGAAACTGTCGTTTCTGCAAGCGCTGTGCTTCTACACATGTATTGGCTGAACAATGAAAGAGTACTGTAATGCATGTTTCTCCCAGCAAATACACTGTTTCTAAGGAAATGTGAACACACTGAGGAGACACTTGTGGGAGCTACTGTGACTAAAACTGAGCTTCCCTATGCATAGGGAAGCAAGAGAAATGCTGATTTCATCAAACACAGTTACATACTCAAAATCTGTACCACTGCGCCAATAGGCAAAACTCGTGCGTTCTAAAGCACGTCTCTTTAGGCAAAAAACTCATTTCTGACAACATTGCCCAAATACATCTCAGAAGTGTGCAACTTGTTTCCTGAGGTAGAAGACTTCGAGAAACTGTCGTTTCTGCAAGCGCTGTGCTTCTACACATGTATTGGCTGAACAATGAAAGAGTACTGTAATGCATGTTTCTCCCAGCTAATACACTGTTGATAAGGAAATGTGAAAACACTGAGGAGACACTTGTGGGAGCTACTGTGACTAAAACAGAGCTTCTCTACGCACAGGGAAGCAAAAGAAATGCTGATTTCATCAAACACAATTACATACTCACAATCTGTACTACTGCGCAAATAGGCAAAACTAGTGCGTTCTAAAGCACCTGTCTTTAGCCACAAAAGTCATTTCTGTTAACGATGCCCAAATGCATCTCAGAAGTGTGCAACTTGTTTCCTGAGGTAGAAGATTTCGAGAAACTGTCGTTTCTGCAAGCGCTGTGCTTCTACACATGTATTGGCTGAAATATGAAAGAGTACTGTAATGCATGTTTCTCCCAGCAAATACACTGTTTCTAAGGAAATATGAACACACTGAGGAGACACTTGTGGGAGCTACTGTGACTAAAACTGGGCTTCCCTATGCACAGGGAAGCAAGAGAAATGCTGATTTCATCAAACACAGTTACATACTCAAAATCTGTACCACTGCGCCAATAGGCAAAACTCGTGCGTTCTAAAGCACGTCTCTTTAGGCAAAAAACTCATTTCTGACAACATTGCCCAAATACATCTCAGAAGTGTGCAACTTGTTTCCTGAGGTAGAAGACTTCGAGAAACTGTCGTTTCTGCAAGCGCTGTGCTTCTACACATGTATTGGCTGAACAATGAAAGAGTACTGTAATGCATGTTTCTCCCCGCAAATACACTGTTTCTAAGTAAATATGAACACACTGAGGAGACACTTGTGGGAGCTACTGTGACTAAAACTGAGCTTCTCTACGCACAGGGAAGCAAAAGAAATGCTGATTTCATCAAACACAATTACATACTCACAATCTGTACTACTGCGCAAATAGGCAAAACTAGTGCGTTCTAAAGCACCTGTTTTTAGCCACAAAAGTCATTTCTGTAACGATGCCTAAATGCATCTCAGAAGTGTTCAAATTGTTCCGTGAGTTAGAAAACGTCGAGAAACTGTCGTTCTGCAAGCGCTGTGCTTCTACACATGTATTGGCTGAACAATGAAAGAGTACTGTAATGCATGTTTCTCCCAGCAAATACACTGTTTCTAAGGAAATGTGAACACACTGAGGAGACACTTGTGGGAGCTACTGTGACTAAAACTGAGCTTCTCTACGCACAGGGAAGCAAGAGAAATGCTGATTTCATCAAACACAATTACATACTCACAATCTGTACTACTGCGCAAATAGGCAAAACTAGTGCGTTCTAAAGCACCTGTCTTTAGCCACAAGTCATTTCTGTTAACGATGCCCAAATGCATCTCAGAAGTGTGCAACTTGTTTCCTGAGGTAGAAAACGTCGAGAACCTGTCGTTTCTGCAAGCGCTGTGCTTCTACACATGTATTGGCTGAACAATGAAAGAGTACTGTAATGCATGTTTCTCCCAGCAAATACACTGTTTCTAAGGAAATGTGCACACACTGAGGAGACACTTGTGGGAGCTACTGTGACTAAAACTGAGCTTCCCTATGCATAGGGAAGCAAGAGAAATGCTGATTTCATCAAACACAATTACATACTCAAAATCTGTGCCACTGTGCCAATAGGCAAAACTCGTGCGTTCTAAAGCACGTCTCTTTAGGCAAAAAACTCATTTCTGACAACATTGCCCAAATACATCTCAGAAGTGTGCAACTTGTTTCCTGAGGTAGAAGACTTCGAGAAACTGTCGTTTCTGCAAGCGCTGTGCTTCTACACATGTATTGGCTGAACAATGAAAGAGTACTGTAATGCATGTTTCTCCCAGCAAATACACTGTTTCTAAGTAAATATGAGCACATTGAGGAGACACTTGTGGGAGCTACTGTGACTAAAACTGAGCTTCTCTACGCACAGGGAAGCAAGAGAAATGCTGATTCCACAAACACAATTACATACTCACAATCTGTACTACTGCGTAAATAGGCAAAACTAGTGCGTTCTAAAGCACGTGTCTTTAGCCAAAAAAGTCATTTCTGTTAACGATGCCCAAATGCATCTCAGAAGTGTGCAACTTGTTCCGTGAGTTAGAAAACGTCGAGAAACTGTCATTTCTGCAAGCGCTGTGCTTCTACACATGTATTGGCTGAACAATGAAAGAGTACTGTAATGCATGTTTCTCCCAGCAAATACACTGTTTCTAAGTAAATATGAACACACTGAGGAGACACTTGTGGGAGCTACTGTGACTAAAACTGAGCTTCCCTATGCGCCAGGAAGCAAGAGAAATGCTGATTTCATCAAACACAATTACATACTCAAAATCTGTACCACTGCGCCAATAGGCAAAACTCGTGCGTTCTAAAGCAAGTCTCTTTAGGCAAAAAACTCATTTCTGACAACATTGCCCAAATACATCTCAGAAGTGTGCAACTTGTTTCCTGAGGTAGAAGACTTCGAGAAACTGTCGTTTCTGCAAGCGCTGTGCTTCTACACATGTATTGGCTGAACAATGAAAGAGTACTGTAATGCATGTTTCTCGCAGCTAATACACTGTTGCTAAGGAAATGGGAGCACACTGAAGAGACACTTGTGGGAGCTACTGTGACTAAAACTGAGCTTCTCTATGCACAGGGAAGCAAGAGAGATGCTGATTTCATCAAACACAATTACATACTCACAATCTGTACTACTGTGCAAATAGGCAAAACTAGTGCGTTCTAAAGCACGTGTATTTAGCCACAAGTCATTTCTGTTAACGATGCCCAAATGCATCTCAGAAGTGTGCAACTTGTTTCCTGAGGTAGAAAACGTCGAGAAACTGTCGTTTCTGCAAGCGCTGTGCTTCTACACATGTATTGGCTGAACAATGAAAGAGTACTGTAATGCATGTTTCTCCCAGCAAATACACTGTTTCTAAGGAAATGTGAACACACTGAGGAGACACTTGTGGGAGCTACTGTGACTAAAACTGAGCTTCCCTATGCATAGGGAAGCAAGAGAAATGCTGATTTCATCAAACACAGTTACATACTCAAAATCTGTACCACTGCGCCAATAGGCAAAACTCGTGCGTTCTAAAGCACGTCTCTTTAGGCAAAAAACTCATTTCTGACAACATTGCCCAAATACATCTCAGAAGTGTGCAACTTGTTTCCTGAGGTAGAAGACTTCGAGAAACTGTCGTTTCTGCAAGCGCTGTGCTTCTACACATGTATTGGCTGAACAATGAAAGAGTACTGTAATGCATGTTTCTCCCCGCAAATACACTGTTTCTAAGTAAATATGAACACACTGAGGAGACACTTGTGGGAGCTACTGTGACTAAAACAGAGCTTCTCTACGCACAGGGAAGCAAAAGAAATGCTGATTTCATCAAACACAATTACATACTCACAATCTGTACTACTGCGCAAATAGGCAAAACTAGTGCGTTCTAAAGCACCTGTCTTTAGCCACAAAAGTCATTTCTGTTAACGATGCCCAAATGCATCTCAGAAGTGTGCAACTTGTTTCCTGAGGTAGAAGATTTCGAGAAACTGTCGTTTCTGCAAGCGCTGTGCTTCTACACATGTATTGGCTGAAATATGAAAGAGTACTGTAATGCATGTTTCTCCCAGCAAATACACTGTTTCTAAGGAAATATGAACACACTGAGGAGACACTTGTGGGAGCTACTGTGACTAAAACTGGGCTTCCCTATGCACAGGGAAGCAAGAGAAATGCTGATTTCATCAAACACAGTTACATACTCAAAATCTGTACCACTGCGCCAATAGGCAAAACTCGTGCGTTCTAAAGCACGTCTCTTTAGGCAAAAAACTCATTTCTGACAACATTGCCCAAATACATCTCAGAAGTGTGCAACTTGTTTCCTGAGGTAGAAGACTTCGAGAAACTGTCGTTTCTGCAAGCGCTGTGCTTCTACACATGTATTGGCTGAACAATGAAAGAGTACTGTAATGCATGTTTCTCCCCGCAAATACACTGTTTCTAAGTAAATATGAACACACTGAGGAGACACTTGTGGGAGCTACTGTGACTAAAACTGAGCTTCTCTACGCACAGGGAAGCAAAAGAAATGCTGATTTCATCAAACACAATTACATACTCACAATCTGTACTACTGCGCAAATAGGCAAAACTAGTGCGTTCTAAAGCACCTGTTTTTAGCCACAAAAGTCATTTCTGTAACGATGCCTAAATGCATCTCAGAAGTGTTCAAATTGTTCCGTGAGTTAGAAAACGTCGAGAAACTGTCGTTCTGCAAGCGCTGTGCTTCTACACATGTATTGGCTGAACAATGAAAGAGTACTGTAATGCATGTTTCTCCCAGCAAATACACTGTTTCTAAGGAAATGTAAACACACTCAGGAGACACTTGTGGGAGCTACTGTGACTAAAACTGAGCTTCCCTATGCATAGGGAAGCAAGAGAACTGCTGATTTCATCAAACACAGTTACATACTCAAAATCTGTACCACTGCGCCAATAGGCAAAACTCGTGCGTTCTAAAGCACGTCTCTTTAGGCAAAAAACTCATTTCTGACAACATTGCCCAAATACATTTCAGAAGTGTGCAACTTGTTCCGGGAGTTAGAATAAGTCGAGAAACTGTCGTTTCTGCAAGCGCTGTGCTTCTACACATGTATTGGCTGAACAATGAAAGAGTACTGTAATGCATGTTTCTCCCAGCAAATACACTGTTTCTAAGGAAATATGAGCACACTGAGGAGACACTTGTGGGAGCTACTGTGACTAAAACTGAGCTTCTCTACGCACAGGGAAGCAAGAGAAATGCTGATTTCATCAAACACAATTACATACTCACAATCTGTACTACTGCGCAAATAGGCAAAACTAGTGCGTTCTAAAGCACCTGTCTTTAGCCACAAAAGTCATTTCTGTTAACGATGCCCAAATGCATTTCAGAAGTGTGCAAATTGTTCCGTGAGTTAGAAAACGTCGAGAAACTGTCGTTCTGCAAGCGCTGTGCTTCTACACATGTATTGGCTGAACAATGAAAGAGTACTGTAATGCATGTTTCTCCCAGCAAATACACTGTTTCTAAGGAAATGTGAACACACTGAGGAGACACTTGTGGGACCTACTGTGACTAAAACTGAGCTTCCCTATGCATAGGGAAGCAAGAGAACTGCTGATTTCATCAAACACAGTTACATACTCAAAATCTGTGCCACTGCGCCAATAGGCAAAACTCGTGCGTTCTAAAGCACGTCTCTTTAGGCAAAAACTCATTTCTGACAACATTGCCCAAATACATCTCAGAAGTGTGCAACTTGTTTCCTGAGGTAGAAGACTTCGAGAAACTGTCGTTTCTGCAAGCGCTGTGCTTCTACACATGTATTGGCTGAACAATGAAAGAGTACTGTAATGCATGTTTCTCCCAGCAAATACACTGTTTCTAAGGAAATATGAACACACTGAGGAGACACTTGTGGGAGCTACTGTGACTAAAACTGAGCTTCTCTACGCACAGGGAAGGAAGAGAAATGCTGATTTCATCAAACACAGTTACATACTCAAAATCTGTACCACTGCGCCAATAGGCAAAACTCGTGCGTTCTAAAGCACGTCTCTTTAGGCAAAAAACTCATTTCTGACAACATTGCCCAAATACATCTCAGAAGTGTGCAACTTGTTTCCTGAGGTAGAAGACTTCGAGAAACTGTCGTTTCTGCAAGCGCTGTGCTTCTACACATGTATTGGCTGAACAATGAAAGAGTACTGTAATGCATGTTTCTCCCAGCTAATACACTGTTGATAAGGAAATGTGAAAACACTGAGGAGACACTTGTGGGAGCTACTGTGACTAAAACAGAGCTTCTCTACGCACAGGGAAGCAAAAGAAATGCTGATTTCATCAAACACAATTACATACTCACAATCTGTACTACTGCGCAAATAGGCAAAACTAGTGCGTTCTAAAGCACCTGTCTTTAGCCACAAAAGTCATTTCTGTTAACGATGCCCAAATGCATCTCAGAAGTGTGAAACTTGTTTACTGAGGTAGAAGATTTCGAGAAACTGTCGTTTCTGCAAGCGCTGTGCTTCTACACATGTATTGGCTGAACAATGAAAGAGTACTGTAATGCATGTTTCTCCCAGCAAATACACTGTTTCTAAGGAAATATGAACACAATGAGGAGACACTTGTGGGAGCTACTGTGACTAAAACTGGGCTTCCCTATGCACAGGGAAGCAAGAGAAATGCTGATTTCATCAAACACAGTTACATACTCAAAATCTGTACCACTGCGCCAATAGGCAAAACTCGTGCGTTCTAAAGCACGTCTCTTTAGGCAAAAAACTCATTTCTGACAACATTGCCCAAATACATATCAGAAGTGTGCAACTTGTTCCGTGAGTTAGAATACGTCGAGAAACTGTCGTTTCTGCAAGCGCTGTGCTTCTACACATGTATTGGCTGAACAATGAAAGAGTACTGTAATGCATGTTTCTCCCAGCAAATACACTGTTTCTAAGGAAATGTGAACACACTCAGGAGACACTTCTGGGAGCTACTGTGACTAAAACTGAGCTTCCCTATGCATAGGGAAGCAAGAGAACTGCTGATTTCATCAAACACAGTTACATACTCAAAATCTGTACCACTGCGCCAATAGGCAAAACTCGTGCGTTCTAAAGCACGTCTCTTTAGGCAAAAAACTCATTTCTGACAACATTGCCCAAATACATCTCAGAAGTGTGCAACTTGTTTCCTGAGGTAGAAGACTTCGAGAAACTGTCGTTTCTGCAAGCGCTGTGCTTCTACACATGTATTGGCTGAACAATGAAAGAGTACTGTAATGCATGTTTCTCCCAGCAAATACACTGTTTCTAAGTAAACATGAGCACACTGAGGAGACACTTGTGGGAGCTACTGTGACTAAAACTGAGCTTCTCTACGCACAGGGAAGCAAGAGAAATGCTGATTTCATCAAACACAATTACATACTCACAATCTGTACTACTGCGCAAATAGGCAAAACTAGTGCGTTCTAAAGCACGTGTCTTTAGCCACAAGTCATTTCTGTTAACGATGCCCAAATGCATCTCAGAAGTGTGCAACTTGTTTCCTGAGGTAGAAAACGTCGAGAAACTGTCGTTTCTGCAAGCGCTGTGCTTCTACACATGTATTGGCTGAACAATGAAAGAGTACTGTAATGCATGTTTCTCACAGCAAATACACTGTTTCTAAGGAAATATGCCCACACTGAGGAGACACTTGTGAGAGCTACTGTGACTAAAACTGGGCTTCCCTATGCACAGGGAAGCAAGAGAAATGCTGATTTCATCAAACACAGTTACATACTCAAAATCTGTACCACTGGGCCAATAGGCAAAACTCGTGCGTTCCATGGCACGTCTCTTTAGGCAAAAAACTCATTTCTGACAACATTGCCCAAATACATCTCAGAAGTGTGCAACTTGTTTCCTGAGGTAGAAGACTTCGAGAAACTGTCGTTTCTGCAAGCGCTGTGCTTCTACACATGTATTGGCTGAACAATGAAAGAGTACTGTAATGCATGTTTCTCCCCGCAAATACACTGTTTCTAAGTAAATATGAACACACTGAGGAGACACTTGTGGGAGCTACTGTGACTAAAACTGAGCTTCTCTACGCACAGGGAAGCAAGAGAAATGCTGATTTCATCAAACACAATTACATACTCACAATCTGTACTACTGCGCAAATAGGCAAAACTAGTCCGTTCCAAAGCACGTCTCTTTAGGCAAAAAACTCATTTCTGACAACATTGCCCAAATACATCTCAGAAGTGTGCAACTTGTTCCGTGAGTTAGAATACGTCGAGAAACTGTCGTTTCTGCAAGCGCTGTGCTTCTACACATGTATTGGCTGAACAATGAAAGAGTACTGTAATGCATGTTTCTCCCAGCTAATACACTGTTGCTAAGGAAATGTGAAAACACTGAGGAGACACTTGTGGGAGCTACTGTGACTAAAACAGAGCTTCTCTACGCACAGGGAAGCAAAAGAAATGCTGATTTCATCAAACACAATTACATACTCACAATCTGTACTACTGCGCAAATAGGCAAAACTAGTGCGTTCTAAAGCACCTGTCTTTAGCCACAAAAGTCATTTCTGTTAACGATGCCCAAATGCATCTCAGAAGTGTGCAACTTGTTTCCTGAGTTAGAATACGTCGAGAAACTGTCGTTTCTGCAAGCGCTGTGCTTCTACACATGTATTGGCTGAACAATGAAAGAGTACTGTAATGCATGTTTCTCCCAGCAAATACACTGTTTCTAAGGAAATGTGAACACACTGAGGAGACACTTGTGGGCGCTACTGTGACTAAAACTGTGCTTACCTGTGCATAGGGAAGCAAAAGAAATGCTGATTTCATCAAACACAGTTACATACTCAAAATCTGTACCACTGGGCCAATAGGCAAAACTCGTGCGTTCCATGGCATGTCTCTTTAGGCAAAAAACTCATTTCTGACAACATTGCCCAAATACATCTCAGAAGTGTGCAACTTGTTTCCTGAGGTAGAAGACTTCGAGAAACTGTCGTTTCTGCAAGCGCTGTGCTTCTACACATGTATTGGCTGAACAATGAAAGAGTACTGTAATGCATGTTTCTCCCCGCAAATATACTGTTTCTAAGTAAATATGAACACACTGAGGAGACACTTGTGGGAGCTACTGTGACTAAAACTGAGCTTCTCTACGCACAGGGAAGCAAGAGAAATGCTGATTTCATCAAACACAATTACATACTCACAATCTGTACTACTGCGCAAATAGGCAAAACTAGTCCGTTCCAAAGCACGTCTCTTTAGGCAAAAAACTCATTTCTGACAACATTGCCCAAATACATCTCAGAAGTGTGCAACTTGTTCCGTGAGTTAGAATACGTCGAGAAACTGTCGTTTCTGCAAGCGCTGTGCTTCTACACATGTATTGGCTGAACAATGAAAGAGTACTGTAATGCATGTTTCTCCCAGCTAATACACTGTTGCTAAGGAAATGTGAAAACACTGAGGAGACACTTGTGGGAGCTACTGTGACTAAAACAGAGCTTCTCTACGCACAGGGAAGCAAAAGAAATGCTGATTTCATCAAACACAATTACATACTCACAATCTGTACTACTGCGCAAATAGGCAAAACTAGTGCGTTCTAAAGCACCTGTCTTTAGCCACAAAAGTCATTTCTGTTAACGATGCCCAAATGCATCTCAGAAGTGTGCAACTTGTTTCCTGAGTTAGAATACGTCGAGAAACTGTCGTTTCTGCAAGCGCTGTGCTTCTACACATGTATTGGCTGAACAATGAAAGAGTACTGTAATGCATGTTTCTCCCAGCAAATACACTGTTTCTAAGGAAATGTGAACACACTGAGGAGACACTTGTGGGAGCTACTGTGACTAAAACTGTGCTTACCTGTGCATAGGGAAGCAAAAGAAATGCTGATTTCATCAAACACAGTTACATACTCAAAATCTGTACCACTGCGCCAATAGGCAAAACTCGTGCGTTCTAAAGCACGTCTCTTTAGGCAAAAAACTCATTTCTGACAACATTGCCCAAATACATCTCAGAAGTGTGCAACTTGTTTCCTGAGGTAGAAGACTTCGAGAAACTGTCGTTTCTGCAAGCGCTGTGCTTCTACACATGTATTGGCTGAACAATGAAAGAGTACTGTAATGCATGTTTCTCCCAGCAAATACACTGTTTCTAAGGAAATATGAGCACACTGAGGAGACACTTGTGGGAGCTACTGTGACTAAAACTGGGCTTCCCTATGCACAGGGAAGCAAGAGAAATGCTGATTTCATCAAACACAGTTACATACTCAAAATCTGTACCACTGGGCCAATAGGCAAAACTCGTGCGTTCTAAAGCACGTCTCTTTAGGCAAAAAACTCATTTCTGACAACATTGCCCAAATACATCTCAGAAGTGTGCAACTTGTTTCCTGAGGTAGAAGACTTCGAGAAACTGTCGTTTCTGCAAGCGCTGTGCTTCTACACATGTATTGGCTGAACAATGAAAGAGTAATGTAATGCATGTCTCCCAGCTAATACACTGTTGATAAGGAAATGTGAAAACACTGAGGAGACACTTGTGGGAGCTACTGTGACTAAAACAGAGCTTCTCTACGCACAGGGAAGCAAAAGAAATGCTGATTTCATCAAACACAATTACATACTCACAATCTGTACTACTGCGCAAATAGGCAAAACTAGTGCGTTCTAAAGCACCTGTCTTTAGCCACAAAAGTCATTTCTGTTAACGATGCCCAAATGCATCTCAGAAGTGTGCAACTTGTTTCCTGAGGTAGAAGATTTCGAGAAACTGTCGTTTCTGCAAGCGCTGTGCTTCTACACATGTATTGGCTGAACAATGAAAGAGTACTGTAATGCATGTTTCTCCCAGCAAATACACTGTTTCTAAGGAAATATGAACACACTGAGGAGACACTTGTGGGAGCTACTGTGACTAAAACTGGGCTTCCCTATGCACAGGGAAGCAAGAGAAATGCTGATTTCATCAAACACAGTTACATACTCAAAATCTGTACCACTGCGCCAATAGGCAAAACTCGTGCGTTCTAAAGCACGTCTCTTTAGGCAAAAAACTCATTTCTGACAACATTGCCCAAATACATCTCAGAAGTGTGCAACTTGTTTCCTGAGGTAGAAGACTTCGAGAAACTGTCGTTTCTGCAAGCGCTGTGCTTCTACACATGTATTGGCTGAACAATGAAAGAGTACTGTAATGCATGTTTCTCCCCGCAAATACACTGTTTCTAAGTAAATATGAACACACTGAGGAGACACTTGTGGGAGCTACTGTGACTAAAACTGAGCTTCTCTACGCACAGGGAAGCAAGAGAAATGCTGATTTCATCAAACACAATTACATACTCACAATCTGTACTACTGCGCAAATAGGCAAAACTAGTCCGTTCCAAAGCACGTCTCTTTAGGCAAAAAACTCATTTCTGACAACATTGCCCAAATACATCTCAGAAGTGTGCAACTTGTTCCGTGAGTTAGAATACGTCGAGAAACTGTCGTTTCTGCAAGCGCTGTGCTTCTACACATGTATTGGCTGAACAATGAAAGAGTACTGTAATGCATGTTTCTCCCAGCTAATACACTGTTGCTAAGGAAATGTGAAAACACTGAGGAGACACTTGTGGGAGCTACTGTGACTAAAACAGAGCTTCTCTACGCACAGGGAAGCAAAAGAAATGCTGATTTCATCAAACACAATTACATACTCACAATCTGTACTACTGCGCAAATAGGCAAAACTAGTGCGTTCTAAAGCACCTGTCTTTAGCCACAAAAGTCATTTCTGTTAACGATGCCCAAATGCATCTCAGAAGTGTGCAACTTGTTTCCTGAGTTAGAATACGTCGAGAAACTGTCGTTTCTGCAAGCGCTGTGCTTCTACACATGTATTGGCTGAACAATGAAAGAGTACTGTAATGCATGTTTCTCCCAGCAAATACACTGTTTCTAAGGAAATGTGAACACACTGAGGAGACACTTGTGGGCGCTACTGTGACTAAAACTGTGCTTACCTGTGCATAGGGAAGCAAAAGAAATGCTGATTTCATCAAACACAGTTACATACTCAAAATCTGTACCACTGGGCCAATAGGCAAAACTCGTGCGTTCCATGGCATGTCTCTTTAGGCAAAAAACTCATTTCTGACAACATTGCCCAAATACATCTCAGAAGTGTGCAACTTGTTTCCTGAGGTAGAAGACTTCGAGAAACTGTCGTTTCTGCAAGCGCTGTGCTTCTACACATGTATTGGCTGAACAATGAAAGAGTACTGTAATGCATGTTTCTCCCCGCAAATATACTGTTTCTAAGTAAATATGAACACACTGAGGAGACACTTGTGGGAGCTACTGTGACTAAAACTGAGCTTCTCTACGCACAGGGAAGCAAGAGAAATGCTGATTTCATCAAACACAATTACATACTCACAATCTGTACTACTGCGCAAATAGGCAAAACTAGTCCGTTCCAAAGCACGTCTCTTTAGGCAAAAAACTCATTTCTGACAACATTGCCCAAATACATCTCAGAAGTGTGCAACTTGTTCCGTGAGTTAGAATACGTCGAGAAACTGTCGTTTCTGCAAGCGCTGTGCTTCTACACATGTATTGGCTGAACAATGAAAGAGTACTGTAATGCATGTTTCTCCCAGCTAATACACTGTTGCTAAGGAAATGTGAAAACACTGAGGAGACACTTGTGGGAGCTACTGTGACTAAAACAGAGCTTCTCTACGCACAGGGAAGCAAAAGAAATGCTGATTTCATCAAACACAATTACATACTCACAATCTGTACTACTGCGCAAATAGGCAAAACTAGTGCGTTCTAAAGCACCTGTCTTTAGCCACAAAAGTCATTTCTGTTAACGATGCCCAAATGCATCTCAGAAGTGTGCAACTTGTTTCCTGAGTTAGAATACGTCGAGAAACTGTCGTTTCTGCAAGCGCTGTGCTTCTACACATGTATTGGCTGAACAATGAAAGAGTACTGTAATGCATGTTTCTCCCAGCAAATACACTGTTTCTAAGGAAATGTGAACACACTGAGGAGACACTTGTGGGAGCTACTGTGACTAAAACTGTGCTTACCTGTGCATAGGGAAGCAAAAGAAATGCTGATTTCATCAAACACAGTTACATACTCAAAATCTGTACCACTGCGCCAATAGGCAAAACTCGTGCGTTCTAAAGCACGTCTCTTTAGGCAAAAAACTCATTTCTGACAACATTGCCCAAATACATCTCAGAAGTGTGCAACTTGTTTCCTGAGGTAGAAGACTTCGAGAAACTGTCGTTTCTGCAAGCGCTGTGCTTCTACACATGTATTGGCTGAACAATGAAAGAGTACTGTAATGCATGTTTCTCCCAGCAAATACACTGTTTCTAAGGAAATATGAGCACACTGAGGAGACACTTGTGGGAGCTACTGTGACTAAAACTGGGCTTCCCTATGCACAGGGAAGCAAGAGAAATGCTGATTTCATCAAACACAGTTACATACTCAAAATCTGTACCACTGGGCCAATAGGCAAAACTCGTGCGTTCTAAAGCACGTCTCTTTAGGCAAAAAACTCATTTCTGACAACATTGCCCAAATACATCTCAGAAGTGTGCAACTTGTTTCCTGAGGTAGAAGACTTCGAGAAACTGTCGTTTCTGCAAGCGCTGTGCTTCTACACATGTATTGGCTGAACAATGAAAGAGTAATGTAATGCATGTCTCCCAGCTAATACACTGTTGATAAGGAAATGTGAAAACACTGAGGAGACACTTGTGGGAGCTACTGTGACTAAAACAGAGCTTCTCTACGCACAGGGAAGCAAAAGAAATGCTGATTTCATCAAACACAATTACATACTCACAATCTGTACTACTGCGCAAATAGGCAAAACTAGTGCGTTCTAAAGCACCTGTCTTTAGCCACAAAAGTCATTTCTGTTAACGATGCCCAAATGCATCTCAGAAGTGTGCAACTTGTTTCCTGAGGTAGAAGATTTCGAGAAACTGTCGTTTCTGCAAGCGCTGTGCTTCTACACATGTATTGGCTGAACAATGAAAGAGTACTGTAATGCATGTTTCTCCCAGCAAATACACTGTTTCTAAGGAAATATGAACACACTGAGGAGACACTTGTGGGAGCTACTGTGACTAAAACTGGGCTTCCCTATGCACAGGGAAGCAAGAGAAATGCTGATTTCATCAAACACAGTTACATACTCAAAATCTGTACCACTGCGCCAATAGGCAAAACTCGTGCGTTCTAAAGCACGTCTCTTTAGGCAAAAAACTCATTTCTGACAACATTGCCCAAATACATCTCAGAAGTGTGCAACTTGTTTCCTGAGGTAGAAGACTTCGAGAAACTGTCGTTTCTGCAAGCGCTGTGCTTCTACACATGTATTGGCTGAACAATGAAAGAGTACTGTAATGCATGTTTCTCCCCGCAAATACACTGTTTCTAAGTAAATATGAACACACTGAGGAGACACTTGTGGGAGCTACTGTGACTAAAACTGAGCTTCTCTACGCACAGGGAAGCAAAAGAAATGCTTATTTCATCAAACACAATTACATACTCACAATCTGTACTACTGCGCACATAGGCAAAACTAGTGCGTTCTAAAGCACCTGTTTTTAGCCACAAAAGTCATTTCTGTAACGATGCCTAAATGCATCTCAGAAGTGTTCAAATTGTTCCGTGAGTTAGAAAACGTCGAGAAACTGTCGTTCTGCAAGCGCTGTGCTTCTACACATGTATTGGCTGAACAATGAAAGAGTACTGTAATGCATGTTTCTCCCAGCAAATACACTGTTTCTAAGGAAATGTGAACACACTGAGGAGACACTTGTGGGAGCTACTGTGACTAAAACTGAGCTTCCCTATGCATAGGGAAGCAAGAGAACTGCTGATTTCATCAAACACAGTTACATACTCAAAATCTGTACCACTGCGCCAATAGGCAAAACTCGTGCGTTCTAAAGCACGTCTCTTTAGGCAAAAAACTCATTTCTGACAACATTGCCCAAATACATTTCAGAAGTGTGCAACTTGTTCCGGGAGTTAGAATAAGTCGAGAAACTGTCGTTTCTGCAAGCGCTGTGCTTCTACACATGTATTGGCTGAACAATGAAAGAGTACTGTAATGCATGTTTCTCCCAGCAAATACACTGTTTCTAAGGAAATATGAGCACACTGAGGAGACACTTGTGGGAGCTACTGTGACTAAAACTGAGCTTCTCTACGCACAGGGAAGCAAGAGAAATGCTGATTTCATCAAACACAATTACATACTCACAATCTGTACTACTGCGCAAATAGGCAAAACTAGTGCGTTCTAAAGCACCTGTCTTTAGCCACAAAAGTCATTTCTGTTAACGATGCCCAAATGCATCTCAGAAGTGTGCAAATTGTTCCGTGAGTTAGAAAACGTCGAGAAACTGTCGTTCTGCAAGCGCTGTGCTTCTACACATGTATTGGCTGAACAATGAAAGAGTACTGTAATGCATGTTTCTCCCAGCAAATACACTGTTTCTAAGGAAATGTGAACTCACTGAGGAGACACTTGTGGGACCTACTGTGACTAAAACTGAGCTTCCCTATGCATAGGGAAGCAAGAGAAATGCTGATTTCATCAAACACAGTTACATACTCAAAATCTGTACCACTGCGCCAATAGGCAAAACTCTTGCGTTCTAAAGCACGTCTCCTTAGGCAAAAACTCATTTCTGACAACATTGCCCAAATACATCTCAGAAGTGTGCAACTTGTTTCCTGAGGTAGAAGACTTCGAGAAACTGTCGTTTCTGCAAGCGCTGTGCTTCTACACATGTATTGGCTGAACAATGAAAGAGTACTGTAATGCATGTTTCTCCCAGCAAATACACTGTTTCTAAGTAAATATGAACACACTGAGGAGACACTTGTGGGAGCTACTGTGACTAAAACTGGGCTTCTCTACGCACAGGGAAGCAAGAGAAATGCTGATTTCATCAAACACAATTACATACTCAAAATCTGTACTACTGCACAAATAGGCAAAACTAGTGCGTTCCAAAGCACGTCTCTTTAGGCAAAAAACTCATTTCTGACAACATTGCCCAAATACATCTCAGAAGTGTGCAACTTGTTCCGTGAGTTAGAATACGTCGAGAAACTGTCGTTTCTGCAAGCGCTGTGCTTCTACACATGTATTGGCTGAACAATGAAAGAGTACTGTAATGCATGTTTCTCCCAGCTAATACACTGTTGCTAAGGAAATGTGAACACACTGAGGAGACACTTGTGGGAGCTACTGTGACTAAAACAGAGCTTCTCTACGCACAGGGAAGCAAAAGAAATGCTGATTTCATCAAACACAATTACATACTCACAATCTGTACTACTGCGCAAATAGGCAAAACTAGTGCATTCTAAAGCACTTGTCTTTAGCCACAAAAGTCATTTCTGTTAAAGATGCCCAAATGCATCTCAGAAGTGTGCAACTTGTTCCGTGAGTTAGAAAACGTCGAGAAACTGTCGTTTCTGCAAGCGCTGTGCTTCTACACATGTATTGGCTGAACAATGAAAGAGTATTGTAATGCATGTTTCTCCCAGCAAATACACTGTTTCTAAGGAAATGTGAACACACTGAGGAGACACTTGTGGGAGCTACTGTGACTAAAACTGAGCTTCCCTATGCACAGGGAAGCAAGAGAAATGCTGATTTCATCAAACACAGTTACATACTCAAAATCTGTACCACTGGGCCAATAGGCAAAACTCGTGCGTTCTAAAGCATGTCTCTTTAGGCAAAAAACTCATTTCTGACAACATTGCCCAAATACATCTCAGAAGTGTGCAACTTGTTTCCTGAGGTAGAAGACTTCGAGAAACTGTCGTTTCTGCAAGCGCTGTGCTTCTACACATGTATTGGCTGAATAATGAAAGAGTACTGTAATGCATGTTTCTCCCCGCAAATACACTGTTTCTAAGTAAATAAGAACACACTGAGGAGACACTTGTGGGAGCTACTGTGACTAAAACTGAGCTTCTCTACGCACAGGGAAGCAAGAGAAATGCTGATTTCATCAACCACAATTACATACTCACAATCTGTACTACTGCGCAAATAGGCAAAACTAGTGCATTCCAAAGCACGTCTCTTTAGGCAAAAAACTCATTTCTGACAACATTGCCCAAATACATCTCAGAAGTGTGCAACTTGTTCCGTGAGTTAGTATACGTCGAGATACTGTCGTTTCTGCAAGCGCTGTGCTTCTACACATGTATTGGCTGAACAATGAAAGAGTACTGTAATGCATGTTTCTCCCAGCAAATACACTGTTTCTAAGGAAATATGAGCACACTGAGGAGACACTTGTGGGAGCTACTGTGACTAAAACTGAGCTTCTCTACGCACAGGGAAGCAAGAGAAATGCTGATTTCATCAAACACAATTACATACTCACAATCGGTACTACTGCGCGAATAGGCAAAACTAGTGCGTTCTAAAGCACGTCTCTTTAGGCAAAAAACTCATTTCTGACAACATTGCCCAAATACATCTCAGAAGTGTGCAACTTGTTCCGTGAGTTAGAATACGTCGAGAAACTGTCGTTTCTGCAAGCGCTGTGCTTCTACACATGTATTGGCTGAACAATGAAAGAGTACTGTAATGCATGTTTCTCCCAGCAAATACACTGTTTCTAAGGAAATATGAGCACACTGAGGAGACACTTGTGGGAGCTACTGTGACTAAAACTGAGCTTCTCTACGCACAGGGAAGCAAGAGAAATGCTGATTTCATCAAACACAATTACATACTCACAATCTGTACTACTGCGCAAATAGGCAAAACTAGTGCGTTCTAAACCACGTCTCTTTAGGCAAAAAACTCATTTCTGACAACATTGCCCAAATACATCTAAGAAGTGTGCAACTTGTTCTGTGAGTTAGAATACGTCGAGAAACTGTTGTTTCTGAAAGCGCTGTGCTTCTACACATGTATTGGCTGAACAATGAAAGAGTACTGTAATGCATGTTTCTCCCAGCAAATACACTGTTTCTAAGTAAATATGAGCACACTGAGGAGACACTTGTGGGTGCTACTGTGACTAAAACTGAGCTTCTCTACGCACAGGGAAGCAAGAGAAATGATGATTTCATCAAACACAATTACATACTCACAATCTGTACTACTGCTCAAATAGGCAAAACTAGTGCGTTCTAAAGCACCTGTCTTTAGCCACAAAAGTCATTTCTGTTAACGATGCCCAAATGCATCTCAGAAGTGTGCAAATTGTTCCGTGAGTTAGAAAACGTAGAAAAACTGTCGTTTCTGCAAGCGCTGTGCTTCTACACATGTACTGGCTGAACAATGAAAGAGTACTGTAATGCATGTTTCTCCCAGCAAATACACTGTTTCTAAGGAAATGTGAACACACTGAGGAGACACTTGTGGGAGCTACTGTGACTAAAAGTGAGCTTCCCTATGCATAGGGAAGCAAGAGAAATGCTGATTTCATCAAACACAGTTACATACTCAAAATCTGTACCACTGCGCCAATAGGCAAAACTCGTGCGTTCTAAAGCACGTCTCTTTAGGCAAAAAACTCATTTCTGACAACATTGCCCAAATACATCTCAGGAGTGTGCAACTTGTTTCCTGAGGTAGAAGACTTCGAGAAACTGTCGTTTCTGCAAGTGCTATGCTTCTACACATGTATTGGCTGAACAATGAAAGAGTACTGTAAAGCATGTTTCTCCCAGCAAATACACTGTTTCTAAGTAAATATGAGCACATTGAGGAGACACTTGTGGGAGGTACTGTGACTAAAACTGAGCTTCTCTACGCACAGGGAAGCAAGAGAAATGCTGATTTCATCAAACACAATTACATACTCACAATCTGTACTACTGCGCAACTAGGCAAAACTAGTGCGTTCTAAAGCACATCTCTTTAGGCAAAAACCTCATTTCTGACAACATTGCCCAAATACATCTCAGAAGTGTGCAACTTGTTTCCTGAGGTAGAAGACTTTGAGAAACTGTCGTTTCTGCAAGCGCTGTGCTTCTACACATGTATTGGCTGAACAATGAAAGAGTACTGTAATGCATGTTTCTCCCAGCAAATACACTGTTTCTAAGGAAATATGAGCACATTGAGGAGACACTTGTGGGAGCTACTGTGACTAAAACTGAGCTTCTCTACGCACAGGGAAGCAAGAGAAATGCTGATTTCTTCAAAAAAAATTACATACTCACAATCTGTACTACTGCTCAAATAGGCAAAACTAGTGCGTTCTAAAGCACGTGTCTTTAGCCAAAAAAGTCATTTCTGTTAATGATGCCCAAATGCATCTCAGAAGTGTGCAACTTGTTCCGTGAGTTAGAAAACGTCGAGAAACTATCGTTTCTGCAAGCACTGTGCTTCTACACATGTATTGGCTGAACAATGAAAGAGTACTGTAATGCATGTTTCTCCCAGCAAATACACTGTTTCTATGGAAATGTGAACACACTGAGGAGACACTTGTGGGAGCTACTGTGACTAAAACTGAGCTTCCCTGTGCACAGGGAAGCAAGAGAAATGCTGATTTCATCAAACACAGTTACATACTCAAAATCTGTACCACTGCGCCAATAGGCAAAACTCGTGCGTTCTAAAGCACGTCTCCTTAGGCAAAAACTCATTTCTGACAACATTGCCCAAATACATCTCAGAAGTGTGCAACTTGTTTCCTGAGGTAGAAGACTTCGAGAAACTGTCGTTTCTGCAAGCGCTGTGCTTCTACACATGTATTGGCTGAACAATGAAAGAGTACTGTAATGCATGTTTCTCCCAGCAAATACACTGTTTCTAAGTAAATATGAACACACTGAGGAGACACTTGTGGGAGCTACTGTGACTAAAACTGGGCTTCTCTACGCACAGGGAAGCAAGAGAAATGCTGATTTCATCAAACACAATTACATACTCAAAATCTGTACTACTGCACAAATAGGCAAAACTAGTGCGTTCCAAAGCACGTCTCTTTAGGCAAAAAACTCATTTCTGACAACATTGCCCAAATACATCTCAGAAGTGTGCAACTTGTTCCGTGAGTTAGAATACGTCGAGAAACTGTCGTTTCTGCAAGCGCTGTGCTTCTACACATGTATTGGCTGAACAATGAAAGAGTACTGTAATGCATGTTTCTCCCAGCTAATACACTGTTGCTAAGGAAATGTGAACACACTGAGGAGACACTTGTGGGAGCTACTGTGACTAAAACAGAGCTTCTCTACGCACAGGGAAGCAAAAGAAATGCTGATTTCATCAAACACAATTACATACTCACAATCTGTACTACTGCGCAAATAGGCAAAACTAGTGCATTCTAAAGCACTTGTCTTTAGCCACAAAAGTCATTTCTGTTAAAGATGCCCAAATGCATCTCAGAAGTGTGCAACTTGTTCCGTGAGTTAGAAAACGTCGAGAAACTGTCGTTTCTGCAAGCGCTGTGCTTCTACACATGTATTGGCTGAACAATGAAAGAGTATTGTAATGCATGTTTCTCCCAGCAAATACACTGTTTCTAAGGAAATGTGAACACACTGAGGAGACACTTGTGGGAGCTACTGTGACTAAAACTGAGCTTCCCTATGCACAGGGAAGCAAGAGAAATGCTGATTTCATCAAACACAGTTACATACTCAAAATCTGTACCACTGGGCCAATAGGCAAAACTCGTGCGTTCTAAAGCATGTCTCTTTAGGCAAAAAACTCATTTCTGACAACATTGCCCAAATACATCTCAGAAGTGTGCAACTTGTTTCCTGAGGTAGAAGACTTCGAGAAACTGTCGTTTCTGCAAGCGCTGTGCTTCTACACATGTATTGGCTGAATAATGAAAGAGTACTGTAATGCATGTTTCTCCCCGCAAATACACTGTTTCTAAGTAAATAAGAACACACTGAGGAGACACTTGTGGGAGCTACTGTGACTAAAACTGAGCTTCTCTACGCACAGGGAAGCAAGAGAAATGCTGATTTCATCAACCACAATTACATACTCACAATCTGTACTACTGCGCAAATAGGCAAAACTAGTGCATTCCAAAGCACGTCTCTTTAGTCAAAAAACTCATTTCTGACAACATTGCCCAAATACATCTCAGAAGTGTGCAACTTGTTCCGTGAGTTAGTATTCGTCGAGATACTGTCGTTTCTGCAAGCGCTGTGCTTCTACACATGTATTGGCTGAACAATGAAAGAGTACTGTAATGCATGTTTCTCCCAGCAAATACACTGTTTCTAAGGAAATATGAGCACACTGAGGAGACACTTGTGGGAGCTACTGTGACTAAAACTGAGCTTCTCTACGCACAGGGAAGCAAGAGAAATGCTGATTTCATCAAACACAATTACATACTCACAATCGGTACTACTGCGCGAATAGGCAAAACTAGTGCGTTCTAAAGCACGTCTCTTTAGGCAAAAAACTCATTTCTGACAACATTGCCCAAATACATCTAAGAAGTGTGCAACTTGTTCTGTGAGTTAGAATACGTCGAGAAACTGTTGTTTCTGAAAGCGCTGTGCTTCTACACATGTATTGGCTGAACAATGAAAGAGTACTGTAATGCATGTTTCTCCCAGCAAATACACTGTTTCTAAGTAAATATGAGCACACTGAGGAGACACTTGTGGGTGCTACTGTGACTAAAACTGAGCTTCTCTACGCACAGGGAAGCAAGAGAAATGATGATTTCATCAAACACAATTACATACTCACAATCTGTACTACTGCTCAAATAGGCAAAACTAGTGCGTTCTAAAGCACCTGTCTTTAGCCACAAAAGTCATTTCTGTTAACGATGCCCAAATGCATCTCAGAAGTGTGCAAATTGTTCCGTGAGTTAGAAAACGTAGAAAAACTGTCGTTTCTGCAAGCGCTGTGCTTCTACACATGTACTGGCTGAACAATGAAAGAGTACTGTAATGCATGTTTCTCCCAGCAAATACACTGTTTCTAAGGAAATGTGAACACACTGAGGAGACACTTGTGGGAGCTACTGTGACTAAAAGTGAGCTTCCCTATGCATAGGGAAGCAAGAGAAATGCTGATTTCATCAAACACAGTTACATACTCAAAATCTGTACCACTGCGCCAATAGGCAAAACTCGTGCGTTCTAAAGCACGTCTCTTTAGGCAAAAAACTCATTTCTGACAACATTGCCCAAATACATCTCAGGAGTGTGCAACTTGTTTCCTGAGGTAGAAGACTTCGAGAAACTGTCGTTTCTGCAAGTGCTATGCTTCTACACATGTATTGGCTGAACAATGAAAGAGTACTGTAAAGCATGTTTCTCCCAGCAAATACACTGTTTCTAAGTAAATATGAGCACATTGAGGAGACACTTGTGGGAGGTACTGTGACTAAAACTGAGCTTCTCTACGCACAGGGAAGCAAGAGAAATGCTGATTTCATCAAACACAATTACATACTCACAATCTGTACTACTGCGCAACTAGGCAAAACTAGTGCGTTCTAAAGCACATCTCTTTAGGCAAAAACCTCATTTCTGACAACATTGCCCAAATACATCTCAGAAGTGTGCAACTTGTTTCCTGAGGTAGAAGACTTTGAGAAACTGTCGTTTCTGCAAGCGCTGTGCTTCTACACATGTATTGGCTGAACAATGAAAGAGTACTGTAATGCATGTTTCTCCCAGCAAATACACTGTTTCTAAGGAAATATGAGCACATTGAGGAGACACTTGTGGGAGCTACTGTGACTAAAACTGAGCTTCTCTACGCACAGGGAAGCAAGAGAAATGCTGATTTCTTCAAAAAAAATTACATACTCACAATCTGTACTACTGCTCAAATAGGCAAAACTAGTGCGTTCTAAAGCACGTGTCTTTAGCCAAAAAAGTCATTTCTGTTAATGATGCCCAAATGCATCTCAGAAGTGTGCAACTTGTTCCGTGAGTTAGAAAACGTCGAGAAACTATCGTTTCTGCAAGCACTGTGCTTCTACACATGTATTGGCTGAACAATGAAAGAGTACTGTAATGCATGTTTCTCCCAGCAAATACACTGTTTCTATGGAAATGTGAACACACTGAGGAGACACTTGTGGGAGCTACTGTGACTAAAACTGAGCTTCCCTGTGCACAGGGAAGCAAGAGAAATGCTGATTTCATCAAACACAGTTACATACTCAAAATCTGTACCACTGCGCCAATAGGCAAAACTCGTGCGTTCTAAAGCACGTCTCTTTAGGCAAAAAACTCATTTCTGACAACATTGCCCAAATACATCTCAGAAGTGTGCAACTTGTTTCCTGAGGTAGAAGACTTCGAGAAACTGTCGTTTCTGCAAGCGCTGTGCTTCTACACATGTATTGGTTGAACAATGAAAGAGTACTGTAATGCATGTTTCTCCCAGCAAATACACTGTTTCTAAGGAAATGTGAACACACTGAGGAGACACTTGTGGGAGCTACTGTGACTAAAACTGAGCTTCCCTATGCATAGGGAAGCAAGAGAAATGCTGATTTCATCAAACACAGTTACATACTCAAAATCTGTACCACTGCGCCAATAGGCAAAACTCGTGCGTTCTAAAGCACGTCTCTTTAGGCAAAAAACTCATTTCTGACAACATTGCCCAAATACATCTCAGAAGTGTGCACCTTGTTTCCTGAGGTAGAAGACTTCGAGAAACTGTCGTTTCTGCAAGCGCTGTGCTTCTACACATGTATTGGCTGAACAATGAAAGAGGACTGTAATGCATGTTTCTCCCAGCATATACACTGTTTCTAAGGAAATGTGAACACACTGAGGAGACACTTGTGGGAGCTACTGTGACTAAAACTGAGCTTCCCTATGCATAGGGAAGCAAGAGAAATGCTGATTTCATCAAACACAGTTACATCCTCAAAATCGGTACCACTGCGCCAATAAGCAAAACTCGTGCGTTCTAAAGCACGTCTCTTTAGGCAAAAAACTCATTTCTGACAACATTGCCCAAATACATCTCAGGAGTGTGCAACTTGTTTCCTGAGGTAGAAGACTTCGAGAAACTGTCATTTCTGCAAGCGCTGTGCTTCTACACATGTATTGGCTGAACAACGAAAGAGTACTATAATGCATGTTTCTCCCCGCAAATATAGTGTTTCCAGGTAAATATGAGCACATTGAGGAGACACTTGTGGGAGCTACTGTGACTAAAACTGAGCTTCTCTACGCACAGGGAAGCAAGAGAAATGCTGATTTCATCAAACACAATTACATACTCACAATCTGTACTACTGCGCAAATAGGCAAAACTAGTACGTTCTAAAGCACGTGTCTTTACCCAAAAAAGTCATTTCTGTTTACGATGCCCAAATGCATCTCAGAAGTGTGCAACTTGTTCCGTGAGTTAGAAAACGTCGAGAAACTGTCGTTTCTGCAAGCGCTGTGCTTCTACACATGTATTGGCTGAACAATGAAAGAGTACTGTAATGCATGTTTCTCCCAGCAAATACACTGTTTCTAAGGAAATGTGAACACACTGAGGAGACACTTGTGGGAGCTACTGTGACTAAAACTGAGCTTCCCTATGCATAGGGAAGCAAGAGAACTGCTGATTTCATCAAACACAGTTACATACTCAAAATCTGTACCACTGCGCCAATAGGCAAAACTCGTGCGTTCTAAGGCACGTCTCTTTAGGCAAAAAACTCATTTCGGACAACATTGCCCAAATACATCTCAGAAGTGTGCAACTTGTTTCCTGAGGTAGAAGACTTCGAGAAACTGTCGTTTCTGCAAGCGCTGTGCTTCTACACATGTATTGGCTGAACAATGAAAGAGTACTGTAATGCATGTTTCTCCCAGCAAATACACTGTTTCTAAGTAAATATGAGCACACTGAGGAGACACTTGTGGGTGCTACTGTGACTAAAACTGAGCTTCTCTACGCACAGGGAAGCAAGAGAAATGCTGATTTCATCAAACACAATTACATACTCACAATCTGTACTACTGCGCAAATAGGCAAAACTAGTGCGTTCCAAAGCACGTCTCTTTAGGCAAAAAACTCATTTCTGACAACATTGCCCAAATACATCTCAGAAGTGTGCAACTTGTTCCGTGAGTTAGAATACGTCGAGAAACTGTCGTTTCTGCAAGCGCTGTGCTTTTACACATGTATTGGCTGAACAATGAAAGAGTACTGTAATGCATGTTTCTCCCCGCAAATACACAGTTTCTAAGGAAATATGAGCACACTGAGGAGACACTTGTGGGAGCTACTGTGACTAAAACTGAGCTTCTCTACGCACAGGGAAGCAAGAGAAATGCTGATTTCATCAAACACAATTACATACTCACAATCTGTACTACTGCGCGAATAGGCAAAACTAGTGCGTTCTAAAGCACCTGTCTTTAGCCACAAAATCATTTCTGACAACATTGCCCAAATACATCTCAGAAGTGTGCAACTTGTTCTGTGAGTTAGAATACGTCGAGAAACTGTCGTTTCTGAAAGCGCTGTGCTTCTACACATGTATTGGCTGAACAATGAAAGAGTACTGTAATGCATGTTTCTCCCAGCAAATACACTGTTTCTAAGTAAATATGAGCACACTGAGGAGACACTTGTGGGTGCTACTGTGACTAAAACTGAGCTTCTCTACGCACAGGGAAGCAAGAGAAATGCTGATTTCATCAAACACAATTACATACTCACAATCTGTACTACTGCGCAAATAGGCAAAACTAGTGCGTTCTAAAGCACCTGTCTTTAGCCACAAAAGTCATTTCTGTTAACGATGCCCAAATGCATCTCAGATGTGTGCAAATTGTTCCGTGAGTTAGAAAACGTAGAAAAACTGTCGTTTCTGCAAGCGCTGTGCTTCTACACATGTATTGGCTGAACAATGAAAGAGTACTGTAATGCATGTTTCTCCCAGCAAATACACTGTTTCTAAGGAAATGTGAACACACTGAGGAGACACTTGTGGGAGCTACTGTGACTAAAACTGAGCTTCCCTATGCATAGGGAAGCAAGAGAAATGCTGATTTCATCAAACACAGTTACATACTCAAAATCTGTACCACTGCGCCAATAGGCAAAACTCGTGCGTTCTAAAGCACGTCTCTTTAGGCAAAAAACTCATTTCTGGCAACATTGCCCAAATACATATCAGAAGTGTGCAACTTGTTTCCTGAGTTAGAATACGACGAGAAACTGTCGTTTCTGCAAGCGCTGTGCTTCTACACATGTATTGGCTGAACAATGAAAGAGTACTGTAATGCATGTTTCTCCCAGGAAATACACTGTTTCTAAGGAAATGTGAACACACTGAGGAGACACTTGTGGGAGCTACTGTGACTAAAACTGAGCTTCCCTATGCATAGGGAAGCAAGAGAAATGCTGATTTCATCAAACACAATTACATACTCAAAATCTGTACCACTGCGCCAATAGGCAAAACTCGTGCGTTCTAAAGCACGTCTCTTTAGGCAAAAAACTCATTTCTGACAACATTGCCCAAATACATCTCAGAAGTGTGCAACTTGTTTCCTGAGGTAGAAGACTTCGAGAAACTGTCGTTTCTGCAAGCGCTGTTCTTCTACACATGTATTGGCTGAACAATGAAAGAGTACTGTAATGCATGTTTCTCCCCGCAAATACACTGTTTCTAAGTAAATATGAGCACACTGAGGAGACACTTGTGGGAGCTACTGTGACTAAAACTGAGCTTCTCTACGCACAGGGAAGCAAGAGAAATGCTGATTTCATCAAACACAATTACATACTCACAATCTGTACTACTGCGCGAATAGGCAAAACTAGTGCATTCTAAAGCACGTCTCTTTAGGCAAAAAACTCATTTCTGACAACATTGCCCAAATACATCTCAGAAGTGTGCAACTTGTTCCGTGAGTTAGAAAACATCGAGAAACTGTCGTTTCTGCAAGCGCTGTGCTTCTACACATGTATTGGCTGAACAATGAAAGAGTACTGTAATGCATGTTTCTCCCCGCAAATACACAGTTTCTAAGGAAATATGAGCACACTGAGGAGACACTTGTGGGAGCTACTGTGACTAAAACTGAGCTTCTCTACGCACAGGGAAGCAAGAGAAATGCTGATTTCATCAAACACAATTACATACTCACAATCTGTACTACTGTGCACATAGGCAAAACTAGTGCGTTCTAAAGCACCTGTTTTTAGCCACAAAAGTCATTTCTGTAACGATGCCTAAATGCATCTCAGAAGTGTTCAAATTGTTCCGTGAGTTAGAAAACGTCGAGAAACTGTCGTTCTGCAAGCGCTGTGCTTCTACACATGTATTGGCTGAACAATGAAAGAGTACTGTAATGCATGTTTCTCCCAGCAAATACACTGTTTCTAAGGAAATGTGAACACACTGAGGAGACACTTGTGGGAGCTACTGTGACTAAAACTGAGCTTCCCTATGCATAGGGAAGCAAGAGAACTGCTGATTTCATCAAACACAGTTACATACTCAAAATCTGTACCACTGCGCCAATAGGCAAAACTCGTGCGTTCTAAAGAACGTCTCTTTAGGCAAAAAACTCATTTCTGACAACATTGCCCAAATACATTTCAGAAGTGTGCAACTTGTTCCGGGAGTTAGAATAAGTCGAGAAACTGTCGTTTCTGCAAGCGCTGTGCTTCTACACATGTATTGGCTGAACAATGAAAGAGTACTGTAATGCATGTTTCTCCCAGCAAATACACTGTTTCTAAGGAAATATGAGCACACTGAGGAGACACTTGTGGGAGCTACTGTGACTAAAACTGAGCTTCTCTACGCACAGGGAAGCAAGAGAAATGCTGATTTCATCAAACACAATTACATACTCACAATCTGTACTACTGCGCAAATAGGCAAAACTAGTGCGTTCTAAAGCACCTGTCTTTAGCCACAAAAGTCATTTCTGTTAACGATGCCCAAATGCATCTCAGAAGTGTGCAAATTGTTCCGTGAGTTAGAAAACTTCGAGAAACTGTCGTTTCTGCAAGCGCTGTGCTTCTACACATGTATTGGCTGAACAATGAAAGAGTACTGTAATGCATGTTTCTCCCAGCAAATACACTGTTTCTAAGGAAATGTGAACTCACTGAGGAGACACTTGTGGGACCTACTGTGACTAAAACTGAGCTTCCCTATGCATAGGGAAGCAAGAGAACTGCTGATTTCATCAAACACAGTTACATACTCAAAATCTGTACCACTGCGCCAATAGGCAAAACTCGTGCGTTCTAAAGCACGTCTCCTTAGGCAAAAACTCATTTCTGACAACATTGCCCAAATACATCTCAGAAGTGTGCAACTTGTTTCCTGAGGTAGAAGACTTCGAGAAACTGTCGTTTCTGCAAGCGCTGTGCTTCTACACATGTATTGGCTGAACAATGAAAGAGTACTGTAATGCATGTTTCTCCCAGCAAATACACTGTTTCTAAGTAAATATGAACACACTGAGGAGACACTTGTGGGAGCTACTGTGACTAAAACTGGGCTTCTCTACGCACAGGGAAGCAAGAGAAATGCTGATTTCATCAAACACAATTACATACTCAAAATCTGTACTACTGCACAAATAGGCAAAACTAGTGCGTTCCAAAGCACGTCTCTTTAGGCAAAAAACTCATTTCTGACAACATTGCCCAAATACATCTCAGAAGTGTGCAACTTGTTCCGTGAGTTAGAATACGTCGAGAAACTGTCGTTTCTGCAAGCGCTGTGCTTCTACACATGTATTGGCTGAACAATGAAAGAGTACTGTAATGCATGTTTCTCCCCGCAAATGCACTGTTTCTAAGGAAATATGAACACACTGAGGAGACACTTGTGGGAGCTACTGTGACTAAAACTGAGCTTCTCTACGCACAGGGAAGGAAGAGAAATGCTGATTTCATCAAACACAATTTTATACTCACAATCTGTACTACTGCGCAAATAGGCAAAACTAGTGCGTTTCAAAGCATGTCTCTTTAGGCAAAAAACTCATTTCTGACAACATTGCCCAAATACATATCAGAAGTGTGCAACTTGTTCCGTGAGTTAGAATACGTCGAGAAACTGTCGTTTCTGCAAGCGCTGTGCTTCTACACATGTATTGGCTGAACAATGAAAGAGTACTGTAATGCATGTTTCTCCCAGCTAATACACTGTTGCTAAGGAAATGTGAAGACACTGAGGAGACACTTGTGGGAGCTACTGTGACTAAAACAGAGCTTCTCTACGCACAGGGAAGCAAAAGAAATGCTGATTTCATCAAACACAATTACATACTCACAATCTGTACTACTGCGCAAATAGGCAAAACTAGTGCATTCTAAAGCACTTGTCTTTAGCCACAAAAGTCATTTCTGTTAAAGATGCCCAAATGCATCTCAGAAGTGTGCAACTTGTTCCGTGAGTTAGAAAACATCGAGAAACTGTCGTTTCTGCAAGCGCTGTGCTTCTACACATGTATTGGCTGAACAATGAAAGAGTACTGTAATGCATGTTTCTCCCCGCAAATACACAGTTTCTAAGGAAATATGAGCACACTGAGGAGACACTTGTGGGAGCTACTGTGACTAAAACTGAGCTTCTCTACGCACAGGGAAGCAAGAGAAATGCTGATTTCATCAAACACAATTACATACTCACAATCTGTACTACTGCGCACATAGGCAAAACTAGTGCGTTCTAAAGCACCTGTTTTTAGCCACAAAAGTCATTTCTGTAATGATGCCTAAATGCATCTCAGAAGTGTTCAAATTGTTCCGTGAGTTAGAAAACGTCGAGAAACTGTCGTTCTGCAAGCGCTGTGCTTCTACACATGTATTGGCTGAACAATGAAAGAGTACTGTAATGCATGTTTCTCCCAGCAAATACACTGTTTCTAAGGAAATGTGAACACACTGAGGAGACACTTGTGGGAGCTACTGTGACTAAAACTGAGCTTCCCTATGCATAGGGAAGCAAGAGAACTGCTGATTTCATCAAACACAGTTACATACTCAAAATCTGTACCACTGCGCCAATAGGCAAAACTCGTGCGTTCTAAAGCACGTCTCTTTAGGCAAAAAACTCATTTCTGACAACATTGCCCAAATACATTTCAGAAGTGTGCAACTTGTTCCGGGAGTTAGAATAAGTCGAGAAACTGTCGTTTCTGCAAGCGCTGTGCTTCTACACATGTATTGGCTGAACAATGAAAGAGTACTGTAATGCATGTTTCTCCCAGCAAATACACTGTTTCTAAGGAAATATGAGCACACTGAGGAGACACTTGTGGGAGCTACTGTGACTAAAACTGAGCTTCTCTACGCACAGGGAAGCAAGAGAAATGCTGATTTCATCAAACACAATTACATACTCACAATCTGTACTACTGCGCAAATAGGCAAAACTAGTGCGTTCTAAAGCACCTGTCTTTAGCCACAAAAGTCATTTCTGTTAACGATGCCCAAATGCATCTCAGAAGTGTGCAAATTGTTCCGTGAGTTAGAAAACGTCGAGAAACTGTCGTTTCTGCAAGCGCTGTGCTTCTACACATGTATTGGCTGAACAATGAAAGAGTACTGTAATGCATGTTTCTCCCAGCAAATACACTGTTTCTAAGGAAATGTGAACTCACTGAGGAGACACTTGTGGGACCTACTGTGACTAAAACTGAGCTTCCCTATGCATAGGGAAGCAAGAGAACTGCTGATTTCATCAAACACAGTTACATACTCAAAATCTGTACCACTGCGCCAATAGGCAAAACTCGTGCGTTCTAAAGCACGTCTCCTTAGGCAAAAACTCATTTCTGACAACATTGCCCAAATACATCTCAGAAGTGTGGAACTTGTTTCGTGAGGTAGAAGACTTCGAGAAACTGTCGTTTCTGCAAGCGCTGTGCTTCTACACATGTATTGGCTGAACAATGAAAGAGTACTGTAATGCATGTTTCTCCCAGCAAATACACTGTTTCTAAGTAAATATGAACACACTGAGGAGACACTTGTGGGAGCTACTGTGACTAAAACTGGGCTTCTCTACGCACAGGGAAGCAAGAGAAATGCTGATTTCATCAAACACAATTACATACTCAAAATCTGTACTACTGCACAAATAGGCAAAACTAGTGCGTTCCAAAGCACGTCTCTTTAGGCAAAAAACTCATTTCTGACAACATTGCCCAAATACATCTCAGAAGTGTGCAACTTGTTCCGTGAGTTAGAATACGTCGAGAAACTGTCGTTTCTGCAAGCGCTGTGCTTCTACACATGTATTGGCTGAACAATGAAAGAGTACTGTAATGCATGTTTCTCCCCGCAAATGCACTGTTTCTAAGGAAATATGAACACACTGAGGAGACACTTGTGGGAGCTACTGTGACTAAAACTGAGCTTCTCTACGCACAGGGAAGGAAGAGAAATGCTGATTTCATCAAACACAATTTTATACTCACAATCTGTACTACTGCGCAAATAGGCAAAACTAGTGCGTTTCAAAGCATGTCTCTTTAGGCAAAAAACTCATTTCTGACAACATTGCCCAAATACATATCAGAAGTGTGCAACTTGTTCCGTGAGTTAGAATACGTCGAGAAACTGTCGTTTCTGCAAGCGCTGTGCTTCTACACATGTATTGGCTGAACAATGAAAGAGTACTGTAATGCATGTTTCTCCCAGCTAATACACTGTTGCTAAGGAAATGTGAACACACTGAGGAGACACTTGTGGGAGCTACTGTGACTAAAACAGAGCTTCTATACGCACAGGGAAGCAAAAGAAATGCTGATTTCATCAAACACAATTACATACTCACAATCTGTACTACTGCGCAAATAGGCAAAACTAGTGCATTCTAAAGCACTTGTCTTTAGCCACAAAAGTCATTTCTGTTAAAGATGCCCAAATGCATCTCAGAAGTGTGCAACTTGTTCCGTGAGTTAGAAAACGTCGAGAAACTGTCGTTTCTGCAAGCGCTGTGCTTCTACACATGTATTGGCTGAACAATGAAAGAGTATTGTAATGCATGTTTCTCCCAGCAAATACACTGTTTCTAAGGAAATGTGAACACACTGAGGAGAAACTTGTGGGAGCTACTGTGACTAAAACTGAGCTTCCCTATGCACAGGGAAGCAAGAGAAATGCTGATTTCATCAAACACAGTTACATACTCAAAATCTGTACCACTGGGCCAATAGGCAAAACTCGTGCGTTCTAAAGCATGTCTCTTTAGGCAAAAAACTCATTTCTGACAACATTGCCCAAATACATCTCAGAAGTGTGCAACTTGTTTCCTGAGGTAGAAGACTTCGAGAAACTGTCGTTTCTGCAAGCGCTGTGCTTCTACACATGTATTGGCTGAACAATGAAAGAGTACTGTAAAGCATGTTTCTCCCAGCAAATACACTGTTTCTAAGTAAATATGAGCACATTGAGGAGACACTTGTGGGAGGTACTGTGACTAAAACTGAGCTTCTCTACGCACAGGGAAGCAAGAGAAATGCTGATTTCATCAAACACAATTACATACTCACAATCTGTACTACTGCGCAAATAGGCAAAACTAGTGCGTTCTAAAGCACATCTCTTTAGGCAAAAACCTCATTTCTGACAACATTGCCCAAATACATCTCAGAAGTGTGCAACTTGTTTCCTGAGGTAGAAGACTTTGAGAAACAGTCGTTTCTGCAAGCGCTGTGCTTCTACACATGTATTGGCTGAACAATGAAAGAGTACTGTAATGCATGTTTCTCCCAGCAAATACACTGTTTCTAAGGAAATATGAGCACACTGAGGAGACACTTGTGGGAGCTACTGTGACTAAAACTGAGCTTCTCTACGCACAGGGAAGCAAGAGAAATGCTGATTTCATCAAACACAATTACATACTCACAATCTGTACTACTGCGCAAATAGGCAAAACTAGTGCGTTCTAAAGCACCTGTCTTTAGCCACAAAAGTCATTTCTGTTAACGATGCCCAAATGCATCTCAGAAGTGTGCAAATTGTTCCGTGAGTTAGAAAACGTAGAAAAACTGTCGTTTCTGCAAGCGCTGTGCTTCTACACATGTACTGGCTGAACAATGAAAGAGTACTGTAATGCATGTTTCTCCCAGCAAATACACTGTTTCTAAGGAAATGTGAACACACTGAGGAGACACTTGTGGGAGCTACTGTGACTAAAAGTGAGCTTCCCTATGCATAGGGAAGCAAGAGAAATGCTGATTTCATCAAACACAGTTACATACTCAAAATCTGTACCACTGCGCCAATAGGCAAAACTCGTGCGTTCTAAAGCACGTCTCTTTAGGCAAAAAACTCATTTCTGACAACATTGCCCAAATACATCTCAGGAGTGTGCAACTTGTTTCCTGAGGTAGAAGACTTCGAGAAACTGTCGTTTCTGCAAGTGCTATGCTTCTACACATGTATTGGCTGAACAATGAAAGAGTACTGTAAAGCATGTTTCTCCCAGCAAATACACTGTTTCTAAGTAAATATGAGCACATTGAGGAGACACTTGTGGGAGGTACTGTGACTAAAACTGAGCTTCTCTACGCACAGGGAAGCAAGAGAAATGCTGATTTCATCAAACACAATTACATACTCACAATCTGTACTACTGCGCAAATAGGCAAAACTAGTGCGTTCTAAAGCACATCTCTTTAGGCAAAAACCTCATTTCTGACAACATTGCCCAAATACATCTCAGAAGTGTGCAACTTGTTTCCTGAGGTAGAAGACTTTGAGAAACTGTCGTTTCTGCAAGCGCTGTGCTTCTACACATGTATTGGCTGAACAATGAAAGAGTACTGTAATGCATGTTTCTCCCAGCAAATACACTGTTTCTAAGGAAATATGAGCACATTGAGGAGACACTTGTGGGAGCTACTGTGACTAAAACTGAGCTTCTCTACGCACAGGGAAGCAAGAGAAATGCTGATTTCTTCAAAAAAAATTACATACTCACAATCTGTACTACTGCTCAAATAGGCAAAACTAGTGCGTTCTAAAGCACGTGTCTTTAGCCAAAAAAGTCATTTCTGTTAATGATGCCCAAATGCATCTCAGAAGTGTGCAACTTGTTCCGTGAGTTAGAAAACGTCGAGAAACTATCGTTTCTGCAAGCACTGTGCTTCTACACATGTATTGGTTGAACAATGAAAGAGTACTGTAATGCATGTTTCTCCCAGCAAATACACTGTTTCTATGGAAATGTGAACACACTGAGGAGACACTTGTGGGAGCTACTGTGACTAAAACTGAGCTTCCCTGTGCACAGGGAAGCAAGAGAAATGCTGATTTCATCAAACACAGTTACATACTCAAAATCTGTACCACTGCGCCAATAGGCAAAACTCGTTCGTTCTAAAGCACGTCTCTTTAGGCAAAAAACTCATTTCTGACAACATTGCCCAAATACATCTCAGAAGTGTGCAACTTGTTTCCTGAGGTAGAAGACTTCGAGAAACTGTCGTTTCTGCAAGCGCTGTGCTTCTACACATGTATTGGTTGAACAATGAAAGAGTACTGTAATGCATGTTTCTCCCAGCAAATACACTGTTTCTAAGGAAATGTGAACACACTGAGGAGACACTTGTGGGAGCTACTGTGACTAAAACTGAGCTTCCCTATGCATAGGGAAGCAAGAGAAATGCTGATTTCATCAAACACAGTTACATACTCAAAATCTGTACCACTGCGCCAATAGGCAAAACTCGTGCGTTCTAAAGCACGTCTCTTTAGGCAAAAAACTCATTTCTGACAACATTGCCCAAATACATCTCAGAAGTGTGCACCTTGTTTCCTGAGGTAGAAGACTTCGAGAAACTGTCGTTTCTGCAAGCGCTGTGCTTCTACACATGTATTGGCTGAACAATGAAAGAGGACTGTAATGCATGTTTCTCCCAGCATATACACTGTTTCTAAGGAAATGTGAACACACTGAGGAGACACTTGTGGGAGCTACTGTGACTAAAACTGAGCTTCCCTATGCATAGGGAAGCAAGAGAAATGCTGATTTCATCAAACACAGTTACATCCTCAAAATCGGTACCACTGCGCCAATAAGCAAAACTCGTGCGTTCTAAAGCACGTCTCTTTAGGCAAAAAACTCATTTCTGACAACATTGCCCAAATACATCTCAGAAGTGTGCAACTTGTTTCCTGAGGTAGAAGACTTCGAGAAACTGTCATTTCTGCAAGCGCTGTGCTTCTACACATGTATTGGCTGAACAACGAAAGAGTACTATAATGCATGTTTCTCCCCGCAAATATAGTGTTTCCAGGTAAATATGAGCACATTGAGGAGACACTTGTGGGAGCTACTGTGACTAAAACTGAGCTTCTCTACGCACAGGGAAGCAAGAGAAATGCTGATTTCATCAAACACAATTACATACTCACAATCTGTACTACTGCGCAAATAGGCAAAACTAGTACGTTCTAAAGCACGTGTCTTTACCCAAAAAAGTCATTTCTGTTTACGATGCCCAAATGCATCTCAGAAGTGTGCAACTTGTTCCGTGAGTTAGAAAACGTCGAGAAACTGTCGTTTCTGCAAGCGCTGTGCTTCTACACATGTATTGGCTGAACAATGAAAGAGTACTGTAATGCATGTTTCTCCCAGCAAATACACTGTTTCTAAGGAAATGTGAACACACTGAGGAGACACTTGTGGGAGCTACTGTGACTAAAACTGAGCTTCCCTATGCATAGGGAAGCAAGAGAACTGCTGATTTCATCAAACACAGTTACATACTCAAAATCTGTACCACTGCGCCAATAGGCAAAACTCGTGCGTTCTAAAGCACGTCTCTTTAGGCAAAAAACTCATTTCTGACAACATTGTCCAAATACATCTCAGAAGTGTGCAACTTGTTTCCTGAGGTAGAAGACTTCGAGAAACTGTCGTTTCTGCAAGCGCTGTGCTTCTACACATGTATTGGCTGAACAATGAAAGAGTACTGTAATGCATGTTTCTCCCAGCAAATACACTGTTTCTAAGTAAATATGAACACACTGAGGAGACACTTGTGAGAGCTACTGTGACTAAAACTGAGCTTCTCAACGCACAGGGAAGCAAGAGAAATGCTGATTTCATCAAACACAATTACATACTCACAATCTGTACTACTGCGCAAATAGGCAAAACTAGTGCGTTCCAAAGCACGTCTCTTTAGGCAAAAAACTCATTTCTGACAACATTGCCCAAATACATCTCAGAAGTGTGCAACTTGTTCCGTGAGTTAGAATACGTCGAGAAACTGTCGTTTCTGCAAGCGCTGTGCTTTTACACATGTATTGGCTGAACAATGAAAGAGTACTGTAATGCATGTTTCTCCCCGCAAATACACAGTTTCTAAGGAAATATGAGCACACTGAGGAGACACTTGTGGGAGCTACTGTGACTAAAACTGAGCTTCTCTACGCACAGGGAAGCAAGAGAAATGCTGATTTCATCAAACACAATTACATACTCACAATCTGTACTACTGCGCGAATAGGCAAAACTAGTGCGTTCTAAAGCACCTGTCTTTAGCCACAAAATCATTTCTGACAACATTGCCCAAATACATCTCAGAAGTGTGCAACTTGTTCTGTGAGTTAGAATACGTCGAGAAACTGTCGTTTCTGAAAGCGCTGTGCTTCTACACATGTATTGGCTGAACAATGAAAGAGTACTGTAATGCATGTTTCTCCCAGCAAATACACTGTTTCTAAGTAAATATGAGCACACTGAGGAGACACTTGTGGGTGCTACTGTGACTAAAACTGAGCTTCTCTACGCACAGGGAAGCAAGAGAAATGCTGATTTCATCAAACACAATTACATATTCACAATCTGTACTACTGCTCAAATAGGCAAAACTAGTGCGTTCTAAAGCACCTGTCTTTAGCCACAAAAGTCATTTCTGTTAACGATGCCCAAATGCATCTCAGATGTGTGCAAATTGTTCCGTGAGTTAGAAAACGTAGAAAAACTGTCGTTTCTGCAAGCGCTGTGCTTCTACACATGTATTGGCTGAACAATGAAAGAGTACTGTAATGCATGTTTCTCCCAGCAAATACACTGTTTCTAAGGAAATGTGAACACACTGAGGAGACACTTGTGGGAGCTACTGTGACTAAAACTGAGCTTCCCTATGCATAGGGAAGCAAGAGAAATGCTGATTTCATCAAACACAGTTACATACTCAAAATCTGTACCACTGCGCCAATAGGCAAAACTCGTGCGTTCTAAAGCACGTCTCTTTAGGCAAAAAACTCATTTCTGGCAACATTGCCCAAATACATATCAGAAGTGTGCAACTTGTTTCCTGAGTTAGAATACGACGAGAAACTGTCGTTTCTGCAAGCGCTGTGCTTCTACACATGTATTGGCTGAACAATGAAAGAGTACTGTAATGCATGTTTCTCCCAGGAAATACACTGTTTCTAAGGAAATGTGAACACACTGAGGAGACACTTGTGGGAGCTACTGTGACTAAAACTGAGCTTCCCTATGCATAGGGAAGCAAGAGAAATGCTGATTTCATCAAACACAATTACATACTCAAAATCTGTACCACTGCGCCAATAGGCAAAACTCGTGCGTTCTAAAGCACGTCTCTTTAGGCAAAAAACTCATTTCTGACAACATTGCCCAAATACATCTCAGAAGTGTGCAACTTGTTTCCTGAGGTAGAAGACTTCGAGAAACTGTCGTTTCTGCAAGCGCTGTTCTTCTACACATGTATTGGCTGAACAATGAAAGAGTACTGTAATGCATGTTTCTCCCCGCAAATACACTGTTTCTAAGTAAATATGAGCACACTGAGGAGACACTTGTGGGAGCTACTGTGACTAAAACTGAGCTTCTCTACGCACAGGGAAGCAAGAGAAATGCTGATTTCATCAAACACAATTACATACTCACAATCTGTACTACTGCGCGAATAGGCAAAACTAGTGCATTCTAAAGCACGTCTCTTTAGGCAAAAAACTCATTTCTGACAACATTGCCCAAATACATCTCAGAAGTGTGCAACTTGTTCCGTGAGTTAGAAAACATCGAGAAACTGTCGTTTCTGCAAGCGCTGTGCTTCTACACATGTATTGGCTGAACAATGAAAGAGTACTGTAATGCATGTTTCTCCCCGCAAATACACAGTTTCTAAGGAAATATGAGCACACTGAGGAGACACTTGTGGGAGCTACTGTGACTAAAACTGAGCTTCTCTACGCACAGGGAAGCAAGAGAAATGCTGATTTCATCAAACACAATTACATACTCACAATCTGTACTACTGCGCAAATAGGCAAAACTAGTGCTTTCTAAAGCACGTGTCTTTAGCCACAAAAGTCATTTCTGTCAACGATGCCCAAATGCATCTCAGAAGTGTGCAACTTGTTCCGTGAGTTAGAAAACGTCGAGAAACTGTCATTTCTGCAAGCGCTGTGCTTCTACACATGTATTGGCTGAACAATGAAAGAGTACTGTAATGCATGTTTCTCCCAGCAAATACACTGTTTCTAAGGAAATGTGAACACACTGAGGAGACACTTGTGGGAGCTACTGTGACTAAAACTGAGCTTCCCTATGCATAGGGAAGCAAGAGAAATGCTGATTTCATCAAACACAATTACATACTCAAAATCTGTGCCACTGCGCCAATAGGCAAAACTAGGTCGTTCTAAAGCACGTCTCTTTAGGCAAAAAACTCATTTCTGACAACATTGCCCAAATACATCTCAGAAGTGTGCAACTTGTTTCCTGAGGTAGAAGACTTCGAGAAACGGTCGTTTCTGCAAGCGCTGTGCTTCTACACATGTATTGGCTGAACAATGAAAGAGTACTGTAATGCATGTTTCTCCCAGCAAATACACTGTTTCTAAGGAAATATGAGCACATTGAGGAGACACTTGTGGGAGCTACTGTGACTAAAACTGAGCTTCTCTACGCACAGGGAAGCAAGAGAAATGCTGATTTCATCAAACACAATTACATACTCACAATCTGTACTACTGCGCAAATAGGCAAAACTAGTGCGTTCTAAAGCACGTCTCTTTAGGCAAAAAACTCATTTCTGTTAACGATGCCCAAATGCATCTCAGAAGTGTGCAACTTGTTCCGTGAGTTAGAAAACGTCGAGAAACTGTCGTTTCTGCAAGCACTGTGCTTCTACACATGTATTGGCTGAACAATGAAAGAGTTCTGTAATGCATGTTTCTCCCAGCAAATACACTGTTTCTAAGGAAATGTGAACACACTGAGGAGACACTTGAGGGAGCTACTGTGACTAAAACTGAGTTTCCCTATGCGCCAGGAAGCAAGAGAAATGCTGATTACATCAAACACAGTTACATACTCAAAATCTGTACCACTGCGCCAATAGGCAAAATTCGTGCGTTCTAAAGCACGTCTCTTTAGGCAAAAAACTCATTTCTGACAACATTGCCCAAATACATCTCAGAAGTGTGCAACTTTTTTCCTGAGGTAGAAGACTTCGAGAAACTGTCGTTTCTGCAAGCGCTGTGCTTCTACACATGTATTGGCTGAACAATGAAAGAGTACTGTAATGCATGTTTCTCCCAGCAAATACACTGTTTCTAAGGAAATATGAACACACTGAGGAGACACTTGTGGGAGCTACTGTGACTAAAACTGAGCTTCCCTATGAACAGGGAAGCAAGAGAAATGCTGATTTCATCAAACACAGTTACATACTCAAAATCTGTACCACTGCGCCATTAGGCAAAACTAGTGCGTTCTAAAGCACGTCTCTTTAGGCAAAAAACTCATTTCTGACAACATTGCCCAAATACATCTCAGAAGTGTGCAACTTGTTTCCTGAGGTAGAAGACTTCGAGAAACTGTCGTTTCTGCAAGCGCTGAGCTTCTACACATGTATTGGCTGAACAATGAAAGAGTACTGTAATGCATGTTTCTCCCCGCAAATACACTGTTTCTAAGTAAATATGAACACACTGAGGAGACACTTGTGGGAGCTACTGTGACTAAAACTGAGCTTCTCTACGCACAGGGAAGCAAATGAAATGCTGATTTCATCAAACACAATTACATACTCACAATCTGTACTACTGCGCAAATATGCAAAAGTAGTGCGTTCTAAAGCACGTGTCTTTAGCCACAAAAGTCATTTCTGTTAACGATGCCCAAATGCATCTCAGAAGTGTGCAACTTGTTCCGTGAGTTAGAATACGTCGAGAAAATATCGTTTCTGCAAGCGCTGTGCTTCTACACATGTATTGGCTGAACAATGAAAGAGTACTGTAATGCATGTTTCTCCCAGCACATACACTGTTTCTAAGGAAATGTGAACACACTGAGGAGACACTTGTGGGAGCTACTGTGACTAAAACTGAGCTTCCATATGCTTAGGGAAGCAAGAGAAATGCTGATTTCATCAAACACAGTTCCATACTCAAAATCTGTACCACTGCGCCAATAGGCAAAACTCGTGCGTTCTAAAGCACGTCTCTTTCGGCAAAAAACTCATTTCTGACAACATTGCCCAAATACATCTCAGAAGTGTGCAACTTGTTCCGTGAGATAGAATACGTCGAGAAACTGTCGTTTCTGCAAGCGCTGTGCTTCTACACATGTATTGGCTGAACAGTGAAAGAGTACTGTAATGCATGTTTCTCCCAGCCAATACACTGTTTCTAAGGAAATGTGAACACACTGAGGAGACACTTGTGGGAGCTACTGTGACTAAAACTGAGCTTCTCTACGCACAGGGAAGCAAAAGAAATGCTGATTTCATCAAACACAATTACATACTCACAATCTGTACTACTGCGCAAATAGGCAAAACTAGTGCGTTCTAAAGCACCTGTCTTTAGCCACAAAAGTCATTTCTGTTAACGATGCCCAAATGCATCTCAGAAGTGTGCAACTTGTTCTGTGAGTTAGAAAACGTTGAGAAACTGTCATTTCTACAAGCGCTGTGCTTCTACACATGTATTGGCTGAACAATGAAAGAGTACTGTAATGCATGTTTCTCCCAGCAAATACACTGTTTCTAAGGAAATGTGAACACCCTGAGCAGACACTTGTGGGAGCTACTGTGACTAAAACTGAGCTTCCCTATGCATAGGGAAGGAAGAGAAATGCTGATTTCATCAAACACAGTTACATACTCAAAGTCTGTACTACTGCGCCAATAGGCAAAACTCGTGCGTTCTAAAGCACGTCTCTTTAGGCAAAAAACTCATTTCTGACAACATTGCCCATATACATCTCAGAAGTGTGCAACTTGTTCTGTGAGTTCGAATACGTCGAGAAACTGTCGTTTCTGCAAGCGCTGTGCTTCTACACATGTATTGGCTGAACAATGAAAGAGTGCTATAATGCATGTTTCTCCCAGCAAATACACTGTTTCTAAGGAAATATGAACACACTGAGGAGACACTTGTGGGAGCTACTGTGACTAAAACTGAGCTTCCCTATGCATAGTGAAGCAAGAGAAATGCTGATTTCATCAAACACAGTTACATACTCACAATCTGTACTACTGCGCAAATAGGCAAAACTAGTGCGTTCTAAAGCACGTGTCTTTAGCCACAAAAGTCATTTCTGTTAACGATGCCCAAATGCATCTCAGAAGTGTGCAACTTGTTTCCTGAGGTAGAAAACGTCGAGAAACTGTCGTTTCTGCAAGCGCTGTGCTTCTACACATGTATTGGCTGAACAATGAAAGAGTACTGTAATGCATGTTTCTCCCAGCAAATACACTGTTTCTAAGGAAATGTGAACACACTGAGGAGACACTTGTGGGAGCTACTGTGACTAAAACTGAGCTTCTCTACGCACAGGGAAGCAAAAGAAATGCTGATTTCATCAAACACAATTACATACTCACAATCTGTACTACTGCGCAAATAGGCAAAACTAGTGCATTGTAAAGCACCTGTCTTTAGCCACAAAAGTCATTTCTGTTAACGATGCCCAAATGCATCTCAGAAGTGTGCAACTTGTTCCATGAGTTAGAAAACGTCGAGAAACTGTCGTTTCTGCAAGCGCTGTGCTTCTACACATGTATTGGCTGAACAATGAAAGAGTACTGTAATGCATGTTTCTCCCAGCAAATACACTGTTTCTAAGGAAATGTGAACACACTGAGGAGACACTTGTGGGAGCTACTGTGACTAAAACTGAGCTTCCCTATGCATAGGGAAGCAAGAGAAATGCTGATTTCATCAAACACAGTTACATACTCAAAATCTGTACCACTGCGCCAATAGGCAAAACTCGTGCGTTCTAAAGCACGTCTCTTTAGGCAAAAAACTCATTTCTGACAACATTGCCCAAATACATCTCAGAAGTGTGCAACTTGTTTCCTGAGGTAGAAGACTTCGAGAAACTGTCGTTTCTGCAAGCGCTGTGCTTCTACACATGTATTGGCTGAACAATGAAGGAGTACTGTAATGCATGTTTCTCCCAGCAAATACACTGTTTCTAAGGAAATGTGAACACACTGAGGAGACACTTGTGGGAGCTATTGTGACTAAAACTGAGCTTCTCTACGCACAGGGAAGCAAAAGAAATGCTGATTTCATCAAACACAATTACATACTCACAATCTGTACTACTGGGCAAAAAGGCAAAAGTAGTGCGTTCTAAAGCACGTGTCTTTAGCCGCAAAAGTCATTTCTGTTAACGATGCCCAAATGCATCTCAGAAGTGTGCAACTTGTTCCGTGAGTTAGAAAACGTCGAGAAACTGTCGTTTCTGCAAGCGCTGTGCTTCTACACATGTATTGGCTGAACACTGAAAGAGTACTGTAATGCATGTTTCTCCCAGCAAATACACTGTTTCTAAGGAAATATGAACACACTGAGGAGACACTTGTGGGAGCTACTGTGACTAAAACTGAGCTTCCCTATGAACAGGGAAGCAAGAGAAATGCTGATTTCATCAAACACAGTTACATACTCAAAATCTGTACCACTGCGCCAATAGGCAAAACTCGTGCGTTCCAAAGCACGTCTCTTTAGGCAAAAAACTCATTTCTGACAACATTTCCCAAATACATCTCAGAAGTGTGCAACTTGTTCCGTGAGTTAGAAAACGTCGAGAAACTGTCGTTTCTGCAAGCGCTGTGCTTCTACACATGTATTGGCTGAACAATGAAAGAGTACTGTAATGCATGTTTCTCCCAGCAAATACACTGTTTCTAAGGAAATATGAACACACTGAGGAGACATTTGTGGGAGCTACTGTGACTAAAACTGAGCTTCCCTATGCACAGGGAAGCAAGAGAAATGCTGATTTCATCAAACACAGTTACATACTCAAAATCTGTACCACTGCGCCAATAGGCAAAACTCGAGCGTTCTAAAGCACGTCTCTTTAGGCAAAAAACTCATTTCTGACAACATTGCCCAAATACATCTCAGAAGTGTGCAACTTGTTTCCTGAGGTAGAAGACTTCGAGAAACTGTCGTTTCTGCAAGCGCTGTGCTTCTACACATGTATTGGCTGAACAATGAAAGAGTATTGTAATGCATGTTTCTCCCCACAAATACACTGTTTCTAAGTAAATATGAACACAGTGAGGAGACACTTGTGGGAGCTACAGTGACTAAAACTGAGCTTCTCTACGCACAGGGAAGCAAGAGAAATGCTGATTTCATCAAACACAATTACATACTCACAATCTGTACTACTGCGCAAATAGGCAAAACTAGTGCATTCCAAAGCACGTCTATTTAGGCAAAAAACTCATTTCTGACAACATTGCCCAAATACATCTCAGAAGTGTGCAACTTGTTCCGTGAGTTAGAATACGTCGAGAAACTGTCGTTTCTGTAAGCGCTGTGCTTCTACACATGTATTGGCTGAACACCGAAAGAGTACTGTAATGCATGTTTCTCCCAGCAAATACACTGTTTCTACGGAAATGTGAACACACTGAGGAGACACTTGTGGGAGCTACTGTGACTAAAACTGAGCTTCTCTACGCACAGGGAAGCAAAAGAAATGCTGATTTCATCAAACACAATTACATACTCACAATCTGTACTACTGCGCAAATAGGCAAAACTAGTGCGTTCTAAAGCACGTGTCTTTAGCCACAAAAGTCATTTCTGTTAACGATGCCCAAATGCATCTCAGAAGTGTGCAACTTGTTCCATGAGTTAGAAAACGTCGAGAAACTGTCGTTTCTGCAAGCGCTGTGCTTCTACACATGTATTGGCTGAACAATGAAAGAGTACTGTAATGCATGTTTCTCCCAGCAAATACACTGTTTCCAAGGAAATGTGAACACACTGAGGAGACACTTGTGGGAGCTATTGTGACTAAAACTGAGCTTCTCTACGCACAGGGAAGCAAAAGAAATGCTGATTTCATCAAACACAATTACATACTCACAATCTGTACCACTGCGCCAATAGGCAAAACTCGTGCGTTCCAAAGCATGTCTCCTTAGGCAAAAAACTCATTTCTGACAACATTGCCCAAATACATCTCAGAAGTGTGCAACTTGTTTCCTGAGGTAGAAGACTTCAAGAAACTGTCGTTTCTGCAAGCGCTGTGCTTCTACACATGTATTGGCTGAACAATGAAAGAGTACTGTAATGCATGTTTCTCCCCGCAAATACACTGTTTCTAAGTAAATATGAACACACTGAGGAGACATTTGTGGGAGCTACTGTGACTAAAACTGAGCTTCTCTACGCACAGGGAAGCAAGAGAAATGCTGATTTCATCAAACACAATTACATACTCACAATCTATACTACTCCGCAAATAGACAAAACTAGTGCGTTCCAAAGCATGTCTCTTTAGGCAAAAAACTCATTTCTGACAACATTGCACAAATACATCTCAGAAGTGTGCAACTTGTTCCGTGAGTTAGAATACGTCGAGAAACGGTCGTTTCTGCTAGCGCTGTGCTTCTACACATGTATTGGCTGAACAATGAAAGAGTACTGTAATGCATGTTTCTCCCAGCAAATACACTGTTTCTAAGGAAATGTGAACACACTGAGGAGACACTTGTGGGAGCTACTGTGACTAAAACTGAGCTTCTCTACGCACAGGGAAGCAAAAGAAATGCTGATTTCATCAAACACAATTACATACTCACAATCTGTACTACTGCGCAAATAGGCAAAACTAGTGCGTTCTAAAGCACGTGTCTTTAGCCACAAAAGTCATTTCTGTTAACGATGCCCAAATGCATCTCAGAAGTGTGCAACTTGTTCCGTGAGTTAGAAAACGTCGAGAAACTGTCGTTTCTGCAAGCGCTGTGCTTCTACACATGTATTGGCTGAACAATGAAAGAGTACTGTAATGCATGTTTCTCCCAGCAAATACACTGTTTCTAAGGAAATGTGAACACACTGAGGAGACACTTGTGGGAGCTATTGTGACTAAAACTGAGCTTCTCTACGCACAGGGAAGCAAGAGAAATGCTGATTTCATCAAACACAATTACATACTCACAATCTGTACCACTGCGCCAATACGCAAAACTCGTGCGTTCTAAAGCACGTCTCTTTAGGCAAAAAACTCATTTCTGACAACATTGCCCAAATACATCTCAGAAGTGTGCAACTTGTTTCCTGAGGTAGAAGACTTCGAGAAACTGTCGTTTCTGCAAGCGCTGTGCTTCTACACATGTATTGGCTGAACAATGAAAGAGTACTGTAATGCATGTTTCTCCCAGCAAATACACTGTTTCTAAGGAAATATGAACACACTGAGGAGACACTTGTGGGAGCTACTGTGACTAAAACTGAGCTTCTCTACGCACAGGGAAGCAAGAGAAATGCTGATTTCATCAAACACAATTACATACTCACAATCTGTACTACTGCGCAAATAGGCAAAACTAGTGCGTTCTAAAGCACGTCTCTTTAGGCAAAAAACTCATTTCTGACAAATTGCCCAAATACATCTCAGAAGTGTGCAACTTGTTCCGTGAATTAGAATACGTCGAGAAACTGTCGTTTCTGCAAGCGCTGTGCTTCTACACATGTATTGGCTGAACAATGAAAGAGTACTGTAATGCATGTTTCTCCCAGCAAATACACTGTTTCTACGGAAATGTGAACACACTGAGGAGACACTTGTGGGAGCTACTGTGACTAAAACTGAGCTTCTCTACGCACAGGGAAGCAAAAGAAATGCTGATTTCATCAAACACAATTACATACTCACAATCTGTACTACTGCGCAAATAGGCAAAACTAGTGCGTTCTAAAGCACGTGTCTTTAGCCACAAAAGTCATTTCTGTTAACGATGCCCAAATGCATCTCAGAAGTGTGCAACTTGTTCCGTGAGTTAGAAAACGTCGAGAAACTGTCGTTTCTGCAAGCGCTGTGCTTCTACACATGTATTGGCTGAACAATGAAAGAGTACTGTAATGCATGTTTCTCCCAGCAAATACACTGTTTCTAAGGAAACATGAACACACTGAGGAGAAACTTGTGGGAGCTACTGTGACTAAAACTGAGCTTCCCTGTGCACAGGGAAGCAAGAGAAATGCTGATTTCATCAAACACAGTTACATACTCAAAATCTGTACCACTGCGCCAATAGGCAAAACTCGTGCGTTCTAAAGCACGTCTCTTTAGGCAAAAAACTCATTTCTGACAGCATTGCCCAAATACATCTCGAAGTGTGCAACTTGTTTCCTGAGGTAGAAGACTTCGAGAAACTGTCTTTTCTGCAAGCGCTGTGCTTCTACACATGTATTGGCTGAACAATGAAAGAGTACTGTAATGCATGTTTCTCCCAGCAAATACACTGTTTCTAAGTAAATATGAACACACTGAGGAGACACTTGTGGGAGCTACTGTGACTAAAACTGAGCTTCTCTACGCACAGGGAAGCAAGAGAAATGCTGATTTCATCAAACACAATTACATACTCACAATCTGTACTACTGCGCAAATAGGCAAAACTAGTGCATTCTAGAGCACGTGTTTTTAGCCACAAGTCATTTCTGTTAACGATGCCGAAATGCATCTCAGAAGTGTGCAACTTGTTTCCTGAGGTAGAAAACGTCTAGAAACTGTCGTTTCTGCAAGCGCTGTGCTTCTACACATGTATTGGCTGAACAATGAAAGAGTACTGTAATGCATGTTTCTCCCAGCAAATACACTGTTTCTAAGGAAATATGAACACACTGAGGAGAAACTTGTGGGAGCTACTGTGACTAAAACTGAGCTTCCCTATGCACAGGGAAGCAAGGGAAATGCTGATTTCCTCAAACACAGTTACATACTCAAAATCTGTACCACTGCGCCAATAGGCAAAACTCGTGCGTTCTAAAGCACGTCTCTTTAAGCAAAAAACTCATTTCTGACAATATTGCCCAAATACATCTCAGAAGTGTGCAACTTGTTTCCTGAGGTAGAAGACTTCGAGAAACTGTCGTTTCTGCAAGCGCTGTGCTTCTACACATGTATTGGCTGAACAATGAAAGAGTACTGTAATGCATGGTTCTCCCAGCAAATACACTGTTTCTAAGTAATTATGAGCACACTGAGGAGACACTTGTGGGAGCTACTGTGACTAAAACTGAGCTTCTCTACGCACAGGGAAGCAAGAGAAATGCTGATTTCATCAAACACAATTACATACTCACAATCTGTACTACTGCGCAAATAGGCAAAACTAGTGCGTTCTAAAGCACCTGTCTTTAGCCACAAGTCATTTCTGTTAACATGCCGAAATGCATCTCAGAAGTGTGCAACTTGTTCCGTGAGTTAGAAAACATCGAGAAACTGTCGTTTCTGCAAGCGCTGTGCTTCTACACATGTATTGGCTGAACAATGAAAGAGTACTGTAATGCATGTTTCTCCCAGCAAATACACTGTTTCTAAGGAAATATGAACACACTGAGGAGAAACTTGTGGGAGCTACTGTGACTAAAACTGAGCTTCCCTATGCACAGGGAAGCAAGAGAAATGCTGATTTCATCAAACACAGTTACATACTCAAAATCTGTACCACTGCGCCAATAGGCAAAACTCGTGCGTTCTAAAGCACGTTTCTTTAGGCAAAAAACTCATTTCTGACAACATTGCCCAAATACATCTCAGAAGTGTGCAACTTGTTTCCTGAAATAGAAGACTTCGAGAAACTGTAGTTTCTGCAAGCGCTGTGCTTCTACACATGTATTGGCTGAACAATGAAAGAGTACTGTAATGCATGTTTCTCCCCGCAAATACACTGTTTCTAAGTAAAGATGAACACACTGAGGAGACACTTGTGGGAGCTACTGTGACTAAAACAGAGCTTCTCTACGCACAGGGAAGCAAGAGAAATGCTGATTTCATCAAACACAATTACATACTCACAATCTGTACTACTGCGCAAATAGGAAAAACTAGTGCGTTCCAAAGCATGCCTCTTTATGCAAAAAACTCATTTCTGACAACATTGCCCAAATACATCTCAGAAGTGTGCAACTTGTTCCGTGAGTTAGAATACGTCGAGAAACTGTCGTTTCTGCAAGCGCTGTGCTTCTACACATGTATTGGCTGAACAATGAAAGAGTACTGTAATGCATGTTTCTCCCAGCAAATACACTGTTTCTAAGTAAATATGAGCACACTGAGGAGACACTTGTGGGAGCTACTGTGACTAAAACTGAGCTTCTCTACGCACAGGGAAGCAAGAGAAATGCTGATTTCATCAAACACAATTACATACTCACAATCTGTACTACTGCGCAAATAGGCAAAACTAGTGCGTTCTAAAGCCCCTGTCTTTAGCCACAAAAGTCATTTCTGTTAACGATGCCCAAATGCATCTCAGAAGTGTGCAACTTGTTCCGTGAGTTAGAAAACGTCGAGAAACTGTCGTTTCTGCAAGCGCTGTGCATCTACACATGTATTGGCTGAACAATGAAAGAGTACTGTAATGCATGTTTCTCCCCGCAAATTCACTGTTTCTAAGGAAATATGAACACACTGAGGAGACACTTGTGGGAGCTACTGTGACTAAAACTGAGCTTCTCTACGCACAGGGAAGCAAGAGAAATGCTGATTTCATCAAACACAATTACATACTCACAATCTGTACTACTGCGCAAATAGGCAAAACTAGTGCGTTCCAAAGCACGTCTCTTTAGCCAAAAAACTCATTTCTGACAACATTGCCCAAATACATCTCAGAAGTGTGCAACTTGTTCCGTGAGTTAGAATACGTCGAGAAACTGTCGTTTCTGCAAGCGCTGTGCTTCTACACATGTATTGGCTGAACAATGAAAGAGTACTGTAATGCATGTTTCTCCCAGCAAATACACTGTTTCTAAGTAAATATGAGCACACTGAGGAGACACTTGTGGGAGCTACTGTGACTAAAACTGAGCTTCTCTACGCACAGGGAACCAAGAGAAATGCTGATTTCATCAAACACAATTACATACTCACAATCTGTACTACTGCGCAAATAGGCAAAACTAGTGCGTTCTAAAGCACGTGTCTTTAGCCACAAAAGTCATTTCTGTTATTGATGCCCAAATGCATCTCAGAAGTGTGCAACTTGTTCCGTGAGTTAGAAAACGTCGAGAAACTGTTGTTTCTGCAAGCGCTGTGCTTCTACACATGTATTGGCTGAACAATGAAAGAGTACTGTAATGCATGTTTCTCCCAGCAAATACACTGTTTCTAAGGAAATGTGAACACAATGAGGAGACACTTGTGGGAGCTACTGTGACTAAAACTGAGCTTCCCTATGCATAGGGAAGCAAGAGAAATGCTGATTTCATCAAACACAGTTACATACTCAAAATCTGTACCACTGCGCCAATAGGCAAAACTCGTGCGTTCTAAAGCACGCCTCTTTAGGCAAAAAACTCATTTCTGACAACATTGCCCAAATACATCTCAGAAGTGTGCAACTTGTTTCCTGAGGTAGAAGACTTCGAGAAACTGTCGTTTCTGCAAGCGCTGTGCTTCTACACATGTATTGGCTGAACAATGAAAGAGTACTGTAATGCATGTTTCTCCCCGCAAATACACTGTTTCTAAGTAAATATGAACACACTGAGGAGACACTTGTGGGAGCTATTGTGACTAAAACTGAGCTTCTCTACGCACAGGGAAGCAAGAGAAATGCTGATTTCATCAAACACAATTACATACTCACAATCTGTACTACTGCGCAAATAGGCAAAACTAGTGCGTTCCAAAGCATGCCTCTTCATGCAAAAAACTCATTTCTGACAACATTGCCCAAATACATCTCAGAAGTGTGCAACTTGTTCCGTGAGTTAGAATACGTCGAGAAACTGTCGTTTCTGCAAGCCCTGTGCTTCTACACATGTATTGGCTGAACAATGAAAGAGTACTGTAATGCATGTTTCTCCCAGCAAATACACTGTTTCTAAGTAAATATGAGCACACTGAGGAGACACTTGTGGGAGCTACTGTGACTAAAACTGAGCTTCTCTACGCACAGGGAAGCAAGAGAAATGCTGATTTCATCAAACACAATTACATACTCACAATCTGTACTACTGCGCAAATAGGCAAAACTCGTGCGTTCTAAAGCCCCTGTCTTTAGCCACAAAAGTCATTTCTGTTAACGATGCCCAAATGCATCTCAGAAGTGTGCAACTTGTTCCGTGAGTTAGAAAACGTCGAGAAACTGTCGTTTCTGCAAGCGCTGTGCATCTACACATGTATTGGCTGAACAATGAAAGAGTACTGTAATGCATGTTTCTCCCAGCAAATACACTGTTTCTAAGGAAATGTGAACACACTGAGGAGACACTTGTGGGAGCTACTGTGACTAAAACTGAGCTTCCCTATGCATAGGGAAGCAAGAGAAATGCTGATTTCATCAAACACAGTTACATACTCAAAATCTGTACCACTGCGCAAATAGGCAAAACTCGTGTGTTCTAAAGCACGTCTCTTTAGGCAAAAAACTCATTTCTGACAACATTGCCCAAATACATCTCAGAAGTGTGCAACTTGTTTCCTGAGGTAGAAGACTTCGAGAAACTGTCGTTTCTGAAAGCGCTGTGTCTCTACACATGTATTGGCTGAACAATGAAAGAGTACTGTAATGCATGTTTCTCCCCGCAAATACACTGTTTCTAAGTAAATATGAACACTCTGAGGAGACACTTGTGGGAGCTACTGTGACTAAAACTGAGCTTCTCTACGCACAGGGAAGCAAGAGAAATGCTGATTTCATCAAACACAATTACATACTCACAATCTGTACTACTGCGCAAATAGGCAAAACTAGTGCGTTCCAAAGCACGTCATTTTAGCCAAAAAACTCATTTCTGACAACATTGCCCAAATACATCTCAGAAGTGTGCAACTTGTTCCGTGAGTTAGAATACGTCGAGAAACTGTCGTTTCTGCAAGCGCTGTGCTTCTACACATGTATTGGCTGAACAATGAAAGAGTACTGTAATGCATGTTTCTCCCAGCAAATACACTGTTTCTAAGTAAATATGAGCACACTGAGGAGACACTTGTGGGAGCTACTGTGACTAAAACTGAGCTTCCCTATGCATAGGGAAGCAAGAGAAATGCTGATTTCATCAAACACAGTTACATACTCAAAATCTGTACCACTGCGCCAATAGGCAAAACTCGTGCGTTCTAAAGCACGCCTCTTTAGGCAAAAAACTCATTTCTGACAACATTGCCCAAATACATCTCAGAAGTGTGCAACTTGTTCCGTGAGTTAGAATACGTCGAGAAACTGTCGTTTCTGCAAGCGCTGTGCTTCTACACATGTATTGGCTGAACAATGAAAGAGTACTGTAATGCATGTTTCTCCCAGCAAATACACTGTTTCTAAGTAAATATGAGCACACTGAGGAGACACTTGTGGGAGCTACTGTGACTAAAACTGAGCTTCTCTACGCACAGGGAAGCAAGAGAAATGCTGATTTCATCAAACACAATTACATACTCACAATCTGTACTACTGCGCAAATAGGCAAAACTAGTGCGTTCTAAAGCACCTGTCTTTATCCACAAGTCATTTCTGTTAACGATGCCGAAATGCATCTCAGAAGTGTGCAACTTGTTCCGTGAGTTAGAAAACGTCGAGAAACTGTCGTTTCTGCAAGCGCTGTGCTTCTACACATGTATTGGCTGAACAATGAAAGAGTACTGTAATGCATGTTTCTCCCAGCAAATACACTGTTTCTAAGGAAATATGAACACACTGAGGAGAAACTTGTGGGAGCTACTGTGACTAAAACTGAGCTTCCCTATGCACAGGGAAGCAAGAGAAATGCTGATTTCATCAAACACAGTTACATACTCAAAATCTGTACCACTGCGCCAATAGGCAAAACTCGTGCGTTCTAAAGCACGTCTCTTTAGGCAAAAAACTCATTTCTGACAACATTGCCCAAATACATCTCAGAAGTGTGCAACTTGTTTCCTGAGGTAGAAGACTTCGAGAAACTGTCGTTTCTGCAAGCGCTGTGCTTCTACACATGTATTGGCTGAACAATGAAAGAGTACTGTAATGCATGTTTCTCCCCGCAAATACACTGTTTCTAAGTAAATATGAACACACTGAGGAGACACTTGTGGGAGCTACTGTGACTAAAACAGAGCTTCTCTACGCACAGGGAAGCAAGAGAAATGCTGATTTCATCAAACACAATTACATACTCACAATCTGTACTACTGCGCAAATAGGCAAAACTAGTGCGTTCCAAAGCATGCCTCTTTATGCAAAAAACTCATTTCTGACAACATTGCCCAAATACATCTCAGAAGTGTGCAACTTGTTCCGTGAGTTAGAATACGTCGAGAAACTGTCGTTTCTGCAAGCGCTGTGCTTCTACACATGTATTGGCTGAACAATGAAAGAGTACTGTAATGCATGTTTCTCCCAGCAAATACACTGTTTCTAAGTAAATATGAGCACACTGAGGAGACACTTGTGGGAGCTACTGTGACTAAAACTGAGCTTCCCTATGCATAGGGAAGCAAGAGAAATGCTGATTTCATCAAACACAGTTACATACTCAAAATCTGTACCACTGCGCCAATAGGCAAAACTCATGCGTTCTAAAGCACGCCTCTTTAGGCAAAAAACTCATTTCTGACAACATTGCCCAAATACATCTCAGAAGTGTGCAACTTGTTCCGTGAGTTAGAATACGTCGAGAAACTGTCGTTTCTGCAAGCGCTGTGCTTCTACACATGTATTGGCTGAACAATGAAAGAGTACTGTAATGCATGTTTCTCCCAGCAAATACACTGTTTCTAAGTAAATATGAGCACACTGAGGAGACACTTGTGGGAGCTACTGTGACTAAAACTGAGCTTCTCTACGCACAGGGAAGCAAGAGAAATGCTGATTTCATCAAACACAATTACATACTCACAATCTGTACTACTGCGCAAATAGGCAAAACTAGTGCGTTCTAAAGCACCTGTCTTTAGCCACAAGTCATTTCTGTTAACGATGCCGAAATGCATCTCAGAAGTGTGCAACTTGTTCCGTGAGTTAGAAAACGTCGAGAAACTGTCGTTTCTGCAAGCGCTGTGCTTCTACACATGTATTGGCTGAACAATGAAAGAGTACTGTAATGCATGTTTCTCCCAGCAAATACACTGTTTCTAAGGAAATATGAACACACTGAGGAGAAACTTGTGGGAGCTACTGTGACTAAAACTGAGCTTCCCTATGCACAGGGAAGCAAGAGAAATGCTGATTTCATCAAACACAGTTACATACTCAAAATCTGTACCACTGCGCCAATAGGCAAAACTCGTGCGTTCTAAAGCACGTCTCTTTAGGCAAAAAACTCATTTCTGACAACATTGCCCAAATACATCTCAGAAGTGTGCAACTTGTTTCCTGAGGTAGAAGACTTCGAGAAACTGTCGTTTCTGCAAGCGCTGTGCTTCTACACATGTATTGGCTGAACAATGAAAGAGTACTGTAATGCATGTTTCTCCCCGCAAATACACTGTTTCTAAGTAAATATGAACACACTGAGGAGACACTTGTGGGAGCTACAGTGACTAAAACAGAGCTTCTCTACGCACAGGGAAGCAAGAGAAATGCTGATTTCATCAAACACAATTACATACTCACAATCTGTACTACCGCGCAAATAGGCAAAACTAGTGCGTTCCAAAGCATGCCTCTTTATGCAAAAAACTCATTTCTGACAACATTGCCCAAATACATCTCAGAAGTGTGCAACTTGTTCCGTGAGTTAGAATACGTCGAGAAACTGTCGTTTCTGCAAGCGCTGTGCTTCTACACATGTATTGGCTGAACAATGAAAGAGTACTGTAATGCATGTTTCTCCCAGCAAATACACTGTTTCTAATGAAATATGAGCACACTGAGGAGACACTTGTGGGAGCTACTATGACTAAAACTGAGCTTCTCTACGCACAGGGAAGCAAGAGAAATGCTGATTTCATCAAACACAATTACATACTCACAATCTGTACTACTGCGCGAATAGGCAAAACTAGTGCTTTCTAAAGCACGTCTCTTTAGGCAAAAAACTCATTTCTGACAACATTGCGCAAATACATCTCAGAAGTGTGCAACTTGTTCCGTGAGTTAGAATACGTCGAGAAACGGTCGTTTCTGCAAGCGCTGTGCTTCTACACATGTATTGGCTGAACAATGAAAGAGTACTGTAATGCATGTTTCTCCCAGCAAATACACTGTTTCTAAGTAAATATGAGCACACTGAGGAGACACTTGTGGGAGCTACTGTGACTAAAACTGAGCTTCTCTACGCACAGGGAAGCAAGAGAAATGCTGATTTCATCAAACACAATTACATACTCACAATCTGTACTACTGCGCAAATAGGCAAAACTAGTGCGTTCTAAAGCCCCTGTCTTTAGCCACAAAAGTCATTTCTGTTAACGATGCCCAAATGCATCTCAGAAGTGTGCAACTTGTTCCGTGAGTTAGAAAACGTCGAGAAACTGTCGTTTCTGCAAGCGCTGTGCATCTACACATGTATTGGCTGAACAATGAAAGAGTACTGTAATGCATGTTTCTCCCAGCAAATACACTGTTTCTAAGGAAATGTGAACACACTGAGGAGACACTTGTGGGAGCTACTGTGACTAAAACTGAGCTTCCCTATGCATAGGGAAGCAAGAGAAATGCTGATTTCATCAAACACAGTTACATACTCAAAATCTGTACCACTGCGCCAATAGGCAAAACTCGTGCGTTCTAAAGCACGTCTCTTTAGGCAAAAAACTCATTTCTGACAACATTGCCCAAATACATCTCAGAAGTGTGCAACTTGTTTCCTGAGGTAGAAGACTTCGAGAAACTGTCGTTTCTGCAAGCGCTGTGCTTCTACACATGTATTGGCTGAACAATGAAAGAGTACTGTAATGCATGTTTCTCCCCGCAAATACACTGTTTCTAAGTAAATATGAACACACTGAGGAGACACTTGTGGGAGCTATTGTGACTAAAACTGAGCTTCTCTACGCACAGGGAAGCAAGAGAAATGCTGATTTCATCAAAAACAATTACATACTCACAATCTGTACTACTGCGCAAATAGGCAAAACTAGTGCGTTCCAAAGCACGTCTCTTTAGGCAAAAAACTCATTTCTGACAACATTGCCCAAATATATCTCAGAAGTGTGCAACTTGTTCCGTGAGTTAGAATACGTCGAGAAACTGTCGTTTCTGCAAGCGCTGTGCTTCTACACATGTATTGGCTGAACAATGAAAGAGTACTGTAATGCATGTTTCTCCCAGCAAGTACACTGTTTCTAAGTAAATATGAGCACACTGAGGAGACACTTGTGGGAGCTACTGTGACTAAAACTGAGCTTCTCTACGCACAGGGAAGCAAGAGAAATGCTGATTTCATCAAACACAATTACATACTCACAATCTGTACTACTGCGCATATAGGCAAAACTAGTGCGTTCTAAAGCACGTGTCTTTAGCCACAAAAGTCATTTCTGTTAACGATGCCCAAATGCATCTCAGAAGTGTGCAACTTGTTCCGTGAGTTAGAAAACGTCAAGAAACTGTTGTTTCTGCAAGCGCTGTGCTTCTACACATGTATTGGCTGAACAATGAAAGAGTACTGTAATGCATGTTTCTCCCAGCAAATACACTGTTTCTAAGGAAATATGAACACACTGAGGAGACACTTGTGGGAGCTACTGTGACTAAAACTGGGCTTCCCTATGCACAGGGAAGCAAGAGAAATGCTGATTTCATCAAACACAGTTACATACTCAAAATCTGTACCACTGCGCCAATAGGCAAAACTCGTGCGTTCTAAAGCACGTCTCTTTAGGCAAAAAACTCATTTCTGACAACATTGCCCAAATACATCTCAGAAGTGTGCAACTTGTTTCCTGAGGTAGAAGACTTCGAGAAACTGTCGTTTCTGCAAGCGCTGTGCTTCTACACATGTATGGGCTGAACAATGAAAGAGTACTGTAATGCATGTTTCTCCCAGCAAATACACTGTTTCTAAGTAAATATGAACACACTGAGGAGACACTTGTGGGAGCTACTGTGACTAAAACTGAGCTTCTCTACGCACAGGGAAGCAAGAGAAATGCTGATTTCATCAAACACAATTACATTCTCACAATCTGTACTACTGCGCAAATAGGCAAAACTAGTGCGTTCTAAAGCACGTGTCTTTAGCCACAAGTCATTTCTGTTAACGATGCCCAAATGCACCTCAGAAGTGTGCACCTGGTCTCCTGAGGTAGAAAACGTGGAGAAACTGTCGTTTCTGCAAGCGCTGTGCTTCTACACATGTATTGGCTGAACAATGAAAGAGTACTGTAATGCATGTTTCTCCCAGCAAATACACTTTTTTTAAGTAAAAATGAACACACTAAGGAGACACTTGTGGGAGCTACTGTGACTAAAACTGAGCTTCTCTACGCACAGGGAAACAAGAGAAATGCTGATTTCATCAAACACAATTACATACTCACAATCTGTACTACTGCGCATATAGGCAAAACTAGTGCGTTCTAAAGCACGTCTCTTTAGCCAAAAAAGTCATTTCTGTTAACGATGGCCAAATGCATCTCAGAAGTGTGCAACTTCTTCCGTGAGTTAGAAAACGTCGAGAAAGTGTCGTTTCTGCCAGCGCTGTGCTTCTACACATGTATTGGCTGAACAATGAAAGAGTACTGTAATGCATGTTTCTCCCAGCAAATACACTGTTTCTAAGGAAATGTGAACACAATGAGTAGACACTTGTGGGAGCTACTGTGACTAAAACTGAGCTTTCCTATGCATAGGGAAGCAAGAGAAATGCTGATTTCATCAAACACAGTTACATACTCAAAATCTGTACCACTGCGCCAATAGGCAAAACTAGTGCGTTCTAAAGCACGTCTCTTTAGGCAAAAAACTCATTTCTGACAACATTGCCCAAATACATCTCAGAAGTGTGCAACTTGTTTCCTGAAGTAGAAGACTTCGAGAAACTGTCGTTTCTGCAAGTGCTGTGCTTCTACACATGTATTGGCTGAACAATGAAAGAGTACTGTAATGCATGTTTCTCCCAGCAAATACACTGTTTCTAAGGAAATGTGAACACACTGAGGAGACACTTGTGGGAGCTACTGTGACTAAAACTGAGCTTCCCTATGCATAGGGAAGCAAGAGAAATGCTGATTTCATCAAACACAGTTACATACTCAAAATCTGTACCACTGCGCCAATAGGCAAAACTAGTGCGTTCCAAAGCACGTCTCTTTAGGCAAAAAACTCATTTCTGACAACATTGCCCAAATACATCTCAGAAGTGTGCAACTTGTTCCGTGAGTTAGAATACTTCGAGAAACTGTCGTTTCTGAAAGCGCTGTGCTTCTACACATGTATTGGCTGAATAATGAAAGAGTACTGTAATGCATGTTTCTCCCAGCAAATACACTGTTTCTAAGTAAATATGAGCACACTGAGGAGACACTTGTGGGAGCTACTGTGACTAAAACTGAGCTTCTCTACGCACAGGGAAGCAAGAGAAATGCTGATTTCATCAAACACAATTACATTCTCACAATCTGTACTACTGCGCAAATAGGCAAAACTAGTGCGTTCTAAAGCACGTGTCTTTAGCCACAAGTCATTTCTGTTAACGATGCCCAAATGCACCTCAGAAGTGTGCACCTGGTCTCCTGAGGTAGAAAACGTGGAGAAACTGTCGTTTCTGCAAGCGCTGTGCTTCTACACATGTATTGGCTGAACAATGAAAGAGTACTGTAATGCATGTTTCTCCCAGCAAATACACTTTTTTTAAGTAAAAATGAACACACTAAGGAGACACTTGTGGGTGCTACTGTGACTAAAACTGAGCTTCTCTACGCACAGGGAAACAAGAGAAATGCTGATTTCATCAAACACAATTACATACTCACAATCTGTACTACTGCGCATATAGGCAAAACTAGTGCGTTCTAAAGCACGTCTCTTTAGCCAAAAAAGTCATTTCTGTTAACGATGGCCAAATGCATCTCAGAAGTGTGCAACTTCTTCCGTGAGTTAGAAAACGTCGAGAAAGTGTCGTTTCTGCCAGCGCTGTGCTTCTACACATGTATTGGCTGAACAATGAAAGAGTACTGTAATGCATGTTTCTCCCAGCAAATACACTGTTTCTAAGGAAATGTGAACACAATGAGTAGACACTTGTGGGAGCTACTGTGACTAAAACTGAGCTTTCCTATGCATAGGGAAGCAAGAGAAATGCTGATTTCATCAAACACAGTTACATACTCAAAATCTGTACCACTGCGCCAATAGGCAAAACTCGTGCGTTCTAAAGCACGTCTCCTTAGGCAAAAAACTCATTTCTGACAACATTGCCCAAATACATCTCAGAAGTGTGCAACTTGTTTCCTGAGGTAGAAGACTTCGAGAAACTGTCGTTTCTGCAAGCGCTGTGCTTCTACACATGTATTGGCTGAACAATGAAAGAGTACTGTAATGCATGTTTCTCCCCGCAAATACACTGTTTCTAAGTAAATATGAACACACTGAGGAGACACTTGTGGGAGCTACTGTGACTAAAACTGAGCTTCTCTAGGCCCAGGGAAGCAAGAGAAATGCTGATTTCATCAAACACAATTACATACTCACAATCTGTACTACAGCGCAAATAGGCAAAACTCGTGCGTTCTAAAGCACGTCTCTTTAGGCAAAAAACTCATTTCTGACAACATTGCCCAAATACATCTCAGAAGTGTGCAACTTGTTTCCTGAGGTAGAAGACTTCGAGAAACTGTCATTTCTGCAAGCGCTGTGCTTCTACACATGTATTGGCTGAACAATGAAAGAGTACTGTAATGCATGTTTCTCCCCGCAAATATACTGTTTATAAGTAAATATGAACTCACTGAGGAGACACTTGTGGGAGCTACTGTGACTAAAACTGAGCTTCTCTACGCACAGGGAAGCAAAAGAAATGCTGATTTAATCAAACACAATTACATACTCACAATCTGTACTACTGCGCAAATAGGCAAAACTAGTGCGTTCTAAAGCACGTCTCTTTAGGCAAAAAACTCATTTCTGACAACATTGCCCAAATACATCTCAGAAGTGTGCAACTTGTTTCCTGAAGTAGAAGACTTCGAGAAACTGTCGTTTCTGCAAGTGCTGTGCTTCTACACATGTATTGGCTGAACAATGAAAGAGTACTGTAATGCATGTTTCTCCCAGCAAATACACTGTTTCTAAGGAAATGTGAACACACTGAGGAGACACTTGTGGGAGCTACTGTGACTAAAACTGAGCTTCCCTATGCATAGGGAAGCAAGAGAAATGCTGATTTCATCAAACACAGTTACATACTCAAAATCTGTACCACTGCGCCAATAGGCAAAACTCGTGCGTTCTAAAGCACGTCTCTTTAGGCAAAAAACTCATTTCTGACAACATTGCCCAAATACATCTCAGAAGTGTGCAACTTGTTTCCTGAGGTAGAAGACTCGAGAAACTGTCGTTTCTGCAAGCGCTGTGCTTCTACACATGTATTGGCTGAACAATGAAAGAGTACTGTAATGCATGTTTCTCCCCGCAAATACACTGTTTCTAAGTAAATATGAACACACTGAGGAGACACTTGTGGGAGCTACTGTGACTAAAACTGAGCTTCTCTATGCACAGGGAAGCAAGAGAAATGCTGATTTCCTCAAACACAATTACATACTCACAATCTGTACTACTGCGCAAATAGGCAAAACTAGTGCGTTCCAAAGCACGTCTCTTTAGGCAAAAAACTCATTTCTGACAACATTGCCCAAATACATCTCAGAAGTGTGCAACTTGTTTCCTGAGGTAGAAGACTTCGAGAAACTGTCGTTTCTGCAAGCGCTGTGCTTCTACACATGTATTGGCTGAACAATGAAAGAGTACTGTAATGCATGTTTCTCCCAGCAAATACACTGTTTCTAAGGAAATATGAACACACTGAGGAGACACTTGTGGGAGCTACTGTGACTAAAACTGAGCTTCTCTACGCACAAGGAAGCAAGAGAAATGCTGATTTCATCAAACACAATTACATACTCACAATCTGTACTACTGCGCAAATAGGCAAAACTAGTGCGTTCTAAAGCACGTCTCTTTAGGCAAAAAACTCATTTCTGACAACATTGCCCAAATACATCTCAGAAGTGTGCAACTTGTTCCGTGAGTTAGAAGACTTCGAGAAACTGTCGTTTCTGCAAGCGCTGTGCTTCTACACATGTATTGGCTGAACAATGAAAGAGTACTGTAATGCATGTTTCTCCCAGCAAATACATTGTTTCTAAGGAAATGTGAACACACTGAGGAGACACTTGTGGGAGCTACTGTGACTAAAACTGAGCTTCCCTATGCATAGGGAAGCAAGAGAAATGCTGATTTCATCAAACACAGTTACATACTCAAAATCTGTACCACTGCGCCAATAGGCAAAACTCGTGCGTTCTAAAGCACGTCTCTTTAGGTAAAAAACTCATTTCTGACAACATTGCCCAAATACATCTCAGAAGTGTGCAACTTGTTTCCTGAGGTAGAAGACTTCGAGAAACTGTCGTTTCTGCAAGCACTGTGCTTCTACACATGTACTGGCTGAACAATGAAAGAGTACTGTAATGCATGTTTCTCCCAGCAAATACACTGTTTCTAAGGAAATATGAACACACTGAGGAGACACTTGTGGGAGCTACTGTGACTAAAACTGAGCTTCTCTATGCACAGGGAAGCAAGAGAAGTGCTGATTTCATCAAACACAATTACATACTCACAATCTGTACTACTGCGCAAATAGGCAAAACTAGTGCGTTCCAAAGCACGTCTCTTTAGTCAAAAAACTCATTTCTGACAACATTGCCCAAATACATCTCAGAAGTGTGCAACTTGTTTCCTGAGGTAGAAGACTTCGAGAAACTGTCGTTTCTGCAAGCGCTGTGCTTCTACACATGTATTGGCTGAACAATGAAAGAGTACTGTAATGCATGTTTCTCCCAGCAAATACATTGTTTCTAAGGAAATATGAACACACTGAGGAGACACTTGTGGGAGCTACTGTGACTAAAACTGAGCTTCTCTACGCACAGGGAAGCAAAATAAATGCTGATTTCATCAAACACAATTACATACTCACAATCTGTACTACTGCGCAAATAGGCAAAACTAGTGCATTCTAAAGCACGTGTCTTTAGCCAAAAAAGTCATTTCTGTTAACGATGCCCAAATGCACCTCAGAAGTGTGCACCTTGTCTCCTGAGGTAGAAAACGTCGAGAAAGTGTCGTTTCTGCCAGCGCTGTGTTTCTACACATGTATTGGTTGAACAATGAAAGAGTACTGTAATGCATGTTTCTCCCAGCAAATACACTGTTTCTAAGGAAATGTGAACACAATGAGTAGACACTTCTGGGAGCTACTGTGACTAAAACTGAGCTTTCCTATGCATAGGGAAGCAAGAGAAATGCTGATTTCATCAAACACAGTTACATACTCAAAATCTGTACCACTGCGCCAATAGGCAAAACTCGTGCGTTCTAAAGCACGTCTCCTTAGGCAAAAAACTCATTTCTGACAACATTGCCCAAATACATCTCAGAAGTGTGCAACTTGTTTCCTGAGGTAGAAGACTTCGAGAAACTGTCGTTTCTGCAAGCGCTGTGCTTCTACACATGTATTGGCTGAACAATGAAAGAGTACTGTAATGCATGTTTCTCCCCGCAAATACACTGTTTCTAAGTAAATATGAACACACTGAGGAGACACTTGTGGGAGCTACTGTGACTAAAACTGAGCTTCTCTACGCACAGGGAAGCAAGAGAAATGCTGATTTCATCAAACACAATTACATACTCACAATCTGTACTACTGCGCAAATAGGCAAAACTAGTGCGTTCTAAAGCTCCTGTCTTTAGCCAAAAAAGTCATTTCTGTTAACGATGCACAAATACATCTCAGAAGTGTGCAACTTGTTCCGTGACTTAGAAAACGTCGAGAAACTGTCGTTTCTGCAAGCGCTGTGCTTCTACACATGTATTGGCTGAACAATGAAGAGTACTGTAATGCATGTTTCTCCCAGCAAATACACTGTTTCTAAGGAAATGTGAACACAATGAGGAGACACTTGTGGGAGCTACTGTGACTAAAACTGAGCTTCCCTATGCATAGGGAAGCAAGAGAAATGCTGATTTCATCAAACACAGTTACATACTCAAAATCTGTACCACTGCGCCAATAGGCAAAACTCGTGCGTTCTAAAGCACGTCTCTTTAGGCAAAAAACTCATTTCTGACAACATTGCCCAAATACATCTCAGAAGTGTGCAACTTGTTTCCTGAGGTAGAAGACTTCGAGAAACTGTCGTTTCTGCAATCGCTGTGCTTCTACACATGTATTGGTTGAACAATGAAAGAGTACTGTAATGCATGTTTCTCCCAGCAAATACACTGTTTCTAAGGAAATGTGAACACACTGAGGAGACACTTGTGGGAGCTACTGTGACTAAACTGAGCTTCCCTATGCATAGGGAAGCAAGAGAAATGCTGATTTCATCAAACACAGTTACATACTCAAAATCTGTACCACTGCGCCAATAGGCAAAACTCGTGCGTTCTAAAGCACGAAAAAACTCATTTCTAACAACATTGCCCAAATACATCTCAGAAGTGTGCAACTTGTTTCCTGAGGTAGAAGACTTCGAGAAACTGTCGTTTCTGCAAGCGCTGTGCTTCTACACATGTATTGGCTGAACAATGAAAGAGTACTGTAATGCATGTTTCTCCCAGCAAATACACTGTTTCTAAGGAAATGTGAACACACTGAGGAGACACTTGTGGGAGCTACTGTGACTAAAACTGAGCTTCTCTACGCACAGGGAAGCAAGAGAAATGCTGATTTCATCAAACACAATTACATACTCACAATCTGTACTACTGCGCAAATAGGAAAAACTAGTGCGTTCCAAAGCATGCCTCTTTATGCAAAAAACTCATTTCTGACAACATTGCCCAAATACATCTCAGAAGTGTGCAACTTGTTTCCTGAGGTAGAAGACTTCGAGAAACTGTCGTTTCTGCAATCGCTGTGCTTCTACACATGTATTGGTTGAACAATGAAAGAGTACTGTAATGCATGTTTCTCCCAGCAAATACACTGTTTCTAAGGAAATGTGAACACACTGAGGAGACACTTGTGGGAGCTACTGTGACTAAACTGAGCTTCCCTATGCATAGGGAAGCAAGAGAAATGCTGATTTCATCAAACACAGTTACATACTCAAAATCTGTACCACTGCGCCAATAGGCAAAACTCGTGCGTTCTAAAGCACGAAAAAACTCATTTCTAACAACATTGCCCAAATACATCTCAGAAGTGTGCAACTTGTTTCCTGAGGTAGAAGACTTCGAGAAACTGTCGTTTCTGCAAGCGCTGTGCTTCTACACATGTATTGGCTGAACAATGAAAGAGTACTGTAATGCATGTTTCTCCCAGCAAATACACTGTTTCTAAGGAAATGTGAACACACTGAGGAGACACTTGTGGGAGCTACTGTGACTAAAACTGAGCTTCCCTATGCATAGGGAAGCAAGAGAAATGCTGATTTCATCAAACACAGTTACATACTCAAAATCTGTACCACTGCGCCAATAGGCAAAACTCGGGCATTCTAAAGCACGTCTCTTTAGGCAAAAAACTCATTTCTGACAACATTGCCCAAATACATCTCAGAAGTGTGCAACTTGTTTCCTGAGGTAGAAGACTTCGAGAAACTGTCGTTTCTGCAAGCGCTGTGCTTCTACACATGTATTGGCTGAACAATGAAAGAGTACTGTAATGCATGTTTCTCCCAGCAAATACACTGTTTCTAAGGAAATGTGAACACACTGAGGAGACACTTATGGGAGCTACTGTGACTAAAACTGAGCTTCCCTATGCTTAGGGAAGCAAGAGAAATGCTGATTTCATCAAAAACAGTTACATACTCAAAATCTGTACCACTGCGCCAATAGGCAAAACTCGTGCGTTCTAAAGCACGAAAAAACTCATTTCTAACAACATTGCCCAAATACATCTCAGAAGTGTGCAACTTGTTTCCTGAGGTAGAAGACTTCGAGAAACTGTCGTTTCTGCAAGCACTGTGCTTCTACACATGTATTGGCTGAACAATGAAAGAGTACTGTAATGCATGTTTCTCCCCGCAAATACACTGTTTCTAAGTAAATATGAACACACTGAGGAGACACTTGTGGGAGCTACTGTGACTAAAACTGAGCTTCTCTACGCACAGGGAAGCAAGAGAAATGCTGATTTCATCAAACACAATTACATACTCACAATCTGTACTACTGCGCAAATAGGCAAAACTAGTGCGTTCTAAAGCACGTGTCTTTAGCCAAAAAAGTCATTTCTGTTAACGATGCCCAAATGCATCTCAGAAGTGTGCAACCTTTTCGGTGAGTTAGAAAACGTCGAGAAACTATCATTTCTGCAAGCGCTGTGCTTCTACACATGTATTGGCTGAACAATGAAAGAGTACTGTAATGCATGTTTCTCCCAGCAAATACACTATTTCTAAGGAAATGTGAACACACTGAGGAGACACTTGTGGGAGCTACTGTGACTAAAACTGAGCTTTCCTATGCATAGGGAAGCAAGAGAAATGCTGATTTCATCAAACACAGTTACATACTCAAAATCTGTACCACTGCGCCAATAGGCAAAACTCGTGCGTTCTAAAGCACGTCTCTTTAGGCAAAAAACTCATTTCTGACAACATTGCCCAAATACATCTCAGAAGTGTGCAACTTGTTTCCTGAGGTAGAAGACTTCGAGAAACTGTCGTTTCTGCAAGCGCTATGCTTCTACACATGTATTGGCTGAACAATGAAAGAGTACTCTAATGCATATTTCTCCCCGCAAATACACTGTTTCTAAGTAAATATGAACACACTGAGGAGACACTTGTGGGAGCTACTGTGACTAAAACTGAGCTTCTCTAAGCACAGGGAAGCAAACTTAATGCTGATTTCATCAAACACAGTTACATACTCAGAATCTGTACTATTGCGCAAATAGGCAAAACTAGTGCGTTCTAAAGCACCTCTCTTTAGGCAAAAAACTCATTTCTGACAACATTGCCCAAATACATCTCAGAAGTGTGCAACTTGTTTCCTGAGGTAGAAGACTTCGAGAAACTGTCGTTTCTGCAAGCGCTGTGCTTCTACACATGTATTGGCTGAACAATGAAAGAGTACTGTAATGCATGTTTCTCCCCGCAATTACTCTGTTTCTAAGTAAATATGAACACACTGAGGAGACACTTGTGGAAGCTACTGTGACTAAAACTGAGCTTTCCTATGCATAGGGAAGCAAGAGAAATGCTGATTTCATCAAACACAGTTACATACTCAAAATCTGTACCACTGCGCCAATAGGCAAAACTCGTGCGTTCTAAAGCACGTCTCTTTAGGCAAAAAACTCATTTCTGACAACATTGCCCAAATACATCTCAGAAGTGTGCAACTTGTTTCCTGAGGTAGAAGACTTCGAGAAACTGTCGTTTCTGCAAGCGCTGTGCTTCTACACATGTATTGGCTGAACAATGAAAGAGTAATGTAATGCATGTTTCTCCCCGCAAATACACTGTTTCTAAGTAAATATGAACACACTGAGGAGACACTTGTGGGAGCTACTGTGACTAAAACTGAGCTTCCCTATGCATAGGGAAGCAAGAGAAATGCTGATTTCTTCAAACACAGTTACATACTCAAAATCAGTACCACTGTGCCAATAGGCAAAACTCGTGCGTTCTAAAGCACGTCTCTTTTGGCAAAAAACTCATTGCTGACAACATTGCCCAAATACATCTCAGAAGTGTGCAACTTGTTTCCTGAGGTAGAAGGCTTCGAGAAACTGTCATTTCTGCAAGCGCTGTGCTTCTACACATGTATTGGCTGAACAATGAAAGAGTACTGTAATGCATGTTTCTCCCCGCAAATATACTGTTCATAAGTAAATATGAACACACTGAGGAGACACTTGTGGGAGCTACTGTGACTAAAACTGAGCTTCTCTACGCACAGGGAAGCAAGAGAAATGCTGATTTAATCAAAAACAATTACATACTCACAATCTGTACTACTGCGCAAATAGGCAAAACTAGTGCGTTCTAAAGCACGTCTCTTTAGGCAAAAAACTCATTTCTGACAACATTGCCCAAATACATCTCAGAAGTGTGCAACTTGTTTCCTGAGGTAGAAGACTTCGAGAAACTGTCGTTTCTGCAAGCGCTGTGCTTCTACACATGTATTGGTTGAACAATGAAAGAGTACTGTAATGCATGTTTCTCCCAGCAAATACACTGTTTCTAAGGAAATGTGAACACACTGAGGAGACACTTGTGGGAGCTACTGCGACTAAAACTGAGCTTCCCTATGCATAGGGAAGCAAGAGAAATGCTGATTTCATCAAACGCAGTTACATACTCAAAATCTGTACCACTGCGCCAATAGGCAAAACTCGTGCGTTCTAAAGCACGTCTCTTTAGGCAAAAAACTCATTTCTGACAACATTGCCCAAATACATTTCAGAAGTGTGCAACTTGTTTCCTGAGGTAGAAGACTTCGAGAAACTGTCATTTCTGCAAGCGCTGTGCTTCTACACATGTATTGGCTGAACAATGAAAGAGTACTGTAATGCATGTTTCTCCCAGCAAATACACTGTTTCTAAGGAAATGAGAACACACTGAGGAGACACTTGTGGGAGCTACTGTGACTAAAACTGAGCTTCCCTATGCATAGGGAAGCAAGAGAAATGCTGATTTCATCAAACACAGTTACATACTCGAAATCTGTACCACTGCGCCAATAGGCAAAACTCGTGCATTCTAAAGCACGTCTCTTTAGGCAAAAAACTCATTTCTGACAACATTGCCCAAATACATCTCAGAAGTGTGCAACTTGTTTCCTGAGGTAGAAGACTTCGAGAAACTGTCGTTTCTGCAAGCGCTGTGCTTCTACACATGTATTGGCTGAACAATGAAAGAGTACTGTAATGCATGTTTCTCCCAGCAAATACACTGTTTCTAAGTAAATATGAACACACTGAGGAGACACTTGTGGGAGCTACTGTGACTAAAACTGAGCTTCCCTATGCATAGGGAAGCAAGAGAAATGCTGATTTCATCAAACACAGTTACATACTCAAAATCTGTACCACTGTGCCAATAGGCAAAACTCGTGCGTTCTAAAGCACGTCTCTTTAGGCAAAAAACTCATTTCTGACAACATTGCCCAAATACATCTCAGAAGTGTGCAACTTGTTTCCTGAGGTAGAAGACTTCGAGAAACTGTCATTTCTGCAAGCGCTGTGCTTCTACACATGTATTGGCTGAACAATGAAAGAGTACTGTAATGCATGTTTCTCCCCGCAAATATACTGTTCATAAGTAAATATGAACACACTGAGGAGACACTTGTGGGAGCTACTGTGACTAAAACTGAGCTTCTCTACGCACAGGGAAGCAAGAGAAATGCTGATTTAATCAAACACAATTACATACTCACAATCTGTACTACTGCGCAAATAGGCAAAACTAGTGCGTTCTAAAGCACGTGTCTTTAGCCACAAAAGTCATTTCTGTTAATGATGCCCAAATGCATCTCAGATGTGTGCAACTTGTTTCCTGAGGTAGAAGACTTCAAGAAACTGTCGTTTCTGCAAGCGCTGTGCTTCTACACATGTATTGGTTGAACAATGAAAGAGTACTGTAATGCATGTTTCTCCCAGCAAATACACTGTTTCTAAGGAAATGTGAACACACTGAGGAGACACTTGTGGGAGCTACTGAAACTAAAACTGAGCTTCCCTATGCATAGGGAAGCAAGAGAAATGCTGATTTCATCAAACACAGTTACATACTCAAAATCTGTACCACTGCGCCAATAGGCAAAACTCGTGCGTTCTAAAGCACGTCTCTTTAGGCAAAAAACTCATTTCTGACAACATTGCCCAAATACATCTCAGAAGTGTGCAACTTGTTTCCTGAGGTAGAAGACTTCGAGAAACTGTCGTTTCTGCAAGCGCTGTGCTTCTACACATGTATTGGCTGAACAATGAAAGAGTACTGTAATGCATGTTTCTCCCCGCAAATACACTGTTTCTAAGTAAATATGAACACACTGAGGAGACACTTGTGGGAGCTACTGTGACTAAAACTGAGCTTCTCTAAGCACAGGGAAGCAAAAGAAATGCTGATTTCATCAAACACAGTTACATACTCAGAATCTGTACTATTGCGCAAATAGGCAAAACTAGTGCGTTCCAAAGCAAGTATCTTTAGCCAAAAAAGTCATTTCTGTTAACGATGCCCAAATGCATCTCAGAAGTGTGCAACTTGTTCCGTGAGTTTGAAAACGTCGAGAAACTGGCGTTTCTGCAAGCGCTGTGCTTCAACACATGTATTGGCTGAACAATGAAAGAGTATTGTAATGCATGTTTCTCCCAGCAAATACACTGTTTCTAGGGAAATGTGAACACAATGAGGAGACACTTGTGAGAGCTACTGTGACTAAAACTGAGCTTTCCTATGCATAGGGAAGCAAGAGAAATGCTGATTTCATCAAACACAGTTACATACTCAAAATCTGTACCACTGCGGCAATAGGCAAAACTCGTGCTTTCTAAAGCACGTCTCTTTAGGCAAAAAACTCATTTCTGACACCATTGCCCAAATACATCTCAGAAGTGTGCAATTTGTTTCCTGAGGTAGAAGACTTCGAGAAACTGTCGTTTCTGCAAGCGCTGTGCTTCTACACACGTATTGGCTGAACAATGAAAGAGTACTGTAATGCATGTTTCTCCCAGCAAATACACTGTTTCTAAGGAAATGTGAACACACTGAGGAGACACTTGTGGGAGCTATTGTGACTAAAACTGAGCTTATCTACGCACAGGGAAGCAAGAGAAATGCTGATTTCATCAAACACAATTACATACTCACAATCTGTACTACTGCGCAAATAGGCAAAACTAGTGCGTTCTAAAGCACCTCTCTTTAGGCAAAAAACTCATTTCTGACAACATTGCCCAAATACATCTCAGAAGTGTGCAACTTGTTTCCTGAGGTAGAAGACTTCGAGAAACTGTCGTTTCTGCAAGCGCTGTGCTTCTACACATGTATTGGCTGAACAATGAAAGAGTACTGTAATGCATGTTTCTCCCCGCAATTACACTGTTTCTAAGTAAATATGAACACACTGAGGAGACACTTGTGGGAGCTACTGTGACTAAAACTGAGCTTCCTTATGCATAGGGAAGCAAGAGAAATGCTGATTTCATCAAACACAGTTACATACTCAAAATCTGTACCACTGTGCCAATAGGCAAAACTCGTGCGTTCTAAAGCACGTCTCTTTTGGCAAAAAATTCATTTCTGACAACATTGCCCAAATACATCTCAGAAGTGTGCAACTTGTTTCCTGAGGTAGAAGACTTCGAGAAACTGTCATTTCTGCAAGCGCTGTGCTTCTACACATGTATTGGCTGAACAATGAAAGAGTACTGTAATGCATGTTTCTCCCCGCAAATATACTGTTCATAAGTAAATATGAACACACTGAGGAGACACTTGTGGGAGCTACTGTGACTAAAACTGAGCTTCTCTACGCACAGGGAAGCAAGAGAAATGCTGATTTAATCAAACACAATTACATACTCACAATCTGTACTACTGCGCAAATAGGCAAAACTAGTGCGTTCTAAAGCACGTGTCTTTAGCCACAAAAGTCATTTCTGTTAATGATGCCCAAATGCATCTCAGAAGTGTGCAACTTGTTTCCTGAGGTAGAAGACTTCGAGAAACTGTCGTTTCTGCAAGTGCTGTGCTTCTACACATGTATTGGTTGAACAATGAAAGAGTACTGTAATGCATGTTTCTCCCATCAAATACACTGTTTCTAAGGAAATGTGAACACACTGAGGAGACACTTGTGGGAGCTACTGCGACTAAAACTGAGCTTCCCTATGCATAGGGAAGCAAGAGAAATGCTGATTTCATCAAACACAGTTACATACTCAAAATCTGTACCACTGCGCCAATAGGCAAAACTCGTGCGTTCTAAAGCACGTCTCTTTAGGCAAAAAACTCATTTCTGACAACATTGCCCAAATACATCTCAGAAGTGTGCAACTTGTTTCCTGAGGTAGAAGACTTCGAGAAACTGTCGTTTCTGCAAGCGCTGTGCTTCTACACATGTATTGGCTGAACAATGAAAGAGTACTGTAATGCATGTTTCTCCCCGCAAATACACTGTTTCTAAGTAAATATGAACACACTGAGGAGAAACTTGTGGGAGCTACTGTGACTAAAACTGAGCTTCTCTACGCACAGGGAAGCAAAAGAAATGCTGATTTCATCAAACACAATTACATACTCACAATCTGTACTACTGCGCAAATAGGCAAAACTAGTGCATTCTAAAGCACGTGTCTTTAGCCAAAAAAGTCATTTCTGTTAACGATGCCCAAATGCACCTCAGAAGTGTGCAACTTGTTTCCTGAGGTAGAAAACGTCGAGAAACTGTCGTTTCTGCAAGCGCTGTGCTTCTACACATGTATTGGCTGAACAATGAAAGAGTACTGTAATGCATGTTTCTCCCAGCAAATACACTGTTTCTAAGGAAATGTGAACACACTGAGGAGACAATTGTGGGAGCTACTGTGACTAAAACTAAGCTTCCCTATGCATAGGGAAGCAAGAGAAATTCTGATTTCATCAAACACAGTTACATACTCAAAATCTGTACCACTGCGCCAATAGGCAAAACTCGTGCGTTCTAAAGCACGTCTCTTTAGGCAAAAAACTCATTTCTGACAACATTGCCCAAATACATTTCAGAAGTGTGCAACTTGTTTCCTGAGGTAGAAGACTTCGAGAAACTGTCATTTCTGCAAGCGCTGTGCTTCTACACATGTATTGGCTGAACAATGAAAGAGTACTGTAATGCATGTTTCTCCCAGCAAATACACTGTTTCTAAGTAAATGTGAACACACTGAGGAGACACTTGTGGGAGCTACTGTGACTAAAACTGAGCTTCCCTATGCATAGGGAAGCAAGAGAAATGCTGATTTCATCAAACACAGTTACATACTCAAAATCTGTACCACTGCGCCAATAGGCAAAACTCGTGCGTTCTAAAGCACGTGTCTTTAGGCAAAAAACTCATTTCTGACAACATTGCCCAAATACATCTCAGAAGTGTGCAACTTGTTTCCTGAGGTAGAAGACTTCGAGAAACTGTCGTTTCTGCAAGCGCTGTGCTTCTACACATGTATTGGCTGAACAATGAAAGAGTACTGTAATGCATGTTTCTCCCCGCAAATACACTGTTTCTAAGGAAATGTGAACACACTGAGGAGACACTTGTGGGAGCTACTGTGACTAAAACTGAGCTTCCCTATGCATAGGGAAGCAAGAGAAATGCTGATTTCATCAAACACAGTTACATACTCAAAATCTGTACCACTGCGCCAATAGGCAAAACTCGTGCGTTCTAAAGCACGTCTCTTTAGGCAAAAAACTCATTTCTGACAACATTGCCCAAATACATTTCAGAAGTGTGCAACTTGTTTCCTGAGGTAGAAGACTTCGAGAAACTGTCATTTCTGCAAGCGCTGTGCTTCTACACATGTATTGGCTGAACAATGAAAGAGTACTGTAATGCATGTTTCTCCCAGCAAATACACTGTTTCTAAGGAAATGAGAACACACTGAGGAGACACTTGTGGGAGCTACTGTGACTAAAACTGAGCTTCCCTATGCATAGGGAAGCAAGAGAAATGCTGATTTCATCAAACACAGTTACATACTCAAAATCTGTACCACTGCGCCAATAGGCAAAACTCGTGCATTCTAAAGCACGTCTCTTTAGGCAAAAAACTCATTTCTGACAACATTGCCCAAATACATCTCAGAAGTGTGCAACTTGTTTCCTGAGGTAGAAGACTTCGAGAAACTGTCGTTTCTGCAAGCGCTGTGCTTCTACACATGTATTGGCTGAACAATGAAAGAGTACTGTAATGCATGTTTCTCCCAGCAAATACACTGTTTCTAAGTAAATATGAACACACTGAGGAGACACTTGTGGGAGCTACTGTGACTAAAACTGAGCTTCCCTATGCATAGGGAAGCAAGAGAAATGCTGATTTCATCAAACACAGTTACATACTCAAAATCTGTACCACTGTGCCAATAGGCAAAACTCGTGCGTTCTAAAGCACGTCTCTTTAGGCAAAAAACTCATTTCTGACAACATTGCCCAAATACATCTCAGAAGTGTGCAACTTGTTTCCTGAGGTAGAAGACTTCGAGAAACTGTCATTTCTGCAAGCGCTGTGCTTCTACACATGTATTGGCTGAACAATGAAAGAGTACTGTAATGCATGTTTCTCCCCGCAAATATACTGTTCATAAGTAAATATGAACACACTGAGGAGACACTTGTGGGAGCTACTGTGACTAAAACTGAGCTTCTCTACGCACAGGGAAGCAAGAGAAATGCTGATTTAATCAAACACAATTACATACTCACAATCTGTACTACTGCGCAAATAGGCAAAACTAGTGCGTTCTAAAGCACGTGTCTTTAGCCACAAAAGTCATTTCTGTTAATGATGCCCAAATGCATCTCAGAAGTGTGTAACTTGTTTCCTGAGGTAGAAGACTTCGAGAAACTGTCGTTTCTGCAAGCGCTGTGCTTCTACACATGTATTGGTTGAACAATGAAAGAGTACTGTAATGCATGTTTCTCCCATCAAATACACTGTTTCTAAGGAAATGTGAACACACTGAGGAGACACTCGTGGGAGCTACTGCGACTAAAACTGAGCTTCCCTATGCATAGGGAAGCAAGAGAAATGCTTATTTCATCAAACACAGTTACATACTCAAAATCTGTACCACTGCGCCAATAGGCAAAACTCGTGCGTTCTAAAGCACGTCTCTTTAGGCAAAAAACTCATTTCTGACAACATTGCCCAAATACATCTCAGAAGTGTGCAACTTGTTTCCTGAGGTAGAAGACTTCGAGAAACTGTCGTTTCTGCAAGCGCTGTGCTTCTACACATGTATTGGCTGAACAATGAAAGAGTACTGTAATGCATGTTTCTCCCCGCAAATACACTGTTTCTAAGTAAATATGAACACACTGAGGAGAAACTTGTGGGAGCTACTGTGACTAAAACTGAGCTTCTCTACGCACAGGGAAGCAAAAGAAATGCTGATTTCATCAAACACAATTACATACTCACAATCTGTACTACTGCGCAAATAGGCAAAACTAGTGCATTCTAAAGCACGTGTCTTTAGCCAAAAAAGTCATTTCTGTTAACGATGCCCAAATGCACCTCAGAAGTGTGCAACTTGTTTCCTGAGGTAGAAGACTTCGAGAAACTGTCATTTCTGCAAGCGCTGTGCTTCTACACATGTATTGGCTGAACAATGAAAGAGTACTGTAATGCATGTTTCTCCCAGCAAATACACTGTTTCTAAGTAAATGTGAACACACTGAGGAGACACTTGTGGGAGCTACTGTGACTAAAACTGAGCTTCCCTATGCATAGGGAAGCAAGAGAAATGCTGATTTCATCAAACACAGTTACATACTCAAAATCTGTACCACTGCGCCAATAGGCAAAACTCGTGCGTTCTAAAGCACGTGTCTTTAGGCAAAAAACTCATTTCTGACAACATTGCCCAAATACATCTCAGAAGTGTGCAACTTGTTTCCTGAGGTAGAAGACTTCGAGAAACTGTCGTTTCTGCAAGCGCTGTGCTTCTACACATGTATTGGCTGAACAATGAAAGAGTACTGTAATGCATGTTTCTCCCCGCAAATATACTGTTTATAAGTAAATATGAACACACAGAGGAGACACTTGTGGGAGCTACTGTGACTAAAACTGAGCTTCTCTACGCACAGGGAAGCAAGAGAAATGCTGATTTCATCAAACACAATTACATACTCACAATCTGTACTACTGCGCAAATAGGCAAAACTAGTGCGTTCCAAAGCACGTCTCTTTAGGTAAAAAACTCATTTCTGACAACATTGCCCAAATACATCTCAGAAGTGTGCAACTTGTTTCCTGAGGTAGAAGACTTCGAGAAACTGTCGTTTCTGCAAACGCTGTGCTTCTACACATGTATTGGCTGATCAATGAAAGAGTACTGTAATGCATGTTTCTCCCAGCAAATACACTGTTTCTAAGGAAATGTGAACACACTGAGGAGATACTTGTGGGAGCTATTGTGACTAAAACTGAGCTTCCCTATGCATAGGGAAGCAAGAGAACTGCTGATTTCATCAAACACAGTTACATACTCAAAATCTGTACCACTGCGCCAATAGGCAAAACTCGTGCGTTCTAAAGCACGTCTCTTTAGGCAAAAAACTCATTTCTGACAACATTGCCCAAATACATCTCAGAAGTGTGCAACTTGTTTCCTGAGGTAGAAGACTTCGAGAAACTGTCATTTCTGCAAGCGCTGTGCTTCTACACATGTATTGGCTGAACAATGAAAGAGTACTGTAATGCATGTTTCTCCCAGCAAATATACTGTTTATAAGGAAATATGAGCACATTGAGGAGACACTTTTGGGAGCTACTGTGACTAAAACTGAGCTTCTCTATGCACAGGGAAGCTAAGGAAATGCTGATTTCATCAAACACAGTTACATACTCAAAATCTGTACCACTGCGCCAATAGGCAAAACTCGTGTTTTCTAAAGTACGTCTCTTTAGGGAAAAAACCCATTTCTGACAACATTGCCCAAATACATCTCAGAAGTGTGCAACTTGTTTCCTGAGGTAGAAGACTTCGAGAAACTGTCGTTTCTGCAAGCGCTGTGCTTCTACACATGTATTGGTTGAACAATGAAAGAGTACTGTAATGCATGTTTCTCCCAGCAAATACACTGTTTCTAAGTAAATGTGAACACACTGAGGAGACACTTGTGGGAGCTACTGCGACTAAAACTGAGCTTCCCTATGCATAGGGAAGCAAGAGAAATGCTGATTTCATCAAACACAGTTACATACTCAAAATCTGTACCACTGCGCCAATAGGCAAAACTCGTGCGTTCTAAAGCACGTCTCTTTAGGCAAAAAACTCATTTCTGACAACATTGCCCAAATACATCACAGAAGTGTGCAACTTGTTTCCTGAGGTAGAAGACTTCGAGAAACTGTCGTTTCTGCAAGCGCTGTGCTTCTACACATGTATTGGCTGAACAATGAAAGAGTACTGTAATGCATGTTTCTCCCAGCAAGTACACTGTTTCTAAGGAAATGTGAACACACTGAGGAGACACTTGTGGGAGCTACTGTGACTAAAACTGAGCTTCCCTATGCATAGGGAAGCAAGAGAAATGCTGATTTCATCAAACACAGTTACATACTCAAAATTTGTACCACTGCGCCAATAGGTAAAACTCTTGTGTTCTAAAGCATGTCTCTTTAGGCAAAAAACTCATTTCTGACAACATTGCCCAAATACATCTCAGAAGTGTGCAACTTGTTTCCTGAGGTAGAAGACTTCGAGAAACTGTCGTTTCTGCAAGCGCTGTGCTTCTACACATGTATTGGTTGAACAATGAAAGAGTACTGTAATGCATGTTTCTCCCAGCAAATACACTGTTTCTAAGGAAATATGAGCACATTGAGGAGACACTTGTGGGAGCTACTGCGACTAAAACTGAGCTTCCCTATGCATAGGGAAGCAAGAGAAATGCTGATTTCATCAAACACAGTTACATACTCAAAATCTGTACCACTGCGCCAATAGGCAAAACTCGTGCGTTCTAAAGCACGTCTCTTTAGGCAAAAAACTCATTTCTGACAACATTGCCCAAATACATCTCAGAAGTGTGCAACTTGTTTCCTGAGGTAGAAGACTTCGAGAAACTGTCGTTTCTGCAAGCGCTGTGCTTCTACACATGTATTGGCTGAACAATGAAAGAGTACTGTAATGCATGTTTCTCCCAGCAAGTACACTGTTTCTAAGGAAATGTGAACACACTGAGGAGACACTTGTGGGAGCTACTGTGACTAAAACTGAGCTTCCCTTGCATAGGGAAGCAAGAGAAATGCTGATTTCATCAAACACAGTTACATACTCAAAATTTGTACCACTGCGCCAATAGGTAAAACTCTTGTGTTCTAAAGCATGTCTCTTTAGGCAAAAAACTCATTTCTGACAACATTGCCCAAATACATCTCAGAAGTGTGCAACTTGTTTCCTGAGGTAGAAGACTTCGAGATACTGTCGTTTCTGCAAGCACTGTGCTTCTACACATGTATTGGTTGAACAATGAAAGAGTACTGTAATGCATGTTTCTCCCAGCAAATACTCTGTTTCTAAGGAAATATGAGCACATTGAGGAGACACTTGTGGGAGCTACTGTGAATAAAACTGAGCTTCTCTATGCACAGGGAAGCTAAAGAAATGCTGATTTCATCAAACACAGTTACATACTCAAAATCTGTACCACTGCGCCAATAGGCAAAACTCGTGTTTTCTAAAGCACGTCTCTTTAGGCAAAAAACCCATTTCTGACAACATTGCCCAAATACATCTCAGAAGTGTGCAACTTGTTTCCTGAGTTAGAAGACTTCGAGAAACTGTCGTTTCTGCAAGCGCTGTGCTTCTACACATGTATTGGCTGAACAATGAAAGAGTACTGTAATGCATGTTTCTCCCCGCAAATACACTGTTTCTAAGTAAATATGAACACACTGAGGAGACACTTGTGGGAGCTACTGTGACTAAAACTGAGCTTCCCTATGCATAGGGAAGCAAGAGAAATGCTGATTTCATCAAACACAGTTACATACTCAAAATCTGTACCACTGCGCCAATAGGCAAAACTCGTGCGTTCTAAAGCACGTCTCTTTAGGCAAAAAACTCATTTCTGACAACATTGCCCAAATACATCTCAGAAGTGTGCAACTTGTTTCCTGAGGTAGAAGACTTCGAGAAACTGTCATTTCTGCAAGCCCTGTACTTCTACACATGTATTGGCTGCACAATGAAAGAGTACTGTAATGCATGTTTCTCCCCGCAAATATACTGTTCATAAGTAAATATGAACACACTGAGGAGACACTTGTGGGAGCTACTGTGACTAAAACTGAGCTTCTCTACGCACAAGGAAGCAAGAGAAATGCTGAATTCATCAAACACAATTACATACTCACAATCTGTACTACTGCGCAAATAGGCAAAACTAGTGCGTTCCAAAGCACGTCTCTTTAGGCAAAAAACTCATTTCTGACAACATTGCCCAAATACATCTCAGAAGTGTGCAACTTGTTTCCTGAGGTAGAAGACTTCGAGAAACTGTCATTTCTGCAAGCGCTGTGCTTCTACACATGTATTGGCTGAACAATGAAAGAGTACTGTAATGCATGTTTCTCCCAGCAAATACGCTGTTTCTAAGGAAATGTGAACACACTGAGGAGACACTTGTGGGAGCTACTGTGACTAAAACTGAGCTTCCCTATGCATAGGGAAGCAAGAGAAATGCTGATTTCATCAAACACAGTTACATACTCAAAATCTGTACCACTGCGCCAATAGGCAAAACTCGTGCGTTCTAAAGCACGTCTCTATAGAAAAAAAACTCATTTCTGACAACATTGCCCAAATACATCTCAGAAGTGTGCAACTTGTTTCCTGAGGTAGAAGACTTCGAGAAACTGTCGTTTCTGCAAGCGCTGTGCTTCTACACATGTATTGGCTGAACAATGAAAGAGTACTGTAATGCATGTTTCTCCCAGCAAATACACTGTTTCTAAGTAAATATGACACACTGAGGAGAAACTTGTGGGAGCTACTGTGACTAAAACTGAGCTTCCCTATGCATAGGGAAGCAAGAGAAATGCTGATTTAATCAAACACAATTACATACTCACAATCTGTACTACTGCGCAAATAGGCAAAACTAGTGCGTTCTAAAGCACGTCTCTTTAGGTAAAAAACTCATTTCTGACAACATTGCCCAAATACATCTCAGAAGTGTGCAACTTGTTTCCTGAGGTAGAAGACTTCGAGAAATTGTCGTTTCTGCAAGCGCTGTGCTTCTACACATGTATTGGTTGAACAATGAAAGAGTACTGTAATGCATGTTTCTCCCAGCAAATACACTGTTTCTAAGTAAATGTGAACACACTGAGGAGACACTTGTGGGAGCTACTGCGACTAAAACAGAGCTTCCCTATGCATAGGGAAGCAAGAGAAATGCTGATTTCATCAAACACAGTTACATACTCAAAATCTGTACCACTGCGCCAATAGGCAAAACTCGTGCGTTCTAAAGCACGTCTCTTTAGGCAAAAAACTCATTTCTGACAACATTGCCCAAATACATCTCAGAAGTGTGCAACTTCTTTCCTGAGGTAGAAGACTTCGAGAAACTGTCGTTTCTGCAAGCGCTGTGCTTCTACACATGTATTGGCTGAACAATGAAAGAGTACTGTAATGCATGTTTCTCCCCGCAAATACACTGTTTCTAAGTAAATATGAACACACTGAGGAGAAACTTGTGGGAGCTACTGTGACTAAAACTGAGCTTCTCTACGCACAGGGAAGCAAAAGAAATGCTGATTTCATCAAACACAATTACATACTCACAATCTGTACTACTGTGCAAATAGGCAAACCTAGTGCGTTCTAAATCACGTGTCTTTAGCCAAAAAAGTCATTTCTGTTAACGATGCCCAAATGCACCTCAGAAGTGTGCAACTTGTTTCCTGAGGTAGAAAACGTCGAGAAAATGTCATTTCTGCAAGCGCTGTGCTTCTACACATGTATTGGCTGAACAATGAAAGAGTACTGTAATGCATGTTTCTCCCAGCAAATACACTGTTTCTAAGTAAATGTGAACACACTGAGGAGACACTTGTGGGAGCTACTGTGACTAAAACTGAGCTTCCCTATGCATAGGGAAGCAAGAGAAATGCTGATTTCATCAAACACAGTTACATACTCAAAATCTGTACCACTGCGCCAATAGGCAAAACTCGTGCGTTCTAAAGCACGTCTCTTTAGGCAAAAATCTCATTTCTGACAACATTGCCCAAATACATCTCAGAAGTGTGCAACTTGTTTCCTGAGGTAGAAGACTTCGAGATACTGTCGTTTCTGCAAGCACTGTGCTTCTACACATGTATTGGTTGAACAATGAAAGAGTACTGTAATGCATGTTTCTCCCAGCAAATACACTGTTTCTAAGGAAATATGAGCACATTGAGGAGACACTTGTGGGAGCTACTGTGAATAAAACTGAGCTTCTCTATGCACAGGGAAGCTAAAGAAATGCTGATTTCATCAAACACAGTTACATACTCAAAATCTGTACCACTGCGCCAATAGGCAAAACTCGTGTTTTCTAAAGCACGTCTCTTTAGGCAAAAAACCCATTTCTGACAACATTGCCCAAATACATCTCAGAAGTGTGCAACTTGTTTCCTGAGTTAGAAGACTTCGAGAAACTGTCGTTTCTGCAAGCGCTGTGCTTCTACACATGTATTGGCTGAACAATGAAAGAGTACTGTAATGCATGTTTCTCCCCGCAAATATACTGTTCATAAGTAAATATGAACACACTGAGGAGACACTTGTGGGAGCTACTGTGACTAAAACTGAGCTTCTCTACGCACAGGGAAGCAAGAGAAATGCTGAATTCATCAAACACAATTACATACTCACAATCTGTACTACTGCGCAAATAGGCAAAACTAGTGCGTTCCAAAGCACGTCTCTTTAGGCAAAAAACTCATTTCTGACAACATTGCCCAAATACATCTCAGAAGTGTGAAACTTGTTTCCTGAGGTAGAAGACTTCGAGAAACTGTCATTTCTGCAAGCGCTGTGCTTCTACACATGTATTGGCTGAACAATGAAAGAGTACTGTAATGCATGTTTCTCCCAGCAAATACGCTGTTTCTAAGGAAATGTGAACACACTGAGGAGACACTTGTGGGAGCTACTGTGACTAAAACTGAGCTTCCCTATGCATAGGGAAGCAAGAGAAATGCTGATTTCATCAAACACAGTTACATACTCAAAATCTGTACCACTGCGCCAATAGGCAAAACTCGTGCGTTCTAAAGCACGTCTCTTTAGGCAAAAAACTCATTTCTGACAACATTGCCCAAATACATCTCAGATGTGTGCAACTTGTTTCCTGAGGTAGAAGACTTCAAGAAACTGTCGTTTCTGCAAGCGCTGTGCTTCTACACATGTATTGGTTGAACAATGAAAGAGTACTGTAATGCATGTTTCTCCCAGCAAATACACTGTTTCTAAGGAAATGTGAACACACTGAGGAGACACTTGTGGGAGCTACTGAAACTAAAACTGAGCTTCCCTATGCATAGGGAAGCAAGAGAAATGCTGATTTCATCAAACACAGTTACATACTCAAAATCTGTACCACTGCGCCAATAGGCAAAACTCGTGCGTTCTAAAGCACGTCTCTTTAGGCAAAAAACTCATTTCTGACAACATTGCCCAAATACATCTCAGAAGTGTGCAACTTGTTTCCTGAGGTAGAAGACTTCGAGAAACTGTCGTTTCTGCAAGCGCTGTGCTTCTACACATGTATTGGCTGAACAATGAAAGAGTACTGTAATGCATGTTTCTCCCCGCAAATACACTGTTTCTAAGTAAATATGAACACACTGAGGAGACACTTGTGGGAGCTACTGTGACTAAAACTGAGCTTCTCTAAGCACAGGGAAGCAAAAGAAATGCTGATTTCATCAAACACAGTTACATACTCAGAATCTGTACTATTGTGCAAATAGGCAAAACTAGTGCGTTCCAAAGCAAGTATCTTTAGCCAAAAAAGTCATTTCTGTTAACGATGCCCAAATGCATCTCAGAAGTGTGCAACTTGTTCCGTGAGTTTGAAAACGTCGAGAAACTGGCGTTTCTGCAAGCGCTGTGCTTCAACACATGTATTGGCTGAACAATGAAAGAGTATTGTAATGCATGTTTCTCCCAGCAAATACACTGTTTCTAGGGAAATGTGAACACAATGAGGAGACACTTGTGAGAGCTACTGTGACTAAAACTGAGCTTTCCTATGCATAGGGAAGCAAGAGAAATGCTGATTTCATCAAACACAGTTACATACTCAAAATCTGTACCACTGCGGCAATAGGCAAAACTCGTGCTTTCTAAAGCACGTCTCTTTAGGCAAAAAACTCATTTCTGACACCATTGCCCAAATACATCTCAGAAGTGTGCAATTTGTTTCCTGAGGTAGAAGACTTCGAGAAACTGTCGTTTCTGCAAGCGCTGTGCTTCTACACACGTATTGGCTGAACAATGAAAGAGTACTGTAATGCATGTTTCTCCCAGCAAATACACTGTTTCTAAGGAAATGTGAACACACTGAGGAGACACTTGTGGGAGCTATTGTGACTAAAACTGAGCTTATCTACGCACAGGGAAGCAAGAGAAATGCTGATTTCATCAAACACAATTACATACTCACAATCTGTACTACTGCGCAAATAGGCAAAACTAGTGCGTTCTAAAGCACCTCTCTTTAGGCAAAAAACTCATTTCTGACAACATTGCCCAAATACATCTCAGAAGTGTGCAACTTGTTTCCTGAGGTAGAAGACTTCGAGAAACTGTCGTTTCTGCAAGCGCTGTGCTTCTACACATGTATTGGCTGAACAATGAAAGAGTACTGTAATGCATGTTTCTCCCCGCAATTACTCTGTTTCTAAGTAAATATGAACACACTGAGGAGACACTTGTGGGAGCTACTGTGACTAAAACTGAGCTTCCTTATGCATAGGGAAGCAAGAGAAATGCTGATTTCATCAAACACAGTTACATACTCAAAATCTGTACCACTGTGCCAATAGGCAAAACTCGTGCGTTCTAAAGCACGTCTCTTTTGGCAAAAAATTCATTTCTGACAACATTGCCCAAATACATCTCAGAAGTGTGCAACTTGTTTCCTGAGGTAGAAGACTTCGAGAAACTGTCATTTCTGCAAGCGCTGTGCTTCTACACATGTATTGGCTGAACAATGAAAGAGTACTGTAATGCATGTTTCTCCCCGCAAATATACTGTTCATAAGTAAATATGAACACACTGAGGAGACACTTGTGGGAGCTACTGTGACTAAAACTGAGCTTCTCTACGCACAGGGAAGCAAGAGAAATGCTGATTTAATCAAACACAATTACATACTCACAATCTGTACTACTGCGCAAATAGGCAAAACTAGTGCGTTCTAAAGCACGTGTCTTTAGCCACAAAAGTCATTTCTGTTAATGATGCCCAAATGCATCTCAGAAGTGTGCAACTTGTTTCCTGAGGTAGAAGACTTCGAGAAACTGTCGTTTCTGCAAGTGCTGTGCTTCTACACATGTATTGGTTGAACAATGAAAGAGTACTGTAATGCATGTTTCTCCCATCAAATACACTGTTTCTAAGGAAATGTGAACACACTGAGGAGACACTTGTGGGAGCTACTGCGACTAAAACTGAGCTTCCCTATGCATAGGGAAGCAAGAGAAATGCTGATTTCATCAAACACAGTTACATACTCAAAATCTGTACCACTGCGCCAATAGGCAAAACTCGTGCGTTCTAAAGCACGTCTCTTTAGGCAAAAAACTCATTTCTGACAACATTGCCCAAATACATCTCAGAAGTGTGCAACTTGTTTCCTGAGGTAGAAGACTTCGAGAAACTGTCGTTTCTGCAAGCGCTGTGCTTCTACACATGTATTGGCTGAACAATGAAAGAGTACTGTAATGCATGTTTCTCCCCGCAAATACACTGTTTCTAAGTAAATATGAACACACTGAGGAGAAACTTGTGGGAGCTACTGTGACTAAAACTGAGCTTCTCTACGCACAGGGAAGCAAAAGAAATGCTGATTTCATCAAACACAATTACATACTCACAATCTGTACTACTGCGCAAATAGGCAAAACTAGTGCATTCTAAAGCACGTGTCTTTAGCCAAAAAAGTCATTTCTGTTAACGATGCCCAAATGCACCTCAGAAGTGTGCAACTTGTTTCCTGAGGTAGAAAACGTCGAGAAACTGTCGTTTCTGCAAGCGCTGTGCTTCTACACATGTATTGGCTGAACAATGAAAGAGTACTGTAATGCATGTTTCTCCCAGCAAATACACTGTTTCTAAGGAAATGTGAACACACTGAGGAGACAATTGTGGGAGCTACTGTGACTAAAACTAAGCTTCCCTATGCATAGGGAAGCAAGAGAAATTCTGATTTCATCAAACACAGTTACATACTCAAAATCTGTACCACTGCGCCAATAGGCAAAACTCGTGCGTTCTAAAGCACGTCTCTTTAGGCAAAAAACTCATTTCTGACAACATTGCCCAAATACATTTCAGAAGTGTGCAACTTGTTTCCTGAGGTAGAAGACTTCGAGAAACTGTCATTTCTGCAAGCGCTGTGCTTCTACACATGTATTGGCTGAACAATGAAAGAGTACTGTAATGCATGTTTCTCCCAGCAAATACACTGTTTCTAAGGAAATGTGAACACACTGAGGAGACACTTGTGGGAGCTACTGTGACTAAAACTGAGCTTCCCTATGCATAGGGAAGCAAGAGAAATGCTGATTTCATCAAACACAGTTACATACTCAAAATCTGTACCACTGCGCCAATAGGCAAAACTCGTGCGTTCTAAAGCACGTGTCTTTAGGCAAAAAACTCATTTCTGACAACATTGCCCAAATACATCTCAGAAGTGTGCAACTTGTTTCCTGAGGTAGAAGACTTCGAGAAACTGTCGTTTCTGCAAGCGCTGTGCTTCTACACATGTATTGGCTGAACAATGAAAGAGTACTGTAATGCATGTTTCTCCCCGCAAATACACTGTTTCTAAGGAAATGTGAACACACTGAGGAGACACTTGTGGGAGCTACTGTGACTAAAACTGAGCTTCCCTATGCATAGGGAAGCAAGAGAAATGCTGATTTCATCAAACACAGTTACATACTCAAAATCTGTACCACTGCGCCAATAGGCAAAACTCGTGCGTTCTAAAGCACGTCTCTTTAGGCAAAAAACTCATTTCTGACAACATTGCCCAAATACATTTCAGAAGTGTGCAACTTGTTTCCTGAGGTAGAAGACTTCGAGAAACTGTCATTTCTGCAAGCGCTGTGCTTCTACACATGTATTGGCTGAACAATGAAAGAGTACTGTAATGCATGTTTCTCCCAGCAAATACACTGTTTCTAAGGAAATGAGAACACACTGAGGAGACACTTGTGGGAGCTACTGTGACTAAAACTGAGCTTCCCTATGCATAGGGAAGCAAGAGAAATGCTGATTTCATCAAACACAGTTACATACTCAAAATCTGTACCACTGCGCCAATAGGCAAAACTCGTGCATTCTAAAGCACGTCTCTTTAGGCAAAAAACTCATTTCTGACAACATTGCCCAAATACATCTCAGAAGTGTGCAACTTGTTTCCTGAGGTAGAAGACTTCGAGAAACTGTCGTTTCTGCAAGCGCTGTGCTTCTACACATGTATTGGCTGAACAATGAAAGAGTACTGTAATGCATGTTTCTCCCAGCAAATACACTGTTTCTAAGTAAATATGAACACACTGAGGAGACACTTGTGGGAGCTACTGTGACTAAAACTGAGCTTCCCTATGCATAGGGAAGCAAGAGAAATGCTGATTTCATCAAACACAGTTACATACTCAAAATCTGTACCACTGTGCCAATAGGCAAAACTCGTGCGTTCTAAAGCACGTCTCTTTAGGCAAAAAACTCATTTCTGACAACATTGCCCAAATACATCTCAGAAGTGTGCAACTTGTTTCCTGAGGTAGAAGACTTCGAGAAACTGTCATTTCTGCAAGCGCTGTGCTTCTACACATGTATTGGCTGAACAATGAAAGAGTACTGTAATGCATGTTTCTCCCCGCAAATATACTGTTCATAAGTAAATATGAACACACTGAGGAGACACTTGTGGGAGCTACTGTGACTAAAACTGAGCTTCTCTACGCACAGGGAAGCAAGAGAAATGCTGATTTCATCAAACACAATTACATACTCACAATCTGTACTACTGCGCAAATAGGCAAAACTAGTGCGTTCTAAAGCACGTGTCTTTAGCCACAAAAGTCATTTCTGTTAATGATGCCCAAATGCATCTCAGAAGTGTGCAACTTGTTTCCTGAGGTAGAAGACTTCGAGAAACTGTCGTTTCTGCAAGCGCTGTGCTTCTACACATGTATTGGTTGAACAATGAAAGAGTACTGTAATGCATGTTTCTCCCCTCAAATACACTGTTTCTAAGGAAATGTGAACACACTGAGGAGACACTCGTGGGAGCTACTGCGACTAAAACTGAGCTTCCCTATGCATAGGGAAGCAAGAGAAATGCTTATTTCATCAAACACAGTTACATACTCAAAATCTGTACCACTGCGCCAATAGGCAAAACTCGTGCGTTCTAAAGCACGTCTCTTTAGGCAAAAAACTCATTTCTGACAACATTGCCCAAATACATCTCAGAAGTGTGCAACTTGTTTCCTGAGGTAGAAGACTTCGAGAAACTGTCGTTTCTGCAAGCGCTGTGCTTCTACACATGTATTGGCTGAACAATGAAAGAGTACTGTAATGCATGTTTCTCCCCGCAAATACACTGTTTCTAAGTAAATATGAACACACTGAGGAGAAACTTGTGGGAGCTACTGTGACTAAAACTGAGCTTCTCTACGCACAGGGAAGCAAAAGAAATGCTGATTTCATCAAACACAATTACATACTCACAATCTGTACTACTGCGCAAATAGGCAAAACTAGTGCATTCTAAAGCACGTGTCTTTAGCCAAAAAAGTCATTTCTGTTAACGATGCCCAAATGCACCTCAGAAGTGTGCAACTTGTTTCCTGAGGTAGAAGACTTCGAGAAACTGTCATTTCTGCAAGCGCTGTGCTTCTACACATGTATTGGCTGAACAATGAAAGAGTACTGTAATGCATGTTTCTCCCAGCAAATACACTGTTTCTAAGTAAATGTGAACACACTGAGGAGACACTTGTGGGAGCTACTGTGACTAAAACTGAGCTTCCCTATGCATAGGGAAGCAAGAGAAATGCTGATTTCATCAAACACAGTTACATACTCAAAATCTGTACCACTGCGCCAATAGGCAAAACTCGTGCGTTCTAAAGCACGTGTCTTTAGGCAAAAAACTCATTTCTGACAACATTGCCCAAATACATCTCAGAAGTGTGCAACTTGTTTCCTGAGGTAGAAGACTTCGAGAAACTGTCGTTTCTGCAAGCGCTGTGCTTCTACACATGTATTGGCTGAACAATGAAAGAGTACTGTAATGCATGTTTCTCCCCGCAAATATACTGTTTATAAGTAAATATGAACACACAGAGGAGACACTTGTGGGAGCTACTGTGACTAAAACTGAGCTTCTCTACGCACAGGGAAGCAAGAGAAATGCTGATTTCATCAAACACAATTACATACTCACAATCTGTACTACTTCGCAAATAGGCAAAACTAGTGCGTTCCAAAGCACGTCTCTTTAGGTAAAAAACTCATTTCTGACAACATTGCCCAAATACATCTCAGAAGTGTGCAACTTGTTTCCTGAGGTAGAAGACTTCGAGAAACTGTCGTTTCTGCAAACGCTGTGCTTCTACACATGTATTGGCTGATCAATGAAAGAGTACTGTAATGCATGTTTCTCCCATCAAATACACTGTTTCTAAGGAAATGTGAACACACTGAGGAGACACTCGTGGGAGCTACTGCGACTAAAACTGAGCTTCCCTATGCATAGGGAAGCAAGAGAAATGCTTATTTCATCAAACACAGTTACATACTCAAAATCTGTACCACTGCGCCAATAGGCAAAACTCGTGCGTTCTAAAGCACGTCTCTTTAGGCAAAAAACTCATTTCTGACAACATTGCCCAAATACATCTCAGAAGTGTGCAACTTGTTTCCTGAGGTAGAAGACTTCGAGAAACTGTCGTTTCTGCAAGCGCTGTGCTTCTACACATGTATTGGCTGAACAATGAAAGAGTACTGTAATGCATGTTTCTCCCCGCAAATACACTGTTTCTAAGTAAATATGAACACACTGAGGAGAAACTTGTGGGAGCTACTGTGACTAAAACTGAGCTTCTCTACGCACAGGGAAGCAAAAGAAATGCTGATTTCATCAAACACAATTACATACTCACAATCTGTACTACTGCGCAAATAGGCAAAACTAGTGCATTCTAAAGCACGTGTCTTTAGCCAAAAAAGTCATTTCTGTTAACGATGCCCAAATGCACCTCAGAAGTGTGCAACTTGTTTCCTGAGGTAGAAGACTTCGAGAAACTGTCATTTCTGCAAGCGCTGTGCTTCTACACATGTATTGGCTGAACAATGAAAGAGTACTGTAATGCATGTTTCTCCCAGCAAATACACTGTTTCTAAGTAAATGTGAACACACTGAGGAGACACTTGTGGGAGCTACTGTGACTAAAACTGAGCTTCCCTATGCATAGGGAAGCAAGAGAAATGCTGATTTCATCAAACACAGTTACATACTCAAAATCTGTACCACTGCGCCAATAGGCAAAACTCGTGCGTTCTAAAGCACGTGTCTTTAGGCAAAAAACTCATTTCTGACAACATTGCCCAAATACATCTCAGAAGTGTGCAACTTGTTTCCTGAGGTAGAAGACTTCGAGAAACTGTCGTTTCTGCAAGCGCTGTGCTTCTACACATGTATTGGCTGAACAATGAAAGAGTACTGTAATGCATGTTTCTCCCCGCAAATATACTGTTTATAAGTAAATATGAACACACAGAGGAGACACTTGTGGGAGCTACTGTGACTAAAACTGAGCTTCTCTACGCACAGGGAAGCAAGAGAAATGCTGATTTCATCAAACACAATTACATACTCACAATCTGTACTACTTCGCAAATAGGCAAAACTAGTGCGTTCCAAAGCACGTCTCTTTAGGTAAAAAACTCATTTCTGACAACATTGCCCAAATACATCTCAGAAGTGTGCAACTTGTTTCCTGAGGTAGAAGACTTCGAGAAACTGTCGTTTCTGCAAACGCTGTGCTTCTACACATGTATTGGCTGATCAATGAAAGAGTACTGTAATGCATGTTTCTCCCAGCAAATACACTGTTTCTAAGGAAATGTGAACACACTGAGGAGATACTTGTGGGAGCTATTGTGACTAAAACTGAGCTTCCCTATGCATAGGGAAGCAAGAGAACTGCTGATTTCATCAAACACAGTTACATACTCAAAATCTGTACCACTGCGCCAATAGGCAAAACTCGTGCGTTCTAAAGCACGTCTCTTTAGGCAAAAAACTCATTTCTGACAACATTGCCCAAATACATCTCAGAAGTGTGCAACTTGTTTCCTGAGGTAGAAGACTTCGAGAAACTGTCATTTCTGCAAGCGCTGTGCTTCTACACATGTATTGGCTGAACAATGAAAGAGTACTGTAATGCATGTTTCTCCCAGCAAATATACTGTTTATAAGGAAATATGAGCACATTGAGGAGACACTTTTGGGAGCTACTGTGACTAAAACTGAGCTTCTCTATGCACAGGGAAGCTAAAGAAATGCTGATTTCATCAAACACAGTTACATACTCAAAATCTGTACCACTGCGCCAATAGGCAAAACTCGTGTTTTCTAAAGTACGTCTCTTTAGGGAAAAAACCCATTTCTGACAACATTGCCCAAATACATCTCAGAAGTGTGCAACTTGTTTCCTGAGGTAGAAGACTTCGAGAAACTGTCGTTTCTGCAAGCGCTGTGCTTCTACACATGTATTGGTTGAACAATGAAAGAGTACTGTAATGCATGTTTCTCCCAGCAAATACACTGTTTCTAAGTAAATGTGAACACACTGAGGAGACACTTGTGGGAGCTACTGCGACTAAAACTGAGCTTCCCTATGCATAGGGAAGCAAGAGAAATGCTGATTTCATCAAACACAGTTACATACTCAAAATCTGTACCACTGCGCCAATAGGCAAAACTCGTGCGTTCTAAAGCACGTCTCTTTAGGCAAAAAACTCATTTCTGACAACATTGCCCAAATACATCACAGAAGTGTGCAACTTGTTTCCTGAGGTAGAAGACTTCGAGAAACTGTCGTTTCTGCAAGCGCTGTGCTTCTACACATGTATTGGCTGAACAATGAAAGAGTACTGTAATGCATGTTTCTCCCAGCAAGTACACTGTTTCTAAGGAAATGTGAACACACTGAGGAGACACTTGTGGGAGCTACTGTGACTAAAACTGAGCTTCCCTATGCATAGGGAAGCAAGAGAAATGCTGATTTCATCAAACACAGTTACATACTCAAAATTTGTACCACTGCGCCAATAGGTAAAACTCTTGTGTTCTAAAGCATGTCTCTTTAGGCAAAAAACTCATTTCTGACAACATTGCCCAAATACATCTCAGAAGTGTGCAACTTGTTTCCTGAGGTAGAAGACTTCGAGAAACTGTCATTTCTGCAAGCGCTGTGCTTCTACACATGTATTGGTTGAACAATGAAAGAGTACTGTAATGCATGTTTCTCCCAGCAAATACACTGTTTCTAAGGAAATATGAGCACATTGAGGAGACACTTGTGGGAGCTACTGCGACTAAAACTGAGCTTCCCTATGCATAGGGAAGCAAGAGAAATGCTGATTTCATCAAACACAGTTACATACTCAAAATCTGTACCACTGCGCCAATAGGCAAAACTCGTGCGTTCTAAAGCACGTCTCTTTAGGCAAAAAACTCATTTCTGACAACATTGCCCAAATACATCTCAGAAGTGTGCAACTTGTTTCCTGAGGTAGAAGACTTCGAGAAACTGTCGTTTCTGCAAGCGCTGTGCTTCTACACATGTATTGGCTGAACAATGAAAGAGTACTGTAATGCATGTTTCTCCCAGCAAGTACACTGTTTCTAAGGAAATGTGAACACACTGAGGAGACACTTGTGGGAGCTACTGTGACTAAAACTGAGCTTCCCTTGCATAGGGAAGCAAGAGAAATGCTGATTTCATCAAACACAGTTACATACTCAAAATTTGTACCACTGCGCCAATAGGTAAAACTCTTGTGTTCTAAAGCATGTCTCTTTAGGCAAAAAACTCATTTCTGACAACATTGCCCAAATACATCTCAGAAGTGTGCAACTTGTTTCCTGAGGTAGAAGACTTCGAGATACTGTCGTTTCTGCAAGCACTGTGCTTCTACACATGTATTGGTTGAACAATGAAAGAGTACTGTAATGCATGTTTCTCCCAGCAAATACTCTGTTTCTAAGGAAATATGAGCACATTGAGGAGACACTTGTGGGAGCTACTGTGAATAAAACTGAGCTTCTCTATGCACAGGGAAGCTAAAGAAATGCTGATTTCATCAAACACAGTTACATACTCAAAATCTGTACCACTGCGCCAATAGGCAAAACTCGTGTTTTCTAAAGCACGTCTCTTTAGGCAAAAAACCCATTTCTGACAACATTGCCCAAATACATCTCAGAAGTGTGCAACTTGTTTCCTGAGTTAGAAGACTTCGAGAAACTGTCGTTTCTGCAAGCGCTGTGCTTCTACACATGTATTGGCTGAACAATGAAAGAGTACTGTAATGCATGTTTCTCCCCGCAAATACACTGTTTCTAAGTAAATATGAACACACTGAGGAGACACTTGTGGGAGCTACTGTGACTAAAACTGAGCTTCCCTATGCATAGGGAAGCAAGAGAAATGCTGATTTCATCAAACACAGTTACATACTCAAAATCTGTACCACTGCGCCAATAGGCAAAACTCGTGCGTTCTAAAGCACGTCTCTTTAGGCAAAAAACTCATTTCTGACAACATTGCCCAAATACATCTCAGAAGTGTGCAACTTGTTTCCTGAGGTAGAAGACTTCGAGAAACTGTCATTTCTGCAAGCGCTGTACTTCTACACATGTATTGGCTGCACAATGAAAGAGTACTGTAATGCATGTTTCTCCCCGCAAATATACTGTTCATAAGTAAATATGAACACACTGAGGAGACACTTGTGGGAGCTACTGTGACTAAAACTGAGCTTCTCTACGCACAAGGAAGCAAGAGAAATGCTGAATTCATCAAACACAATTACATACTCACAATCTGTACTACTGCGCAAATAGGCAAAACTAGTGCGTTCCAAAGCACGTCTCTTTAGGCAAAAAACTCATTTCTGACAACATTGCCCAAATACATCTCAGAAGTGTGCAACTTGTTTCCTGAGGTAGAAGACTTCGAGAAACTGTCATTTCTGCAAGCGCTGTGCTTCTACACATGTATTGGCTGAACAATGAAAGAGTACTGTAATGCATGTTTCTCCCAGCAAATACGCTGTTTCTAAGGAAATGTGAACACACTGAGGAGACACTTGTGGGAGCTACTGTGACTAAAACTGAGCTTCCCTATGCATAGGGAAGCAAGAGAAATGCTGATTTCATCAAACACAGTTACATACTCAAAATCTGTACCACTGCGCCAATAGGCAAAACTCGTGCGTTCTAAAGCACGTCTCTATAGAAAAAAAACTCATTTCTGACAACATTGCCCAAATACATCTCAGAAGTGTGCAACTTGTTTCCTGAGGTAGAAGACTTCGAGAAACTGTCGTTTCTGCAAGCGCTGTGCTTCTACACATGTATTGGCTGAACAATGAAAGAGTACTGTAATGCATGTTTCTCCCAGCAAATACACTGTTTCTAAGTAAATATGACACACCGAGGAGAAACTTGTGGGAGCTACTGTGACTAAAACTGAGCTTCCCTATGCATAGGGAAGCAAGAGAAATGCTGATTTAATCAAACACAATTACATACTCACAATCTGTACTACTGCGCAAATAGGCAAAACTAGTGCGTTCTAAAGCACGTCTCTTTAGGTAAAAAACTCATTTCTGACAACATTGCCCAAATACATCTCAGAAGTGTGCAACTTGTTTCCTGAGGTAGAAGACTTCGAGAAATTGTCGTTTCTGCAAGCGCTGTGCTTCTACACATGTATTGGTTGAACAATGAAAGAGTACTGTAATGCATGTTTCTCCCAGCAAATACACTGTTTCTAAGTAAATGTGAACACACTGAGGAGACACTTGTGGGAGCTACTGCGACTAAAACAGAGCTTCCCTATGCATAGGGAAGCAAGAGAAATGCTGATTTCATCAAACACAGTTACATACTCAAAATCTGTACCACTGCGCCAATAGGCAAAACTCGTGCGTTCTAAAGCACGTCTCTTTAGGCAAAAAACTCATTTCTGACAACATTGCCCAAATACATCTCAGAAGTGTGCAACTTTTTCCTGAGGTAGAAGACTTCGAGAAACTGTCGTTTCTGCAAGCGCTGTGCTTCTACACATGTATTGGCTGAACAATGAAAGAGTACTGTAATGCATGTTTCTCCCCGCAAATACACTGTTTCTAAGTAAATATGAACACACTGAGGAGAAACTTGTGGGAGCTACTGTGACTAAAACTGAGCTTCTCTACGCACAGGGAAGCAAAAGAAATGCTGATTTCATCAAACACAATTACATACTCACAATCTGTACTACTGTGCAAATAGGCAAACCTAGTGCGTTCTAAATCACGTGTCTTTAGCCAAAAAAGTCATTTATGTTAACGATGCCCAAATGCACCTCAGAAGTGTGCAACTTGTTTCCTGAGGTAGAAAACGTCGAGAAAATGTCATTTCTGCAAGCGCTGTGCTTCTACACATGTATTGGCTGAACAATGAAAGAGTACTGTAATGCATGTTTCTCCCAGCAAATACACTGTTTCTAAGTAAATGTGAACACACTGAGGAGACACTTGTGGGAGCTACTGTGACTAAAACTGAGCTTCCCTATGCATAGGGAAGCAAGAGAAATGCTGATTTCATCAAACACAGTTACATACTCAAAATCTGTACCACTGCGCCAATAGGCAAAACTCGTGCGTTCTAAAGCACGTCTCTTTAGGCAAAAATCTCATTTCTGACAACATTGCCCAAATACATCTCAGAAGTGTGCAACTTGTTTCCTGAGGTAGAAGACTTCGAGATACTGTCGTTTCTGCAAGCACTGTGCTTCTACACATGTATTGGTTGAACAATGAAAGAGTACTGTAATGCATGTTTCTCCCAGCAAATACACTGTTTCTAAGGAAATATGAGCACATTGAGGAGACACTTGTGGGAGCTACTGTGAATAAAACTGAGCTTCTCTATGCACAGGGAAGCTAAAGAAATGCTGATTTCATCAAACACAGTTACATACTCAAAATCTGTACCACTGCGCCAATAGGCAAAACTCGTGTTTTCTAAAGCACGTCTCTTTAGGCAAAAAACCCATTTCTGACAACATTGCCCAAATACATCTCAGAAGTGTGCAACTTGTTTCCTGAGTTAGAAGACTTCGAGAAACTGTCGTTTCTGCAAGCGCTGTGCTTCTACACATGTATTGGCTGAACAATGAAAGAGTACTGTAATGCATGTTTCTCCCCGCAAATATACTGTTCATAAGTAAATATGAACACACTGAGGAGACACTTGTGGGAGCTACTGTGACTAAAACTGAGCTTCTCTACGCACAGGGAAGCAAGAGAAATGCTGAATTCATCAAACACAATTACATACTCACAATCTGTACTACTGCGCAAATAGGCAAAACTAGTGCGTTCCAAAGCACGTCTCTTTAGGCAAAAAACTCATTTCTGACAACATTGCCCAAATACATCTCAGAAGTGTGAAACTTGTTTCCTGAGGTAGAAGACTTCGAGAAACTGTCATTTCTGCAAGCGCTGTGCTTCTACACATGTATTGGCTGAACAATGAAAGAGTACTGTAATGCATGTTTCTCCCAGCAAATACGCTGTTTCTAAGGAAATGTGAACACACTGAGGAGACACTTGTGGGAGCTACTGTGACTAAAACTGAGCTTCCCTATGCATAGGGAAGCAAGAGAAATGCTGATTTCATCAAACACAGTTACATACTCAAAATCTGTACCACTGCGCCAATAGGCAAAACTCGTGCGTTCTAAAGCACGTCTCTTTAGGCAAAAAACTCATTTCTGACAACATTGCCCAAATACATCTCAGAAGTGTGCAACTTGTTTCCTGAGGTAGAAGACTTCGAGAAACTGTCGTTTCTGCAAGCGCTGTGCTTCTACACATGTATTGGCTGAACAATGAAAGAGTACTGTAATGCATGTTTCTCCCAGCAAATACACTGTTTCTAAGTAAATATGACACACTGAGGAGACACTTGTGGGAGCTACTGTGACTAAAACTGAGCTTCCCTATGCATAGGGAAGCAAGAGAAATGCTGATTTCATCAAACACAGTTACATACTCAAAATCTGTACCACTGCGCCAATAGGCAAAACTCGTGCGTTCCAAAGCACGTCTCTTTAGGCAAAAAACTCATTTCTGACAACATTGCCAAAATACATCTCAGAAGTGTGCAACTTGTTTCCTGAGGTAGAAGACTTCGAGAAACTGTCATTTCTGCAAGCGCTGTGCTTCTACACATGTATTGGCTGAACAATGAAAGAGTACTGTAATGCATGTTTCTCTCCGCAAATATACTGTTCATAAGTAAATATGAACACACTGAGGAGACACTTGTGGGAGCTACTGTGACTAAAACTGAGCTTCTCTACGCACAGGGAAGCAAGAGAAATGCTGATTTAATCAAACACAATTACATACTCACAATCTGTACTACTGCGCAAATAGGCAAAACTCGTGCGTTCTAAAGCACGTCTCTTTAGGCAAAAAACTCATTTCTGACAACATTGCCCAAATACATCTCAGAAGTGTGCAACTTGTTTCCTGAGGTAGAAGACTTCGAGAAACTGTCGTTTCTGCAAGCGCTGTGCTTCTACACATGTATTGGTTGAACAATGAAAGAGTACTGTAATGCATGTTTCTCCCAGCAAATACACTGTTTCTAAGTAAATGTGAACACACTGAGGAGACACTTGTGGGAGCTACTGCGACTAAAACTGAGCTTCCCTATGCATAGGGAAGCAAGAGAAATGCTGATTTCATCAAACACAGTTACATACTCAAAATCTGTACCACTGCGCCAATAGGCAAAACTCGTGCGTTCTAAAGTACGTCTCTTTAGGCAAAAAACTCATTTCTGACAACATTGCCCAAATACATCTCAGAAGTGTGCAACTTGTTTCCTGAGGTAGAAGACTTCGAGAAACTGTCGTTTCTGCAAGCGCTGTGCTTCTACACATGTATTGGCTGAACAATGAGAGAGTACTGTAATGCATGTTTCTCCCCGCAAATACACTGTTTCTAAGTAAATATGAACACACTGAGGAGAAACTTGTGGGAGCTTCTGTGACTAAAACTGAGCTTCTCTACGCACAGGGAAGCAAAAGAAATGCTGATTTCATCAAACACAATTACATACTCACAATCTGTACTACTGCGCAAATAGGCAAACCTAGTGCGTTCTAAATCACGTGTCTTTAGCCAAAAAAGTCATTTCTGTTAACGATGCCCAAATGCACCTCAGAAGTGTGCAACTTGTTTCCTGAGGTAGAAAACGTCGAGAAAATGTCATTTCTGCAAGCGCTGTGCTTCTACACATGTATTGGCTGAACAATGAAAGAGTACTGTAATGCATGTTTCTCCCAGCAAATACACTGTTTCTAAGTAAATGTGAACACACTGAGGAGACACTTGTGGGAGCTACTGTGACTAAAACTGAGCTTCCCTATGCATAGGGAAGCAAGAGAAATGCTGATTTCATCAAACACAGTTACATACTCAAAATCTGTACCACTGCGCCAATAGGCAAAACTCGTGCGTTCTAAAGCACGTCTCTTTAGGCAAAAAACTCATTTCTGACAACATTGCCCAAATACATCTCAGAAGTGTGCAACTTGTTTCCTGAGGTAGAAGACTTCGAGAAACTGTCATTTCTGCAAGCGCTGTGCTTCTACACATGTATTGGCTGAACAATGAAAGAGTACTGTAATGCATGTTTCTCCCCGCAAATATACTGTTTATAAGTAAATATGAACACACAGAGGAGACACTTGTGGGAGCTACTGTGACTAAAACTGAGCTTCTCTACGCACAGGGAAGCAAGAGAAATGCTGATTTAATCAAACACAATTACATACTCACAATCTGTACCACTGCGCCAATAGGCAAAACTCGTGCGTTCTAAAGCACGTCTCTTTAGGCAAAAAACTCATTTCTGACAACACTGCCCAAATTCATTTCAGAAGTGTGCAACTTGTTTCCTGAGGTAGAAGACTTCGAGAATCTGTCATTTCTGCAAGCGCTGTGCTTCTACACATGTATTGGCTGAACAATGAAAGAGTACTGTAATGCATGTTTCTCCCAGCAAATACGCTGTTTCTAAGGAAATGTGAACACACTGAGGAGACACTTGTGGGAGCTACTGTGACTAAAACTGAGCTTCCCTATGCATAGGGAAGCAAGAGAAATGCTGATTTCATCAAACACAGTTACATACTCAAAATCTGTACCACTGCGCCAATAGGCAAAACTCGTGCGTTCTAAAGCACGTCTCTTTAGGCAAAAAACTCATTTCTGACAACATTGCCCAAATACATCTCAGAAGTGTGCAACTTGTTTCCTGAGGTAGAAGACTTCGAGAAACTGTCGTTTCTGCAAGCGCTGTGCTTCTACACATGTATTGGCTGAACAATGAAAGAGTACTGTAATGCATGTTTCTCCCCGCAAATACACTGTTTCTAAGTAAATATGACACACTGAGGAGACACTTGTGGGAGCTACTGTGACTAAAACTGAGCTTCTCTACGCACAGGGAAGCAAGAGAAATGCTGATTTCATCAAACACAGTTACATACTCAAAATCTGTACCACTGCGCCAATAGGCAAAACTCGTGCGTTCTAAAGCACGTCTCTTTAGGCAAAAAACTCATTTCTGACAACATTGCCCAAATACATCTCAGAAGTGTGCAACTTGTTTCCTGAGGTAGAAGACTTCGAGAAACTGTCGTTTCTGCAAGCGCTGTGCTTCTACACATGTATTGGCTGAACAATGAAAGAGTACTGTAATGCATGTTTCTCCCAGCAAATACACTGTTTCTAAGTAAATATGACACACTGAGGAGACACTTGTGGGAGCTACTGTGACTAAAACTGAGCTTCCCTATGCATAGGGAAGCAAGAGAAATGCTGATTTCATCAAACACAGTTACATACTCAAAATCTGTACCACTGCGCCAATAGGCAAAACTCGTGCGTTCCAAAGCACGTCTCTTTAGGCAAAAAACTCATTTCTGACAACATTGCCCAAATACATCTCAGAAGTGTGCAACTTGTTTCCTGAGGTAGAAGACTTCGAGAAACTGTCATTTCTGCAAGCGCTGTGCTTCTACACATGTATTGGCTGAACAATGAAAGAGTACTGTAATGCATGTTTCTCCCCGCAAATATACTGTTCATAAGTAAATATGAACACACTGAGGAGACACTTGTGGGAGCTACTGTGACTAAAACTGAGCTTCTCTACGCACAGGGAAGCAAGAGAAATGCTGATTTAATCAAACACAATTACATACTCACAATCTGTACTACTGCGCAAATAGGCAAAACTAGTGCGTTCTAAAGCACGTCTCTTTAGGCAAAAAACTCATTTCTGACAACATTGCCCAAATACATCTCAGAAGTGTGCAACTTGTTTCCTGAGGTAGAAGACTTCGAGAAACTGTCGTTTCTGCAAGCGCTGTGCTTCTACACATGTATTGGTTGAACAATGAAAGAGTACTGTAATGCATGTTTCTCCCAGCAAATACACTGTTTCTAAGTAAATGTGAACACACTGAGGAGACACTTGTGGGAGCTACTGCGACTAAAACTGAGCTTCCCTATGCATAGGGAAGCAAGAGAAATGCTGATTTCATCAAACACAGTTACATACTCAAAATCTGTACCACTGCGCCAATAGGCAAAACTCGTGCGTTCTAAAGCACGTCTCTTTAGGCAAAAAACTCATTTCTGACAACATTGCCCAAATACATCTCAGAAGTGTGCAACTTGTTTCCTGAGGTAGAAGACTTCGAGAAACTGTCGTTTCTGCAAGCGCTGTGCTTCTACACATGTATTGGCTGAACAATGAGAGAGTACTGTAATGCATGTTTCTCCCCGCAAATACACTGTTTCTAAGTAAATATGAACACACTGAGGAGAAACTTGTGGGAGCTTCTGTGACTAAAACTGAGCTTCTCTACGCACAGGGAAGCAAAAGAAATGCTGATTTCATCAAACACAATTACATACTCACAATCTGTACTACTGCGCAAATAGGCAAACCTAGTGCGTTCTAAATCATGTGTCTTTAGCCAAAAAAGTCATTTCTGTTAACGATGCCCAAATGCACCTCAGAAGTGTGCAACTTGTTTCCTGAGGTAGAAAACGTCGAGAAAATGTCATTTCTGCAAGCGCTGTGCTTCTACACATGTATTGGCTGAACAATGAAAGAGTACTGTAATGCATGTTTCTCCCAGCAAATACACTGTTTCTAAGTAAATGTGAACACACTGAGGAGACACTTGTGGGAGCTACTGTGACTAAAACTGAGCTTCCCTATGCATAGGGAAGCAAGAGAAATGCTGATTTCATCAAACACAGTTACATACTCAAAATCTGTACCACTGCGCCAATAGGCAAAACTCGTGCGTTCTAAAGCACGTCTCTTTAGGCAAAAAACTCATTTCTGACAACATTGCCCAAATACATCTCAGATGTGTGCAACTTGTTTCCTGAGGTAGAAGACTTCGAGAAACTGTCATTTCTGCAAGCGCTGTGCTTCTACACATGTATTGGCTGAACAATGAAAGAGTACTGTAATGCATGTTTCTCCCCGCAAATATACTGTTTATAAGTAAATATGAACACACAGAGGAGACACTTGTGGGAGCTACTGTGACTAAAACTGAGCTTCTCTACGCACAGGGAAGCAAGAGAAATGCTGATTTAATCAAACACAATTACATACTCACAATCTGTACCACTGCGCCAATAGGCAAAACTCGTGCGTTCTAAAGCACGTCTCTTTAGGCAAAAAACTCATTTCTGACAACACTGCCCAAATTCATTTCAGAAGTGTGCAACTTGTTTCCTGAGGTAGAAGACTTCGAGAATCTGTCATTTCTGCAAGCGCTGTGCTTCTACACATGTATTGGCTGAACAATGAAAGAGTACTGTAATGCATGTTTCTCCCCGCAAATACACTGTTTCTAAGTAAATATGACACACTGAGGAGACACTTGTGGGAGCTACTGTGACTGAAACTGAGCTTCTCTACGCACAGGGAAGCAAGAGAAATGCTGATTTCATCAAACACAGTTACATACTCAAAATCTGTACCACTGCGCCAATAGGCAAAACTCGTGCGTTCTAAAGCACGTCTCTTTAGGCAAAAAACTCATTTCTGACAACATTGCCCAAATACATCTCAGAAGTGTGCAACTTGTTTCCTGAGGTAGAAGACTTCGAGAAACTGTCGTTTCTGCAAGCGCTGTGCTTCTACACATGTATTGGCTGAACAATGAAAGAGTACTGTAATGCATGTTTCTCCCAGCAAATACACTGTTTCTAAGTAAATATGACACACTGAGGAGACACTTGTGGGAGCTACTGTGACTAAAACTGAGCTTCCCTATGCATAGGGAAGCAAGAGAAATGCTGATTTCATCAAACACAGTTACATACTCAAAATCTGTACCACTGCGCCAATAGGCAAAACTCGTGCGTTCCAAAGCACGTCTCTTTAGGCAAAAAACTCATTTCTGACAACATTGCCCAAATACATCTCAGAAGTGTGCAACTTGTTTCCTGAGGTAGAAGACTTCGAGAAACTGTCATTTCTGCAAGCGCAGTGCTTCTACACATGTATTGGCTGAACAATGAAAGAGTACTGTAATGCATGTTTCTCCCCGCAAATATACTGTTCATAAGTAAATATGAACACACTGAGGAGACACTTGTGGGAGCTACTGTGACTAAAACTGAGCTTCTCTACGCACAGGGAAGCAAGAGAAATGCTGATTTAATCAAACACAGTTACATACTCAAAATCTGTACCACTGCGCCAATAGGCAAAACTCGTGCGTTCTAAAGCACGTCTCTTTAGGCAAAAAACTCATTTCTGACAACATTGCCCAAATACATCTCAGAAGTGTGAAACTTGTTTCCTGAGGTAGAAGACTTTGAGAAACTTTCATTTCTGCAAGCGCTGTGCTTCTACACATGTATTGGCTGAACAATGAAAGAGTACTGTAATGCATGTTTCTCCCAGCAAATACGCTGTTTCTAAGGAAATGTGAACACACTGAGGAGACACTTGTGGGAGCTACTGTGACTAAAACTGAGCTTCCCTATGCATAGGGAAGCAAGAGAAATGCTGATTTCATCAAACACAGTTACATACTCAAAATCTGTACCACTGCGCCAATAGGCAAAACTCGTGCGTTCTAAAGCACGTCTCTTTAGGCAAAAAACTCATTTCTGACAACATTGCCCAAATACATCTCAGAAGTGTGCAACTTGTTTCCTGAGGTAGAAGACTTCGAGAAACTGTCGTTTCTGCAAGCGCTGTGCTTCTACACATGTATTGGCTGAACAATGAAAGAGTACTGTAATGCATGTTTCTCCCAGCAAATACACTGTTTCTAAGTAAATATGACACACTGAGGAGACACTTGTGGGAGCTACTGTGACTAAAACTGAGCTTCCCTATGCATAGGGAAGCAAGAGAAATGCTGATTTCATCAAACACAGTTACATACTCAAAATCTGTACCACTGCGCCAATAGGCAAAACTCGTGCGTTCCAAAGCACGTCTCTTTAGGCAAAAAACTCATTTCTGACAACATTGCCAAAATACATCTCAGAAGTGTGCAACTTGTTTCCTGAGGTAGAAGACTTCGAGAAACTGTCATTTCTGCAAGCGCTGTGCTTCTACACATGTATTGGCTGAACAATGAAAGAGTACTGTAATGCATGTTTCTCTCCGCAAATATACTGTTCATAAGTAAATATGAACACACTGAGGAGACACTTGTGGGAGCTACTGTGACTAAAACTGAGCTTCTCTACGCACAGGGAAGCAAGAGAAATGCTGATTTAATCAAACACAATTACATACTCACAATCTGTACTACTGCGCAAATAGGCAAAACTCGTGCGTTCTAAAGCACGTCTCTTTAGGCAAAAAACTCATTTCTGACAACATTGCCCAAATACATCTCAGAAGTGTGCAACTTGTTTCCTGAGGTAGAAGACTTCGAGAAACTGTCGTTTCTGCAAGCGCTGTGCTTCTACACATGTATTGGTTGAACAATGAAAGAGTACTGTAATGCATGTTTCTCCCAGCAAATACACTGTTTCTAAGTAAATGTGAACACACTGAGGAGACACTTGTGGGAGCTACTGCGACTAAAACTGAGCTTCCCTATGCATAGGGAAGCAAGAGAAATGCTGATTTCATCAAACACAGTTACATACTCAAAATCTGTACCACTGCGCCAATAGGCAAAACTCGTGCGTTCTAAAGTACGTCTCTTTAGGCAAAAAACTCATTTCTGACAACATTGCCCAAATACATCTCAGAAGTGTGCAACTTGTTTCCTGAGGTAGAAGACTTCGAGAAACTGTCGTTTCTGCAAGCGCTGTGCTTCTACACATGTATTGGCTGAACAATGAGAGAGTACTGTAATGCATGTTTCTCCCCGCAAATACACTGTTTCTAAGTAAATATGAACACACTGAGGAGAAACTTGTGGGAGCTTCTGTGACTAAAACTGAGCTTCTCTACGCACAGGGAAGCAAAAGAAATGCTGATTTCATCAAACACAATTACATACTCACAATCTGTACTACTGCGCAAATAGGCAAACCTAGTGCGTTCTAAATCACGTGTCTTTAGCCAAAAAAGTCATTTCTGTTAACGATGCCCAAATGCACCTCAGAAGTGTGCAACTTGTTTCCTGAGGTAGAAAACGTCGAGAAAATGTCATTTCTGCAAGCGCTGTGCTTCTACACATGTATTGGCTGAACAATGAAAGAGTACTGTAATGCATGTTTCTCCCAGCAAATACACTGTTTCTAAGTAAATGTGAACACACTGAGGAGACACTTGTGGGAGCTACTGTGACTAAAACTGAGCTTCCCTATGCATAGGGAAGCAAGAGAAATGCTGATTTCATCAAACACAGTTACATACTCAAAATCTGTACCACTGCGCCAATAGGCAAAACTCGTGCGTTCTAAAGCACGTCTCTTTAGGCAAAAAACTCATTTCTGACAACATTGCCCAAATACATCTCAGAAGTGTGCAACTTGTTTCCTGAGGTAGAAGACTTCGAGAAACTGTCATTTCTGCAAGCGCTGTGCTTCTACACATGTATTGGCTGAACAATGAAAGAGTACTGTAATGCATGTTTCTCCCCGCAAATATACTGTTTATAAGTAAATATGAACACACAGAGGAGACACTTGTGGGAGCTACTGTGACTAAAACTGAGCTTCTCTACGCACAGGGAAGCAAGAGAAATGCTGATTTAATCAAACACAATTACATACTCACAATCTGTACCACTGCGCCAATAGGCAAAACTCGTGCGTTCTAAAGCACGTCTCTTTAGGCAAAAAACTCATTTCTGACAACACTGCCCAAATTCATTTCAGAAGTGTGCAACTTGTTTCCTGAGGTAGAAGACTTCGAGAATCTGTCATTTCTGCAAGCGCTGTGCTTCTACACATGTATTGGCTGAACAATGAAAGAGTACTGTAATGCATGTTTCTCCCAGCAAATACGCTGTTTCTAAGGAAATGTGAACACACTGAGGAGACACTTGTGGGAGCTACTGTGACTAAAACTGAGCTTCCCTATGCATAGGGAAGCAAGAGAAATGCTGATTTCATCAAACACAGTTACATACTCAAAATCTGTACCACTGCGCCAATAGGCAAAACTCGTGCGTTCTAAAGCACGTCTCTTTAGGCAAAAAACTCATTTCTGACAACATTGCCCAAATACATCTCAGAAGTGTGCAACTTGTTTCCTGAGGTAGAAGACTTCGAGAAACTGTCGTTTCTGCAAGCGCTGTGCTTCTACACATGTATTGGCTGAACAATGAAAGAGTACTGTAATGCATGTTTCTCCCCGCAAATACACTGTTTCTAAGTAAATATGACACACTGAGGAGACACTTGTGGGAGCTACTGTGACTAAAACTGAGCTTCTCTACGCACAGGGAAGCAAGAGAAATGCTGATTTCATCAAACACAGTTACATACTCAAAATCTGTACCACTGCGCCAATAGGCAAAACTCGTGCGTTCTAAAGCACGTCTCTTTAGGCAAAAAACTCATTTCTGACAACATTGCCCAAATACATCTCAGAAGTGTGCAACTTGTTTCCTGAGGTAGAAGACTTCGAGAAACTGTCGTTTCTGCAAGCGCTGTGCTTCTACACATGTATTGGCTGAACAATGAAAGAGTACTGTAATGCATGTTTCTCCCAGGAAATACACTGTTTCTAAGTAAATATGACACACTGAGGAGACACTTGTGGGAGCTACTGTGACTAAAACTGAGCTTCCCTATGCATAGGGAAGCAAGAGAAATGCTGATTTCATCAAACACAGTTACATACTCAAAATCTGTACCACTGCGCCAATAGGCAAAACTCGTGCGTTCCAAAGCACGTCTCTTTAGGCAAAAAACTCATTTCTGACAACATTGCCCAAATACATCTCAGAAGTGTGCAACTTGTTTCCTGAGGTAGAAGACTTCGAGAAACTGTCATTTCTGCAAGCGCTGTGCTTCTACACATATATTGGCTGAACAATGAAAGAGTACTGTAATGCATGTTTCTCCCCGCAAATATACTGTTCATAAGTAAATATGAACACACTGAGGAGACACTTGTGGGAGCTACTGTGACTAAAACTGAGCTTCTCTACGCACAGGGAAGCAAGAGAAATGCTGATTTAATCAAACACAATTACATACTCACAATCTGTACTACTGCGCAAATAGGCAAAACTAGTGCGTTCTAAAGCACGTCTCTTTAGGCAAAAAACTCATTTCTGACAACATTGCCCAAATACATCTCAGAAGTGTGCAACTTGTTTCCTGAGGTAGAAGACTTCGAGAAACTGTCGTTTCTGCAAGCGCTGTGCTTCTACACATGTATTGGTTGAACAATGAAAGAGTACTGTAATGCATGTTTCTCCCAGCAAATACACTGTTTCTAAGTAAATGTGAACACACTGAGGAGACACTTGTGGGAGCTACTGCGACTAAAACTGAGCTTCCCTATGCATAGGGAAGCAAGAGAAATGCTGATTTCATCAAACACAGTTACATACTCAAAATCTGTACCACTGCGCCAATAGGCAAAACTCGTGCGTTCTAAAGCACGTCTCTTTAGGCAAAAAACTCATTTCTGACAACATTGCCCAAATACATCTCAGAAGTGTGCAACTTGTTTCCTGAGGTAGAAGACTTCGAGAAACTGTCGTTTCTGCAAGCGCTGTGCTTCTACACATGTATTGGCTGAACAATGAGAGAGTACTGTAATGCATGTTTCTCCCCGCAAATACACTGTTTCTAAGTAAATATGAACACACTGAGGAGAAACTTGTGGGAGCTTCTGTGACTAAAACTGAGCTTCTCTACGCACAGGGAAGCAAAAGAAATGCTGATTTCATCAAACACAATTACATACTCACAATCTGTACTACTGCGCAAATAGGCAAACCTAGTGCGTTCTAAATCATGTGTCTTTAGCCAAAAAAGTCATTTCTGTTAACGATGCCCAAATGCACCTCAGAAGTGTGCAACTTGTTTCCTGAGGTAGAAAACGTCGAGAAAATGTCATTTCTGCAAGCGCTGTGCTTCTACACATGTATTGGCTGAACAATGAAAGAGTACTGTAATGCATGTTTCTCCCAGCAAATACACTGTTTCTAAGTAAATGTGAACACACTGAGGAGACACTTGTGGGAGCTACTGTGACTAAAACTGAGCTTCCCTATGCATAGGGAAGCAAGAGAAATGCTGATTTCATCAAACACAGTTACATACTCAAAATCTGTACCACTGCGCCAATAGGCAAAACTCGTGCGTTCTAAAGCACGTCTCTTTAGGCAAAAAACTCATTTCTGACAACATTGCCCAAATACATCTCAGATGTGTGCAACTTGTTACCTGAGGTAGAAGACTTCGAGAAACTGTCATTTCTGCAAGCGCTGTGCTTCTACACATGTATTGGCTGAACAATGAAAGAGTACTGTAATGCATGTTTCTCCCCGCAAATATACTGTTTATAAGTAAATATGAACACACAGAGGAGACACTTGTGGGAGCTACTGTGACTAAAACTGAGCTTCTCTACGCACAGGGAAGCAAGAGAAATGCTGATTTAATCAAACACAATTACATACTCACAATCTGTACCACTGCGCCAATAGGCAAAACTCGTGCGTTCTAAAGCACGTCTCTTTAGGCAAAAAACTCATTTCTGACAACACTGCCCAAATTCATTTCAGAAGTGTGCAACTTGTTTCCTGAGGTAGAAGACTTCGAGAATCTGTCATTTCTGCAAGCGCTGTGCTTCTACACATGTATTGGCTGAACAATGAAAGAGTACTGTAATGCATGTTTCTCCCCGCAAATACACTGTTTCTAAGTAAATATGACACACTGAGGAGACACTTGTGGGAGCTACTGTGACTGAAACTGAGCTTCTCTACGCACAGGGAAGCAAGAGAAATGCTGATTTCATCAAACACAGTTACATACTCAAAATCTGTACCACTGCGCCAATAGGCAAAACTCGTGCGTTCTAAAGCACGTCTCTTTAGGCAAAAAACTCATTTCTGACAACATTGCCCAAATACATCTCAGAAGTGTGCAACTTGTTTCCTGAGGTAGAAGACTTCGAGAAACTGTCGTTTCTGCAAGCGCTGTGCTTCTACACATGTATTGGCTGAACAATGAAAGAGTACTGTAATGCATGTTTCTCCCAGCAAATACACTGTTTCTAAGTAAATATGACACACTGAGGAGACACTTGTGGGAGCTACTGTGACTAAAACTGAGCTTCCCTATGCATAGGGAAGCAAGAGAAATGCTGATTTCATCAAACACAGTTACATACTCAAAATCTGTACCACTGCGCCAATAGGCAAAACTCGTGCGTTCCAAAGCACGTCTCTTTAGGCAAAAAACTCATTTCTGACAACATTGCCCAAATACATCTCAGAAGTGTGCAACTTGTTTCCTGAGGTAGAAGACTTCGAGAAACTGTCATTTCTGCAAGCGCAGTGCTTCTACACATGTATTGGCTGAACAATGAAAGAGTACTGTAATGCATGTTTCTCCCCGCAAATATACTGTTCATAAGTAAATATGAACACACTGAGGAGACACTTGTGGGAGCTACTGTGACTAAAACTGAGCTTCTCTACGCACAGGGAAGCAAGAGAAATGCTGATTTAATCAAACACAATTACATACTCACAATCTGTACTACTGCGCAAATAGGCAAAACTAGTGCGTTCTAAAGCACGTCTCTTTAGGCAAAAAACTCATTTCTGACAACATTGCCCAAATACATCTCAGAAGTGTGCAACTTGTTTCCTGAGGTAGAAGACTTCGAGAAACTGTCGTTTCTGCAAGCGCTGTGCTTCTACACATGTATTGGTTGAACAATGAAAGAGTACTGTAATGCATGTTTCTCCCAGCAAATACACTGTTTCTAAGTAAATGTGAACACACTGAGGAGACACTTGTGGGAGCTACTGCGACTAAAACTGAGCTTCCCTATGCATAGGGAAGCAAGAGAAATGCTGATTTCATCAAACACAGTTACATACTCAAAATCTGTACCACTGCGCCAATAGGCAAAACTCGTGCGTTCTAAAGTACGTCTCTTTAGGCAAAAAACTCATTTCTGACAACATTGCCCAAATACATCTCAGAAGTGTGCAACTTGTTTCCTGAGGTAGAAGACTTCGAGAAACTGTCGTTTCTGCAAGCGCTGTGCTTCTACACATGTATTGGCTGAACAATGAGAGAGTACTGTAATGCATGTTTCTCCCCGCAAATACACTGTTTCTAAGTAAATATGAACACACTGAGGAGAAACTTGTGGGAGCTTCTGTGACTAAAACTGAGCTTCTCTACGCACAGGGAAGCAAAAGAAATGCTGATTTCATCAAACACAATTACATACTCACAATCTGTACTACTGCGCAAATAGGCAAACCTAGTGCGTTCTAAATCACGTGTCTTTAGCCAAAAAAGTCATTTCTGTTAACGATGCCCAAATGCACCTCAGAAGTGTGCAACTTGTTTCCTGAGGTAGAAAACGTCGAGAAAATGTCATTTCTGCAAGCGCTGTGCTTCTACACATGTATTGGCTGAACAATGAAAGAGTACTGTAATGCATGTTTCTCCCAGCAAATACACTGTTTCTAAGTAAATGTGAACACACTGAGGAGACACTTGTGGGAGCTACTGTGACTAAAACTGAGCTTCCCTATGCATAGGGAAGCAAGAGAAATGCTGATTTCATCAAACACAGTTACATACTCAAAATCTGTACCACTGCGCCAATAGGCAAAACTCGTGCGTTCTAAAGCACGTCTCTTTAGGCAAAAAACTCATTTCTGACAACATTGCCCAAATACATCTCAGAAGTGTGCAACTTGTTTCCTGAGGTAGAAGACTTCGAGAAACTGTCGTTTCTGCAAGCGCTGTGCTTCTACACATGTATTGGCTGAACAATGAAAGAGTACTGTAATGCATGTTTCTCCCCGCAAATACACTGTTTCTAAGTAAATATGACACACTGAGGAGACACTTGTGGGAGCTACTGTGACTAAAACTGAGCTTCTCTACGCACAGGGAAGCAAGAGAAATGCTGATTTCATCAAACACAGTTACATACTCAAAATCTGTACCACTGCGCCAATAGGCAAAACTCATGCGTTCCAAAGCACGTCTCTTTAGGCAAAAAACTCATTTCTGACAACATTGCCCAAATACATCTCAGAAGTGTGCAACTTGTTTCCTGAGGTAGAAGACTTCGAGAAACTGTCGTTTCTGCAAGCGCTGTGCTTCTACACATGTATTGGCTGAACAATGAAAGAGTACTGTAATGCATGTTTCTCCCCGCAAATATACTGTTCATAAGTAAATATGAACACACTGAGGAGACACTTGTGGGAGCTACTGTGACTAAAACTGAGCTTCTCTACGCACAGGGAAGCAAGAGAAATGCTGATTTAATCAAACACAATTACATACTCACAATCTGTACTACTGCGCAAATAGGCAAAACTAGTGCGTTCTAAAGCACGTCTCTTTAGGTAAAAAACTCATTTCTGACAACATTGCCCAAATACATCTCAGAAGTGTGCAACTTGTTTCCTGAGGTAGAAGACTTCGAGAAACTGTCGTTTCTGCAAGCGCTGTGCTTCTACACATGTATTGGTTGAACAATGAAAGAGTACTGTAATGCATGTTTCTCCCAGCAAATACACTGTTTCTAAGTAAATGTGAACACACTGAGGAGACACTTGTGGGAGCTACTGCGACTAAAACTGAGCTTCCCTATGCATAGGGAAGCAAGAGAAATGCTGATTTCATCAAACACAGTTACATACTCAAAATCTGTACCACTGCGCCAATAGGCAAAACTCGTGCGTTCTAAAGCACGTCTCTTTAGGCAAAAAACTCATTTCTGACAACATTGCCCAAATACATCTCAGAAGTGTGCAACTTCTTTCCTGAGGTAGAAGACTTCGAGAAACTGTCGTTTCTGCAAGCGCTGTGCTTCTACACATGTATTGGCTGAACAATGAAAGAGTACTGTAATGCATGTTTCTCCCAGCAAATACACTGTTTCTAAGGAAATATGAGCACATTGAGGAGACACTTGTGGGAGCTACTGTGACTAAAACTGAGCTTCTCTACGCACAGGGAAGCAAAAGAAATGCTGATTTCATCAAACACAATTACATACTCACAATCTGTACTACTGTGCAAATAGGCAAACCTAGTGCGTTCTAAATCACGTGTCTTTAGCCAAAAAAGTCATTTCTGTTAACGATGCCCAAATGCACCTCAGAAGTGTGCAACTTGTTTCCTGAGGTAGAAGACTTCGAGAAACTGTCATTTCTGCAAGCGCTGTGCTTCTACACATGTATTGGCTGAACAATGAAAGAGTACTGTAATGCATGTTTCTCCCAGCAAATACACTGTTTCTAAGTAAATGTGAACACACTGAGGAGACACTTGTGGGAGCTACTGCGACTAAAACTGAGCTTCCCTATGCATAGGGAAGCAAGAGAAATGCTGATTTCATCAAACACAGTTACATACTCAAAATCTGTACCACTGCGCCAATAGGCAAAACTCGTGCGTTCTAAAGCACGTCTCTTTAGGCAAAAAACTCATTTCTGACAACATTGCCCAAATACATCTCAGATGTGTGCAACTTGTTTCCTGAGGTAGAAGACTTCGAGAAACTGTCATTTCTGCAAGCGCTGTGCTTCTACACATGTATTGGCTGAACAATGAAAGAGTACTGTAATGCATGTTTCTCCCCGCAAATATACTGTTTATAAGTAAATATGAACACACAGAGGAGACACTTGTGGGAGCTACTGTGACTAAAACTGAGCTTCCCTATGCATAGGGAAGCAAGAGAAATGCTGATTTCATCAAACACAATTACATACTCACAATCTGTACTACTGCGCAAATAGGCAAAACTAGTGCATTCCAAAGCACGTCTCTTTAGGTAAAAAACTCATTTCTGACAACATTGCGAAAATACATCTCAGAAGTGTGCAACTTGTTTCCTGAGGTAGAAGACTTCGAGAAACTGTCGTTTCTGCAAATGCTGTGCTTCTACACATGTATTGGCTGAACAATGAAAGAGTACTGTAATGCATGTTTCTACCAGCAAATACACTGTTTCTAAGGAAATGTGAACACACTGAGGAGATACTTGTGGGAGCTACTGTGACTAAAACTGAGCTTCCCTATGCATAGGGAAGCAAGAGAAATGCTGATTTCATCTAACACAATTACATACTCAAAATCTGTGCCACTGCGCCAATAGGCAAAACTCGTGCGTTCTAAAGCACGTCTCTTTAGGCAAAAAACTCATTTCTGACAACATTGCCCAAATACATCTCAGAAGTGTGCAACTTGTTTCCCTAGGTAGAAGACTTCGAGAAACTGTCGTTTCTGCAAGCGCTGTGCTTCTACACATGTATTGGCTGAACAATGAAAGAGTACTGTAATGCATGTTTCTCCCAGCAAATACACTGTTTCTAAGTAAATATGAGCACATTGAGGAGACACTTGTGGGAGCTACTGTGACAAAAACTGAGCTTCTCTACGCACAAGGAAGCAAGAGAAATGCTGATTTCATCAAACACAATTACATACTCACAATCTGTACTACTGGTCAAATAGGTCAAAACTAGTGCGTTTTAAAGCACGTGTCTTTAGCCACAAAAGTCATTTCTGTTAACGATGCCCAAATGCATCTCAGAAGTGTGCAACTTGTTCCGTGAGTTAGAAAACGTCGAGAAACTGTCGTTTCTGCAAGCGCTGTGCTTCTACACATGTATTGGCTGAACAATGAAAGAGTACTGTAATGCATGTTTCTCCCCGCAAATACACTGTTTCTAAGTAAATATGAACACACTGAGGAGACACTTGTGGGAGTTACTGTGACTAAAACTGAGCTTCTCTACGCACAGGGAAGCAAGAGAAATGCTGATTTCATCAAACACAATTACATACTCACAATCTGTACTACTTTGCCAATAGGCAAAACTCGTGCGTTCTAAAGCACGTCTCTTTAGGCAAAAAACTCATTTCTGACAACATTGCCCAAATACATCTCAGAAGTGTGCAACTTGTTCCGTGAGTTAGAAAACGTCGAGAAACTATCTTTTCTGCAAGCGCTGTGCTTCTACACATGTATTGGCTGAACAATGAAAGAGTACTGTAATGCATGTTTCTCCCAGCAAATACACTGTTTCTAAGGAAATGTGAACACACTGAGGAGACACTTGTGGGAGCTACTGTGACTAAAACTGAGCTTCCCTATGCATAGGGAAGCAAGAGAAATGCTGGTTTCATCAAACACAGTTACATACTCAAAATCTGTACCACTGCGCCAATAGGCAAAACTCGTGCGTTCTAAAGCACGTCTCTTTAGGCAAAAAACTCATTTCTGACAACATTGCCCAAATACATCTCAGAAGTGTGCAACTTGTTTCCTGAGGTAGAAGACTTCGAGAAACTGTCGTTTCTGCAAGCGCTGTGCTTCCACACATGTATTGGCTGAACAATGAAAGAGTACTGTAATGCATGTTTCTCCCAGCAAATACACTGTTTCTAAGGAAATATGAGCACATTGAGGAGACACTTGTGGGAGCTACTGTGACTAAATCTGAGCTTCTCTACGCACAGGGAAGCAAGAGAAATGCTGAATTCATCAAACACAATTACATACTCACAATCTGTACTACTGCGCAAATAGGCAAAACTAGTGCGTTCTAAAGCACGTCTCTTTAGGCAAAAAACTCATTTCTGACAACATTGCCCAAATACATCTCAGAAGTGTGCAACTTGTTTCCTGAGGTAGAAAACGTCGAGAAACTGTCGTTTCTGCAAGCGCTGTGCTTCTACACATGTATTGGCTGAACAATGAAAGAGTACTGTAATGCATGTTTCTCCCAGCAAATACACTGTTTCTAAGGAAATGTGAACACACTGAGGAGACACTTGTGGGAGCTACTGTGACTAAAACTGAGCTTCCCTATGCATAGGGAAGCAAGAGAAATGCTGGTTTCATCAAACACAGTTACATACTCAAAATCTGTACCACTGCGCCAATAGGCAAAACTCGTGCGTTCTAAAGCACGTCTCTTTAGGCAAAAAACTCATTTCTGACAACATTGCCCAAATACATCTCAGAAGTGTGCAACTTGTTTCCTGAGGTAGAAGTCTTCGAGAAACTGTCGTTTCTGCAAGCGCTGTGCTTCCACACATGTATTGGCTGAACAATGAAAGAGTACTGTAATGCATGTTTCTCCCAGCAAATACACTGTTTCTAAGGAAATATGAGCACATTGAGGAGACACTTGTGGGAGCTACTGTGACTAAAACTGAGCTTCTCTACGCACAGGGAAGCAAGAGAAATGCTGAATTCATCAAACACAATTACATACTCACAATCTGTACTACTGCGCAAATAGGCAAAACTAGTGCGTTCTAAAGCACGTCTCTTTAGGCAAAAAACTCATTTCTGACAACATTGCCCAAATACATCTCAGAAGTGTGCAACTTGTTTCCTGAGGTAGAAAACGTCGAGAAACTGTCGTTTCTGCAAGCGCTGTGCTTCTACACATGTATTGGCTGAACAATGAAAGAGTACTGTAATGCATGTTTCTCCCAGCAAATACACTGTTTCTAAGGAAATGTGAACACACTGAGGAGACACTTGTGGGAGCTACTGTGACTAAAACTGAGCTTCCCTATGCATAGGGAAGCAAGAGAAATGCTGATTTCATCAAACACAGTTACATACTCAAAATCTGTACCACTGCGCCAATAGGCAAAACTCGTGCGTTCTAAAGCACGTCTCTTTAGGCAAAAAACTCATTTCTGACAACATTGCCCAAATACATCTCAGAAGTGTGCAACTTGTTTCCTGAGGTAGAAGACTTCGAGAAACTGTCGTTTCTGCAAGCGCTGTGCTTCTACACATGTATTGGCGGAACAATGAAAGAGTACTGTAATGCATGTTTCTCCCAGCAAATACACTGTTTCTAAGGAAATATGAGCACATTGAGGAGACACTTGTGGGAGCTACTGTGACTAAAACTGAGCTTCTCTACGCACAGGGAAGCAAGAGAAATGCTGATTTCATCAAACACAATTACATACTCACAATCTGTACTACTGCGCAAATAGGCAAAACTCGTGCGTTCTAAAGCACGTCTCTTTAGGCAAAAAACTCATTTCTGACAACATTGCCCAAATACATCTCAGAAGTGTGCAACTTGTTTCCTGAGGTAGAAGACTTCGAGAAACTGTGGTTTCTGCAAGCGCTGTGCTTCTACACATGTATTGGCTGAACAAAGAAAGAGTACTGTAATGCATGTTTCTCCCCGCAAATACACTGTTTCTAAGTAAATATGAGCACATTTAAGAGACACTTGTGGGAGCTACTGTGACTAAAACAGAGCTTCTCTATGCACAGGGAAGCAAGAGAAATGCTGATTTCAACAAACACAATTACATACTCACAATCGGTACTACTGGGCAAATAGGCAAAACTAGTGCGTTCTAAAGCACGTCTCTTTAGCCAAAAAAGTCATTTCTGTTAACGATGCCCAAATGTATCTCAGAAGTGTGCAACTTGTTCCGTGAGTTAGAATACGTCGAGAAACTGTCGTTTGCAAGCGCTGTGCTTCTACACATGAATTGGCTGAACAATGAAAGAGTACTGTAATGCATGTTTCTCCCAGCAAATACACTGTTTCTAAGGAAATGTGAACACACTGAGGAGACACTTGTGGGAGCTACTGTGACTAAAACTGAGCTTCCCTATGCATAGGGAAGCAAGAGAAATGCTGATTTCATCAAACACAATTACATACTCAAAATCTGTGCCACTGCGCCAATAGGCAAAACTTGTGCGTTCTAAAGCACGTCTCTTTAGGCAAAAAACTCATTTCTGACAACATTGCCCAAATACATCTCAGTAGTGTGCAACTTGTTTCCTGAGGGAGAAGACTTCGAGAAACTGTCGTTTCTGCAAGCGCTGTGCTTCTACACATGTATTGGCTGAACAATGAAAGAGTACTGTAATGCATGTTTCTCCCAGCAAATACACTGTTTCTAAGGAAATATGAGCACATTGAGGAGACACTTGTGGGAGCTACTGTGACTAAAACTGAGCTTCTCTACGAACAGGGAAGCAAGAGAAATGCTAATTTCATCAAACACAATTACATACTCACAATCTGTACTAATGCGCAAATAGGCAAAACTAGTGCGTTCTAAAGCATGTGTCTTTAGCCACAAAAGTCATTTCTGTTAACGATGCCCAAATGCATCTCAGAAGTGTGCAACTTGTTCCGTGAGTTAGAAAACGTCGAGAAACTGTCGTTTCTGCAAGCGCTGTGCTTCTACACATGTATTGGCTGAACAATGAAAGAGTACTGTAATGCATGTTTCTCCCAGGAAATACACTGTTTCTAAGGAAATGTGAACACAATGAGGAGACACTTGTGGGAGCTACTGTGACTAAAACTGAGCTTCCCTATGCATAGGGAAGCAAGAGAAATGCTGATTTCATCCAACACAATTACATACTCAAAATCTGTGCCACTGCGCCAATAGGCAAAACTCGTGCGTTCTAAAGCACGTCTCTTTAGGCAAAAAACTCATTTCTGACAACATTGCCCAAATACATCTCAGATGTGTGCAACTTGTTTCCCTAGGTAGAAGACTTCGAGAAACTGTCGTTTCTGCAAGCGCTGTGCTTCTACACATGTATTGGCTGAACAATGAAAGAGTACTGTAATGCATGTTTCTCCCAGCAAATACACTGTTTCTAAGTAAATATGAGCACATTGAGGAGACACTTGTTGGAGCTACTGTGACTAAAACTGAGCTTCTCTACGCACAGGGAAGCAAGAGAAATGCTGATTTCATCAAACACAATTACATACTCACAATCTGTACTACTGCGCAAATAGGCAAAACTAGTGCGTTCTAAAGCACATCTCTTTAGGCAAAAAACTCTTTTCTGACAACATTGCCCAAAAACATCTCAGAAGTGTGCAACTTGTTTCCTGAGGTAGAAGACTTCGAGAAACTGTCGTTTCTGCAAGCGCTGTGCTTCTACACATGTATTGGCTGAACAATGAAAGAGTACTGTAATGCATGTTTCTCCCAGCAAATACACTGTTTCTAAGTAAATATGAGCACATTGAGGAGACACTTGTTGGAGCTACTGTGACTAAAACTGAGCTTCTCTACGCACAGGGAAGCAAGAGAAATGCTGATTTCATCAAACACAATTACATACTCACAATCTGTACTACTGCGCAAATAGGCAAAACTAGTGCGTTCTAAAGCACATCTCTTTAGGCAAAAAACTCATTTCTGACAACATTGCCCAAATACATCTCAGAAGTGTGCAACTTGTTCCGTGAGTTAGAATATGTCGAGAAACTGTCGTTTCTGCAAGCGCTGTGCTTCTACACATGCATTGGCTGAACAATGAAAGAGTACTGTAATGCATGTTTCTCCCAGCAAATACACTGTTTCTAAGGAAATATGAGCACATTGAGGAGACACTTGTGGGAGCTACTGTGACTAAAACTGAGCTTCTCTACGCACAGGGAAGCAAGAGAAATGCTGATTTCATCAAACACAATTACATACTCACAATCTGTCCTAATGCGCAAATAGGCAAAACTAGTGCGTTCTAAAGCACTTCTCTTTAGCCAAAAAACTCATTTCTGACAACATTGCCCAAATACATCTCAGAAGTGTGCAACTTGTTCCGTGAGTTAGAATATGTCGAGAAACTGTCGTTTCTGCAAGCGCTGTGCTTCTACACATGCATTGGCTGAACAATGAAAGAGTACTGTAATGCATGTTTCTCCCAGCAAATACACTGTTTCTAAGGAAATGTGAACACACTGAGGAGACACTTGTGGGAGCTACTGTGACTAAAACTGAGCTTCCCTATGCATAGGGAAGGAAGAGAAATGCTGATTTCATCAAACACAATTACATACTCAAAATCTGTGCCACTGCGCCAATAGGCAAAACTCGTGCGTTCTAAAGCACGTCTCTTTAGGCAAAAAACTCATTTCTGACAACATTGCCCAAATACATCTCTGAGGTGTGCAACTTGTTTCCTGAGGTAGAAGGCTTCGAGAAACGTTCATTTCTGCAAGCACTGTGCTTCTACACATGTATTGGCTGAACAATGAAAGAGTACTGTAATGCATGTTTCTCCCAGCAAATACACTGTTTCTAAGGAAATATGAGCACATTGAGGAGACACTTGTGGGAGCTACTGTGACTAAAACTGAGCTTCTTTACGCACAGGGAAGCAAGAGAAATGCTGATTTCATCAAACACAATTACATACTCACAATCTGTCCTAATGCGCAAATAGGCAAAACTAGTGCGTTCTAAAGCACTTCTCTTTAGCCAAAAAAGTCATTTCTGTTAACGATGCCGAAATGCATCTCAGAAGTGTGCAACTTGTTCTGTGAGTTAGAAAACGTCGAGAAACTGTCGTTTCTGCAAGCACTGTGCTTCTACACATGTATTGGCTGAACAATGAAAGAGTACTGTAATGCATGTTTCTCCAAGCAAATACACTGTTTCTAAGGAAATGTGAACACACTGAGGAGACACTTGTGGGAGCTACTGTGACTAAAACTGAGCTTCCCTATGCATAGGGAAGCAAGAGTAATGCTGATCTCATCAAACACAGTTACATACTCAAAATCTGTACCACTGCGCCAATAGGCAAAACTCGTGTGTTCTAAAGCACGTCTCTTTAGGCAAAAAACTCATTTCTGACAACATTGCCCAAATACATCTCAGAAGTATGCAACTTGTTTCCTGAGGTAGAAGACTTCGAGAAACTGTCGTTTCTGCAAGCGCTGTGCTTCTACACATGTATTGGCTGAACAATGAAAGAGTACTGTAATGCATGTTTCTCCCAGCAAATACACTGTTTCTAAGGAAATATGAGCACATTGAGGAGACACTTGTGGGAGCTACTGTGACTAAAACTGAGCTTCTTTACGCACAGGGAAGGAAGAGAAATGCTGATTTCATCAAACACAATTACATACTCACAATCTGTACTACTGCGCAAATAGGCAAAACTAGTGCGTTCTAAAGCACTTCTCTTTAGCCAAAAAACTCATTTCTGACAACATTGCCCAAATACATCTCAGAAGTGTGCAACTTGTTCCGTGAGTTAGAATATGTCGAGAAACTGTCGTTTCTGCAAGCGCTGTGCTTCTACACATGCATTGGCTGAACAATGAAAGAGTACTGTAATGCATGTTTCTCCCAGCAAATACACTGTTTCTAAGGAAATGTGAACACACTGAGGAGACACTTGTGGGAGCTACTGTGACTAAAACTGAGCTTCCCTATGCATAGGGAAGGAAGAGAAATGCTGATTTCATCAAACACAATTACATACTCAAAATCTGTGCCACTGCGCCAATAGGCAAAACTCGTGCGTTCTAAAGCACGTCTCTTTAGGCAAAAAACTCATTTCTGACAACATTGCCCAAATACATCTCAGAAGTGTGCAACTTGTTTCCTGAGGTAGAAGACTTCGAGAAACGGTCGTTTCTGCAAGCGCTGTGCTTCTACACATGTATTGGCTGAACAATGAAAGAGTACTGTAATGCATGTTTAGCCCAGCAAATACACTGTTTCTAAGGAAACGTGAGCACATTGAGGAGAAATTTGTGGGAGCTACTGTGACTAAAACTGAGCTTCTCTACGCACAGGGAAGCAAGAGAAATGCTGATTTCATCAAACACAATTACATACTCACAATCTCTACTACTGCACAAATAGGCAAAACTAGTCCGTTCTAAAGCACGTGTCTTTAGCCAAAAAAGTCATTTCTGTTAACGATGCCCAAATGCATCTCAGAAGTGTGCAACTTGTTCCGTGAGTTAGAAAATGTCGAGAAACTGTCGTTTCTGCAAGCGCTGTGCTTCTACACATGTATTGGCTGAACAATGAAAGAGTACTGTAATGCATGTTTCTCCCAGCAAATACACTGTTTCTAAGGAAATGTGAACACACTGAGGAGACACTTGTGGGAGCTACTGTGACTAAAACTGAGCTTCCCTATGCATAGGGAAGCAAGAGAAATGCTGATTTCATCAAACACAGTTACATACTCAAAATCTGGACCATTGCGCCAATAGGCAAAACTCGTGCGTTCTAAAGCACGTCTCTTTAGGTAACAAACTCATTTCTGACAATATTGCCCAAATACATCTTAGAACTGTGCAACTTGTTTCCTGAGGTAGAAGACTTCGAGAAACTGTCGTTTCTGCAAGCGCTGTGCTTCTACACATGTATTGGCGGAACAATGAAAGAGTACTGTAATGCATGTTTCGCCCAGCAAATACACTGTTACAAGGAAATATGAGCACATTGAGGAGACATTTGTGGGAGCTACTGTGACTAAAACTGAGCTTCTCTACGCACAGGGAAGCAAGAGAAATGCTCATTTCATCAAACACAATTACATACTCACAATCTGTACTACTGCTCAAATAGGCAAAACTAGTGCGTTCTAAAGCACGTGTCTTTAGCCAAAAAAGTCATTTCTGTTAACGATGCCCAAATGCATCTCAGAAGTGTGCAACTTGTTCCGTGAGTTAGAAAACGTCGAGAAACTGTCGTTTCTGCAAGCGCTGTGCTTCTACACATGTATTGGCTGAACAATGAAAGAGTACTGTAATGCATGTTTCTCACAGCAAATACACTGTTTCTAAGGAAATGTGAACACACTGAGGAGACACTTGTGGGAGCTACTGTGACTAAAACTGAGCTTCCCTGTGCGCCAGGAAGCAAGAGAAATGCTGATTACATCAAACACAGTTACATACTCAAAATCTGTACCACTTCGCCAATAGGCAAAACTCGTGTGTTCTAAAGCACGTCTCTTTAGGCAAAAAACTCATTTCTGACAACATTGCCCAAACACATCTCAGAAGTGTGCAACTTGTTTCCTGAGGTAGAAGACTTCGAGAAACTGTCGTTTCTGCAAGCACTGTGCTTCTACACGTGTATTGGCTGAACAATGAAAGAGTACTGTAATGCATGTTTCTCCCAGCAAATACACTGTTTCTAAGGAAATGTGAACACACTGAGGAGACACTTGTGGGAGCTACTGTGACTAAAACTGAGCTTCCCTATGCATAGGGAAGGAAGAGAAATGCTGATTTCATCAAACACAATTACATACTCAAAATCTGTGCCACTGCGCCAATAGGCAAAACTCGTGCGTTCTAAAGCACGTCTCTTTAGGCAAAAAACTCATTTCTGACAACATTGCCCAAATACATCTCTGAGGTGTGCAACTTGTTTCCTGAGGTAGAAGGCTTCGAGAAACGTTCATTTCTGCAAGCACTGTGCTTCTACACATGTATTGGCTGAACAATGAAAGAGTACTGTAATGCATGTTTCTCCCAGGAAATACACTGTTTCTAAGGAAATGTGAACACAATGAGGAGACACTTGTGGGAGCTACTGTGACTAAAACTGAGCTTCCCTATGCATAGGGAAGCAAGAGAAATGCTGATTTCATCCAACACAATTACATACTCAAAATCTGTGCCACTGCGCCAATAGGCAAAACTCGTGCGTTCTAAAGCACGTCTCTTTAGGCAAAAAACTCATTTCTGACAACATTGCCCAAATACATCTCAGATGTGTGCAACTTGTTTCCCTAGGTAGAAGACTTCGAGAAACTGTCGTTTCTGCAAGCGCTGTGCTTCTACACATGTATTGGCTGAACAATGAAAGAGTACTGTAATGCATGTTTCTCCCAGCAAATACACTGTTTCTAAGTAAATATGAGCACATTGAGGAGACACTTGTTGGAGCTACTGTGACTAAAACTGAGCTTCTCTACGCACAGGGAAGCAAGAGAAATGCTGATTTCATCAAACACAATTACATACTCACAATCTGTACTACTGCGCAAATAGGCAAAACTAGTGCGTTCTAAAGCACATCTCTTTAGGCAAAAAACTCTTTTCTGACAACATTGCCCAAAAACATCTCAGAAGTGTGCAACTTGTTTCCTGAGGTAGAAGACTTCGAGAAACTGTCGTTTCTGCAAGCGCTGTGCTTCTACACATGTATTGGCTGAACAATGAAAGAGTACTGTAATGCATGTTTCTCCCAGCAAATACACTGTTTCTAAGGAAATATGAGCACATTGAGGAGACACTTGTGGGAGCTACTGTGACTAAAACTGAGCTTCTCTACGCACAGGGAAGCAAGAGAAATGCTGATTTCATCAAACACAATTACATACTCACAATCTGTCCTAATGCGCAAATAGGCAAAACTAGTGCGTTCTAAAGCACTTCTCTTTAGCCAAAAAACTCATTTCTGACAACATTGCCCAAATACATCTCAGAAGTGTGCAACTTGTTCCGTGAGTTAGAATATGTCGAGAAACTGTCGTTTCTGCAAGCGCTGTGCTTCTACACATGCATTGGCTGAACAATGAAAGAGTACTGTAATGCATGTTTCTCCCAGCAAATACACTGTTTCTAAGGAAATGTGAACACACTGAGGAGACACTTGTGGGAGCTACTGTGACTAAAACTGAGCTTCCCTATGCATAGGGAAGGAAGAGAAATGCTGATTTCATCAAACACAATTACATACTCAAAATCTGTGCCACTGCGCCAATAGGCAAAACTCGTGCGTTCTAAAGCACGTCTCTTTAGGCAAAAAACTCATTTCTGACAACATTGCCCAAATACATCTCTGAGGTGTGCAACTTGTTTCCTGAGGTAGAAGGCTTCGAGAAACGTTCATTTCTGCAAGCACTGTGCTTCTACACATGTATTGGCTGAACAATGAAAGAGTACTGTAATGCATGTTTCTCCCAGCAAATACACTGTTTCTAAGGAAATATGAGCACATTGAGGAGACACTTGTGGGAGCTACTGTGACTAAAACTGAGCTTCTTTACGCACAGGGAAGCAAGAGAAATGCTGATTTCATCAAACACAATTACATACTCACAATCTGTCCTAATGCGCAAATAGGCAAAACTAGTGCGTTCTAAAGCACTTCTCTTTAGCCAAAAAAGTCATTTCTGTTAACGATGCCGAAATGCATCTCAGAAGTGTGCAACTTGTTCTGTGAGTTAGAAAACGTCGAGAAACTGTCGTTTCTGCAAGCACTGTGCTTCTACACATGTATTGGCTGAACAATGAAAGAGTACTGTAATGCATGTTTCTCCAAGCAAATACACTGTTTCTAAGGAAATGTGAACACACTGAGGAGACACTTGTGGGAGCTACTGTGACTAAAACTGAGCTTCCCTATGCATAGGGAAGCAAGAGTAATGCTGATCTCATCAAACACAGTTACATACTCAAAATCTGTACCACTGCGCCAATAGGCAAAACTCGTGTGTTCTAAAGCACGTCTCTTTAGGCAAAAAACTCATTTCTGACAACATTGCCCAAATACATCTCAGAAGTATGCAACTTGTTTCCTGAGGTAGAAGACTTCGAGAAACTGTCGTTTCTGCAAGCGCTGTGCTTCTACACATGTATTGGCTGAACAATGAAAGAGTACTGTAATGCATGTTTCTCCCAGCAAATACACTGTTTCTAAGGAAATATGAGCACATTGAGGAGACACTTGTGGGAGCTACTGTGACTAAAACTGAGCTTCTTTACGCACAGGGAAGGAAGAGAAATGCTGATTTCATCAAACACAATTACATACTCACAATCTGTACTACTGCTCAAATAGGCAAAACTAGTGCGTTCTAAAGCACTTCTCTTTAGCCAAAAAACTCATTTCTGACAACATTGCCCAAATACATCTCAGAAGTGTGCAACTTGTTCCGTGAGTTAGAATATGTCGAGAAACTGTCGTTTCTGCAAGCGCTGTGCTTCTACACATGCATTGGCTGAACAATGAAAGAGTACTGTAATGCATGTTTCTCCCAGCAAATACACTGTTTCTAAGGAAATGTGAACACACTGAGGAGACACTTGTGGGAGCTACTGTGACTAAAACTGAGCTTCCCTATGCATAGGGAAGGAAGAGAAATGCTGATTTCATCAAACACAATTACATACTCAAAATCTGTGCCACTGCGCCAATAGGCAAAACTCGTGCGTTCTAAAGCACGTCTCTTTAGGCAAAAAACTCATTTCTGACAACATTGCCCAAATACATCTCAGAAGTGTGCAACTTGTTTCCTGAGGTAGAAGACTTCGAGAAACGGTCGTTTCTGCAAGCGCTGTGCTTCTACACATGTATTGGCTGAACAATGAAAGAGTACTGTAATGCATGTTTAGCCCAGCAAATACACTGTTTCTAAGGAAACGTGAGCACATTGAGGAGAAATTTGTGGGAGCTACTGTGACTAAAACTGAGCTTCTCTACGCACAGGGAAGCAAGAGAAATGCTGATTTCATCAAACACAATTACATACTCACAATCTCTACTACTGCACAAATAGGCAAAACTAGTCCGTTCTAAAGCACGTGTCTTTAGCCAAAAAAGTCATTTCTGTTAACGATGCCCAAATGCATCTCAGAAGTGTGCAACTTGTTCCGTGAGTTAGAAAATGTCGAGAAACTGTCGTTTCTGCAAGCGCTGTGCTTCTACACATGTATTGGCTGAACAATGAAAGAGTACTGTAATGCATGTTTCTCCCAGCAAATACACTGTTTCTAAGGAAATGTGAACACACTGAGGAGACACTTGTGGGAGCTACTGTGACTAAAACTGAGCTTCCCTATGCATAGGGAAGCAAGAGAAATGCTGATTTCATCAAACACAGTTACATACTCAAAATCTGGACCATTGCGCCAATAGGCAAAACTCGTGCGTTCTAAAGCACGTCTCTTTAGGTAACAAACTCATTTCTGACAATATTGCCCAAATACATCTTAGAACTGTGCAACTTGTTTCCTGAGGTAGAAGACTTCGAGAAACTGTCGTTTCTGCAAGCGCTGTGCTTCTACACATGTATTGGCGGAACAATGAAAGAGTACTGTAATGCATGTTTCGCCCAGCAAATACACTGTTACAAGGAAATATGAGCACATTGAGGAGACATTTGTGGGAGCTACTGTGACTAAAACTGAGCTTCTCTACGCACAGGGAAGCAAGAGAAATGCTCATTTCATCAAACACAATTACATACTCACAATCTGTACTACTGCTCAAATAGGCAAAACTAGTGCGTTCTAAAGCACGTGTCTTTAGCCAAAAAAGTCATTTCTGTTAACGATGCCCAAATGCATCTCAGAAGTGTGCAACTTGTTCCGTGAGTTAGAAAACGTCGAGAAACTGTCGTTTCTGCAAGCGCTGTGCTTCTACACATGTATTGGCTGAACAATGAAAGAGTACTGTAATGCATGTTTCTCACAGCAAATACACTGTTTCTAAGGAAATGTGAACACACTGAGGAGACACTTGTGGGAGCTACTGTGACTAAAACTGAGCTTCCCTGTGCGCCAGGAAGCAAGAGAAATGCTGATTACATCAAACACAGTTACATACTCAAAATCTGTACCACTTCGCCAATAGGCAAAACTCGTGTGTTCTAAAGCACGTCTCTTTAGGCAAAAAACTCATTTCTGACAACATTGCCCAAACACATCTCAGAAGTGTGCAACTTGTTTCCTGAGGTAGAAGACTTCGAGAAACTGTCGTTTCTGCAAGCACTGTGCTTCTACACGTGTATTGGCTGAACAATGAAAGAGTACTGTAATGCATGTTTCTCCCAGCAAATACACTGTTTCTAAGGAAATGTGAACACACTGAGGAGACACTTGTGGGAGCTACTGTGACTAAAACTGAGCTTCCCTATGCATAGGGAAGGAAGAGAAATGCTGATTTCATCAAACACAATTACATACTCAAAATCTGTGCCACTGCGCCAATAGGCAAAACTCGTGCGTTCTAAAGCACGTCTCTTTAGGCAAAAAACTCATTTCTGACAACATTGCCCAAATACATCTCTGAGGTGTGCAACTTGTTTCCTGAGGTAGAAGGCTTCGAGAAACGTTCATTTCTGCAAGCACTGTGCTTCTACACATGTATTGGCTGAACAATGAAAGAGTACTGTAATGCATGTTTCTCCCAGCAAATACACTGTTTCTAAGGAAATATGAGCATATTGAGGAGACACTTGTGGGAGCTACTGTGACTAAAACTGAGCTTCTTTACGCACAGGGAAGCAAGAGAAATGCTGATTTCATCAAACACAATTACATACTCACAATCTGTCCTAATGCGCAAATAGGCAAAACTAGTGCGTTCTAAAGCACTTCTCTTTAGCCAAAAAAGTCATTTCTGTTAACGATGCCCAAATGCATCTCAGAAGTGTGCAACTTGTTCTGTGAGTTAGAAAACGTCGAGAAACTGTCGTTTCTGCAAGCACTGTGCTTCTACACATGTATTGGCTGAACAATGAAAGAGTACTGTAATGCATGTTTCTCCAAGCAAATACACTGTTTCTAAGGAAATGTGAACACACTGAGGAGACACTTGTGGGAGCTACTGTGACTAAAACTGAGCTTCCCTATGCATAGGGAAGCAAGAGAAATGCTGATCTCATCAAACACAGTTACATACTCAAAATCTGTACCACTGCGCCAATAGGCAAAACTCGTGTGTTCTAAAGCACGTCTCTTCAGGCAAAAAACTCATTTCTGACAACATTGCCCAAATACATCTCAGAAGTGTGCAACTTGTTCCGTGAGTTTGAATATGTCGAGAAACTGACGTTTCTGCAAGCGCTGTGCTTCTACACATGCATTGGCTGAACAATGAAAGAGTACTGTAATGCATGTTTCTCCCAGCAAATACACTGTTTCTAAGGAAATGTGAACACACTGAGGAGACACTTGTGGGAGCTACTGTGACTAAAACTGAGCTTCCCTATGCATAGGGAAGGAAGAGAAATGCTGATTTCATCAAACACAATTACATACTCAAAATCTGTACTACTGCGCCAATAGGCAAAACTCGTGCGTTCTAAAGCACGTCTCTTTAGGCAAAAAACTCATTTCTGACAACATTGCCCAAACACATCTCAGAAGTGTGCAACTTGTTTCCTGAGGTAGAAGACTTCGAGAAACTGTCGTTTCTGCAAGCACTGTGCTTCTACACGTGTATTGGCTGAACAATGAAAGAGTACTGTAATGCATGTTTCTCCCAGCAAATACACTGTTTCTAAGTAAATATGAGCACATTTAAGAGACACTTATGGGAGCTACTGTGACTAAAACAGAGCTTCTCTATGCACAGGGAAGCAAGAGAAATGCTGATTTCAACAAACAGAATTACATACTCACAATCGGTACTACTGCGCAAATAGGCAAAACTAGTGCGTTCTAAAGCACGTCTCTTTAGCCAAAAAAGTCATTTCTGTTAACGATGCCCAAATGTATCTCAGAAGTGTGCAACTTGTTCCGTGAGTTAGAATACGTCGAGAAACTGTCGTTTCTGCAAGCGCTGTGCTTCTACACATGTATTGGCTGAACAATGAAAGAGTACTGTAATGAATGTTTCTCCCAGCAAATACACTGTTTCTAAGGAAATGTGAACACACTGAGGAGACACTTGTGGGAGCTACTGTGACTAAAACTGAGCTTCCCTATGCATAGGGAAGCAAGAGAAATGCTGATTTCATCAAACACAATTACATACTCAAAATCTGTGCCACTGCGCCAATAGGCAAAACTCGTGCGTTCTAAAGCTCGTCTCTTTAGGCAAAAAACTCATTTCTGACAACATTGCCCAAATACATCTCAGTAGTGTGCAACTTGTTTCCTGAGGGAGAAGACTTCGAGAAACTGTCGTTTCTGCAAGCGCTGTGCTTCTACACATGTATTGGCTGAACAATGAAAGAGTACTGTAATGCATGTTTCTCCCAGCAAATACACTGTTTCTAAGGAAATATGAGCACATTGAGGAGACACTTGTGGGAGCTACTGTGACTAAAACTGAGCTTCTCTACGCACAGGGAAGCAAGAGAAATGCTAATTTCATCAAACACAATTACATACTCACAATCTGTCCTAATGCGCAAATAGGCAAAACTAGTGCGTTCTAAAGCACTTCTCTTTAGCCAAAAAAGTCATTTTTGTTAACGATGCCCAAATGCATCTCAGAAGTGTGCAACTTGTTCTGTGAGTTAGAAAACGTCGAGAAACTGTCGTTTCTGCAAGCACTGTGCTTCTACACATGTATTGGCTGAACAATGAAAGAGTACTGTAATGCATGTTTCTCCAAGCAAATACACTGTTTCTAAGGAAATGTGAACACACTGAGGAGACACTTGTGGGAGCTACTGTGACTAAAACTGAGCTTTCCTATGCATAGGGAAGCAAGAGTAATGCTGATCTCATCAAACACAGTTACATACTCAAAATCTGTACCACTGCGCCAATAGGCAAAACTCGTGTGTTCTAAAGCAAGTCTCTTTAGGCAAAAAACTCATTTCTGACAACATTGCCCAAATACATCTCAGAAGTATGCAACTTGTTTCCTGAGGTAGAAGACTTCGAGAAACTGTCGTTTCTGCAAGCGCTGTGCTTCTACACATGTATTGGATGAACAATGAAAGAGTACTGTAATGCATGTTTCTCCCAGCAAATACACTGTTTCTAAGGAAATATGAGCACATTGAGGAGACACTTGTGGGAGCTACTGTGACTAAAACTGAGCTTCTGTACGCACAGGGAAGGAAGAGAAATGCTGATTTCATCAAACACAATTACATACTCACAATCTGTACTACTGCTCAAATAGGCAAAACTAGTGCGTTCTAAAGCACTTCTCTTCAGCCAAAAAACTCATTTCTGACAACATTGCCCAAATACATCTCAGAAGTGTGCAACTTGTTCCGTGAGTTAGAATATGTCGAGAAACTGTCGTTTCTGCAAGCGCTGTGCTTCTACACATGCATTGGCTGAACAATGAAAGAGTACTGTAATGCATGTTTCTCCCAGCAAATACACTGTTTCTAAGGAAATGTGAACACACTGAGGAGACACTTGTGGGAGCTACTGTGACTAAAACTGAGCTTCCCTATGCATAGGGAAGGAAGAGAAATGCTGATCTCATCAAACACAATTACATACTCAAAATCTGTGCCACTGCGCCAATAGGCAAAACTCGTGCGTTCTAAAGCACGTCTCTTTAGGCAAAAAACTCATTTCTGACAACATTGCCCAAATACATCTCTGAGGTGTGCAACTTGTTTCCTGAGGTAGAAGGCTTCGAGAAACGTTCATTTCTGCAAGCACTGTGCTTCTACACATGTATTGGCTGAACAATGAAAGAGTACTGTAATGCATGTTTCTCCCAGCAAATACACTGTTTCTAAGGAAATATGAGCACATTGAGGAGACACTTGTGGGAGCTACTGTGACTAAAACTGAGCTTCTTTACGCACAGGGAAGCAAGAGAAATGCTGATTTCATAAAACACAATTACATACTCACAATCTGTCCTAATGCGCAAATAGGCAAAACTAGTGCGTTCTAAAGCACTTCTCTTTAGCCAAAAAAGTCATTTCTGTTAACGATGCCCAAATGCATCTCAGAAGTGTGCAACTTGTTCTGTGAGTTAGAAAACGTCGAGAAACTGTCGTTTCTGCAAGCACTGTGCTTCTACACATGTATTGGCTGAACAATGAAAGAGTACTGTAATGCATGTTTCTCCAAGCAAATACACTGTTTCTAAGGAAATGTGAACACACTGAGGAGACACTTGTGGGAGCTACTGTGACTAAAACTGAGCTTCCCTATGCATAGGGAAGCAAGAGAAATGCTGATCTCATCAAACACAGTTACATACTCAAAATCTGTACCACTGCGCCAATAGGCAAAACTCGTGTGTTCTAAAGCACGTCTCTTTAGGCAAAAAACTCATTTCTGACAACATTGCCCAAATACATCTCAGAGGTATGCAACTTGTTTCCTGAGGTAGAAGACTTCGAGAAACTGTCCTTTCTGCAAGCGCTGTGCTTCTACACATGTATTGGCTGAACAATGAAAGAGTACTGTAATGCATGTTTCTCCCAGCAAATACACTGTTTCTAAGGAAATATGAGCACATTGATGAGACACTTGTGGGAGCTACTGTGACTAAAACTGAGCTTCTTTACGCACAGGGAAGGAAGAGAAATGCTGATTTCATCAAACACAATTACATACTCACAATCTGTACAACTGCTCAAATAGGCAAAACTAGTGCGTTCTAAAGCACTTCTCTTTAGCCAAAAAACTCATTTCTGACAACATTGCCCAAATACATCTCAGAAGTGTGCAACATGTTCCGTGAGTTAGAATATGTCGAGAAACTGACGTTTCTGCAAGCGCTGTGCTTCTACACATGCATTGGCTGAACAATGAAAGAGTACTGTAATGCATGTTTCTCCCAGCAAATACACTGTTTCTAAGGAAATGTGAACACACTGAGGAGACACTTGTGGGAGCTACTGTGACTAAAACTGAGCTTCCCTATGCACAGGGAAGCAAGAGAAATGCTGATTTCATCAAGCCCAGTTACATACTCAGAATCTGTACTACTGCGCAAATAGGCATGTCTCTTTAGGCAAAAAACTCATTTCTGACAAAGTTGCCCAAATGCATCTCAGAAGTGTGCAACTTGTTTCCTGAGGTAGAAGACTTCGAGAAACTGTCGTTTCTGCAAGCGCTGTGCTTCTACACATGTATTGGCTGAACAATGAAAGAGTACTCTAATGCATGTTTCTCCCAGCAAATACACTGTTTCTAAGTAAATATGAGCACATTGAGGAGACACTTGTGGGAGCTACTGTGACTAAAACTGAGCTTCTCTACGCACAGGGAAGCAAGAGAAATGCTGATTTCATCAAACACAATTACATACTCACAATCTGTACTACTGCTCAAATAGGCAAAACTAGTGTGTTCTAAAGCACGTGTCTTTAGCCAAAAAAGTCATTTCTGTTAACGATGCCCAAATGCATCTCAAAAGTGTGCAACTTGTTCCGTGAGTTAGAAAACGTCGAGAAACTGTCGTTTCTGCAAGTGCTGTGCTTCTACACATGTATTGGCTGAACAATGAAAGAGTACTGTAATGCATGTTTCTCACAGCAAATACACTGTTTCTAAGGAAATGTGAACACACTGAGGAGACACTTGTGGGAGCTACTGTGACTAAAACTGAGCTTCCCTGTGCGCCAGGAAGCAAGAGAAATGCTGATTACATCAAACACAGTTACATACTCAAAATCTGTACCACTTCGCCAATAGGCAAAACTCGTGTGTTCTAAAGCACGTCTCTTTAGGCAAAAAACTCATTTCTGACAACATTGCCCAAACACATCTCAGAAGTGTGCAACTTGTTTCCTGAGGTAGAAGACTTCGAGAAACTGTCGTTTCTGCAAGCACTGTGCTTCTACACGTGTATTGGCTGAACAATGAAAGAGTACTGTAATGCATGTTTCTCCCAGCAAATACACTGTTTCTAAGGAAATATGAGCACATTGAGGAGACACTTGTGGGAGCTAGTGTGACTAAAACTGAGCTTCTCTACGCACAGGGAAGCAAGAGAAATGCTGATTTCATCAAACACAATTACATACTCACAATCTGTACTACTGCGCAAATAGGCAAAACTCGTGCGTTCTAAAGCACGTCTCTTTAGGCAAAAACCTCATTTCTGACAACATTGCCCAAATGCATCTCAGAGTTTGCAACTTGTTCCGTGAGTTATAATACGTCGAGAAACTGTCGTTTCTGCAAGCGCTGTGCTTCTACACATGTATTGACTGAACAATGAAAGAGTACTGTAATGCATGTTTCTCCCAGCAAATACACTGTTTCTAAGGAAATGTGAACACACTGAGGAGACACTTGTGGGAGCTACTGTGACTAAAACTGAGCTTCCCTATGCATAGGGAAGCAAGAGAAATGCTGATTTCATCAAACACAGTTACATACTCAAAATCTGGACCATTGCGCCAATAGGCAAAACTCATGCGTTCTAAAGCACGTCTCTTTAGGCAAAAACCTCATTTCTGACAACATTGCCCAAATACATCTCAGAAGTGTGCAATTTGTTTCCTGAAGTAGAAGACTTCGAGAAACTGTCGTTTCTGCAAGCGCTGTGCTTCTACACATGTATTGGCGGAACAATGAAAGAGTACTGTAATGCATGTTTCGCCCAGCAAATACACTGTTACAAGGAAATATGAGCACATTGAGGAGACATTTGTGGGAGCTACTGTGACTAAAACTTTGCTTCTCTACGCACAGGGAAGCAAGAGAAATGCTGATTTCATCAAACACAATTACATACTCACAATCTGTACTACTGCTCAAATAGGCAAAACTAGTGCGTTCTAAAGCACGTGTCTTTAGCCAAAAAAGTCATTTCTGTTAACGATGCCCAAATGCATCTCAGAAGTGTGCAACTTGTTCCGTGAGTTAGAAAACGTCGAGAAACTGTCGTTTCTGCAAGCGCTGTGCTTCTACACATGTATTGGCTGAACAATGAAAGAGTACTGTAATGCATGTTTCTCCAAGCAAATACACTGTTTCTAAGGAAATGTGAACACACTGAGGAGACACTTGTGGGAGCTACTGTGACTAAAACTGAGCTTCCCTGTGCGCCAGGAAGCAAGAGAAATGCTGATTACATCAAACACAGTTACATACTCAAAATCTGTACCACTGCGCCAATAGGCAAAACTCGTGTGTTCTAAAGCACGTCTCTTTAGGCAAAAAACTCATTTCTGTCAACATTGCCCAAACACATCTCAGAAGTGTGCAACTTGTTTCCTGAGGTAGAAGACTTCGAGAAACTGTCGTTTCTGCAAGCACTGTGCTTCTACACGTGTATTGGCTGAACAATGAAAGAGTACTGTAATGCATGTTTCTCCCAGCAAATACACTGTTTCTAAGGAAATATGAGCACATTGAGGAGACACTTGTGGGAGCTAGTGTGACTAAAACTGAGCTTCTCTACGCACAGGGAAGCAAGAGAAATGCTGATTTCATCAAACACAATTACATACTCACAATCTGTACTACTGCGCAAATAGGCAAAACTCGTGCGTTCTAAAGCACGTCTCTTTAGGCAAAAACCTCATTTCTGACAACATTGCCCAAATGCATCTCAGAGTTTGCAACTTGTTCCGTGAGTTATAATACGTCGAGAAACTGTCGTTTCTGCAAGCGCTGTGCTTCTACACATGTATTGGCTGAACAATGAAAGAGTACTGTAATGCATGTTTCTCCCAGCAAATACACTGTTTCTAAGGAAATGTGAACACACTGAGGAGACACTTGTGGGAGCTACTGTGACTAAAACTGAGCTTCCCTATGCATAGGGAAGCAAGAGAAATGCTGATTTCATCAAACACAGTTAAATACTCAAAATCTGGACCATTGCGCCAATAGGCAAAACTCATGCGTTCTAAAGCACGTCTCTTTAGGCAAAAACCTCATTTCTGACAACATTGCCCAAATACATCTCAGAAGTGTGCAATTTGTTTCCTGAGGTAGAAGACTTCGAGAAACTGTCGTTTCTGCAAGCGATGTGCTTCTACACATGTATTGGCGGAACAATGAAAGAGTACTGTAATGCATGTTTCGCCCAGCAAATACACTGTTACAAGGAAATATGAGCACATTGAGGAGACATTTGTGGGAGCTACTGTGACTAAAACTGAGCTTCTCTACGCACAGGGAAGCAAGAGAAATGCTGATTTCATCAAACACAATTACATACTCACAATCTGTACTACTGCGCAAATAGGCAAAACTAGTGCGTTCTAAAGCACGTGTCTTTAGCCAAAAAAGTCATTTCTGTTAACGATGCCCAAATGCATCTCAGAAGTGTGCAACTTGTTCCGTGAGTTAGAAAACGTCGAGAAACTGTCGTTTCTGCAAGCGCTGTGCTTCTACACATGTATTGGCTGAACAATGAAAGAGTACTGTAATGCATGTTTCTCCCAGCAAATACACTGTTTCTAAGGAAATGTGAACACACTGAGGAGACACGTGTGGGAGCTACTGTGACTAAAACTGAGCTTCCCTATGCATAGGGAAGCAAGAGAAATGCTGATTTCATCAAACACAGTTAAATACTCAAAATCTGGACCATTGCGCCAATAGGCAAAACTCATGCGTTCTAAAGCACGTCTCTTTAGGCAAAAACCTCATTTCTGACAACATTGCCCAAATACATCTCAGAAGTGTGCAATTTGTTTCCTGAGGTAGAAGACTTCGAGAAACTGTCGTTTCTGCAAGCGCTGTGCTTCTACACATGTATTGGCGGAACAATGAAAGAGCACTGTAATGCATGTTTCGCCCAGCAAATACACTGTTTCTAAGGAAATATGAGCACATTGAGGAGACATTTGTGGGAGCTACTGTGACTAAAACTGAGCTTCTCTACGCACAGGGAAGCAAGAGAAATGCTGATTTCATCAAACACAATTACATACTCACAATCTGTACTACTGCGCAAATAGGCAAAACTAGTGGGTTCTAAAGCACGTGTCTTTAGCCAAAAAAGTCATTTCTGTTAACGATGCCCAAATGCATCTCAGAAGTGTGCAACTTGTTCCGTGAGTTAGAAAACGTCGAGAAACTGTCGTTTCTGCAAGCGCTGTGCTTCTACACATGTATTGGCTGAACAATGAAAGAGTACTGTAATGCATGTTTCTCCCAGCAAATACACTGTTTCTAAGGAAATGTGAACACACTGAGGAGACACTTGTGGGAGCTACTGTGACTAAAACTGAGCTTCCCTATGTGCCAGGAAGCAAGAGAAATGCTGATTATATCAAACACAGTTACATACTCAAAATCTATACCACTGCGCCAATAGGCAAAACTCGTGTGTTCTAAAGCACATCTCTTTAGGCAAAAAACTCATTTCTGACAATATTGCCCAAATACATCTCAGAAGTGTGCAACTTGTTTCCTGAGGTAGAAGACTTCGAGAAACTGTCGTTTCTGCAAGCGCTGTGCTTCTACACATGTATTGGCTGAACAATGAAAGAGTACTGTAATGCATGTTTCTCCCAGCATATACACTGTTTCTCAGGAAATATGAGCACATTGAGGAGACACTTGTGGGAGCTACTGTGACTAAAACTGAGCTTCTCTACGTGCAGGGAAGCAAGAGAAACGCTGATTTCATCAAACACAATTACATACTCACAATCTGTACTACTGCGCCAATAGGCAAAACTAGTGCGTTCTAAAGCACGTCTCTTTAGGCAAAAAACTCATTTCTGACAACATTGCCCAAATACATCTCAGAAGTGTGCAACTTGTTTCCTGAGGTAGAAGACTTCGAGAAACTGTCGTTTCTGCAAGCGCTGTGCTTCTACACATGTATTGGCTGAACAGTGAAAGAGTATTGTAAAGCATGTTTCTCCCCGCAAATACACTGTTTCTAAGTAAATATGAACACACTGAGGAGACACTTGTGGGAGCTACTGTGACTAAAACTGAGCTTTTCTACGAATAGGGAAGCAAGAGAAATGCTGATTTCATCAAACACAATTACATACTCACAATCTGTACTACTGCTCAAATAGGCAAAACTAGTGCGTTCTAAAGCACTTCTCTTCAGCCAAAAAACTCATTTCTGACAACATTGCCCAAATACATCTCAGAAGTGTGCAACTTGTTCCGTGAGTTAGAATATGTCGAGAAACTGTCGTTTCTGCAAGCGCTGTGCTTCTACACATGCATTGGCTGAACAATGAAAGAGTACTGTAATGCATGTTTCTCCCAGCAAATACACTGTTTCTAAGGAAATGTGAACACACTGAGGAGACACTTGTGGGAGCTACTGTGACTAAAACTGAGCTTCCCTATGCAGAGGGAAGGAAGAGAAATGCTGATTTCATCAAACACAATTACATACTCAAAATCTGTGCCACTGCGCCAATAGGCAAAACTCGTGCGTTCTAAAGCACGTCTCTTTAGGCAAAAAACTCATTTCTGACAACATTGCCCAAATACATCTCAGAAGTGTGCAACTTGTTTCCTGAGGTAGAAGACTTCGAGAAACGGTCGTTTCTGCAAGCGCTGTGCTTCTACACATGTATTGGCTGAACAATGAAAGAGTACTGTAATGCATGTTTAGCCCAGCAAATACACTGTTTCTAAGGAAACGTGAGCACATTGAGGAGAAATTTGTGGGAGCTACTGTGACTAAAACTGAGCTTCTCTACGCACAGGGAAGCAAGAGAAATGCTGATTTCATCAAACACAATTACATACTCACAATCTCTACTACTGCACAAATAGGCAAAACTAGTCCGTTCTAAAGCACGTGTCTTTAGCCAAAAAAGTCATTTCTGTTAACGATGCCCAAATGCATCTCAGAAGTGTGCAACTTGTTCCGTGAGTTAGAAAATGTCGAGAAACTGTCGTTTCTGCAAGCGCTGTGCTTCTACACATGTATTGGCTGAACAATGAAAGAGTACTGTAATGCATGTTTCTCCCAGCAAATACACTGTTTCTAAGGAAATGTGAACACACTGAGGAGACACTTGTGGGAGCTACTGTGACTAAAACTGAGCTTCCCTATGCATAGGGAAGCAAGAGAAATGCTGATTTCATCAAACACAGTTACATACTCAAAATCTGGACCATTGCGCCAATAGGCAAAACTCGTGCGTTCTAAAGCACGTCTCTTTAGGCAATAAACTCATTTCTGACAATGTTGCCCAAATACATCTTAGAACTGTGCAACTTGTTTCCTGAGGTAGAAGACTTCGAGAAACTGTGGTTTCTGCAAGCGCTGTGCTTCTACACATGTATTGGCGGAACAAGGAAAGAGTACTGTAATGCATGTTTCGCCCAGCAAATACACTGTTACAAGGAAATATGAGCACATTGAGGAGACATTTGTGGGAGCTACTGTGACTAAAACTGAGCTTCTCTACGCACAGGGAAGCAAGAGAAATGCTGATTTCATCAAACACAATTACATACTCACAATCTGTACTACTGCTCAAATAGGCAAAACTAGTGCGTTCTAAAGCACGTGTCTTTAGCCAAAAAAGTCATTTCTGTTAACGATGCCCAAATGCATCTCAGAAGTGTGCAACTTGTTCCGTGAGTTAGAAAACGTCGAGAAACTGTCGTTTCTGCAAGCGCTGTGCTTCTACACATGTATTGGCTGAACAATGAAAGAGTACTGTAATGCATGTTTCTCACAGCAAATACACTGTTTCTAAGGAAATGTGAACACACTGAGGAGACACTTGTGGGAGCTACTGTGACTAAAACTGAGCTTCCCTGTGCGCCAGGAAGCAAGAGAAATGCTGATTACATCAAACACAGTTACATACTCAAAATCTGTACCACTTCGCCAATAGGCAAAACTCGTCTGTTCTAAAGCACGTCTCTTTAGGCAAAAAACTCATTTCTGACAACATTGCCCAAACACATCTCAGAAGTGTGCAACTTGTTTCCTGAGGTAGAAGACTTCGAGAAACTGTCGTTTCTGCAAGCACTGTGCTTCTACACGTGTATTGGCTGAACAATGAAAGAGTACTGTAATGCATGTTTCTCCCAGCAAATACACTGTTTCTAAGTAAATATGAGCACATTTAAGAGACACTTGTGGGAGCTACTGTGACTAAAACAGAGCTTCTCTATGCACAGGGAAGCAAGAGAAATGCTGATTTCAACAAACACAATTACATACTCACAATCGGTACTACTGCGCAAATAGGCAAAACTAGTGCGTTCTAAAGCACGTCTCTTTAGCCAAAAAAGTCATTTCTGTTAACGATGCCCAAATGTATCTCAGAAGTGTGCAACTTGTTCCGTGAGTTAGAATACGTCGAGAAACTGTCGTTTCTGCAAGCGCTGTGCTTCTACACATGTATTGGCTGAACAATGAAAGAGTACTGTAATGCATGTTTCTCCCAGCAAATACACTGTTTCTAAGGAAATGTGAACACACTGAGGAGACACTTGTGGGAGCTACTGTGACTAAAACTGAGCTTCCCTATGCATAGGAAAGCAAGAGAAATGCTGATTTCATCAAACACAATTACATACTCAAAATCTGTGCCACTGCGCCAATAGGCAAAACTCGTGCGTTCTAAAGCACGTCTCTTTAGGCAAAAAACTCATTTCTGACAACATTGCCCAAATACATCTCAGTAGTGTGCAACTTGTTTCCTGAGGGAGAAGACTTCGAGAAACTGTCGTTTCTGCAAGCGCTGTGCTTCTACACATGTATTGGCTGAACAATGAAAGAGTACTGTAATGCATGTTTCTCCCAGCAAATACACTGTTTCTAAGGAAATATGAGCACATTGAGGAGACACTTGTGGGAGCTACTGTGACTAAAACTGAGCTTCTCTACGCACAGGGAAGCAAGAGAAATGCTAATTTCATCAAACACAATTACATACTCACAATCTGTACTAATGCGCAAATAGGCAAAACTAGTGCGTTCTAAAGCATGTGTCTTTAGCCACAAAAGTCATTTCTGTTAACGATGCCCAAATGCATCTCAGAAGTGTGCAACTTGTTCCGTGAGTTAGAAAACGTCGAGAAACTGTCGTTTCTGCAAGCGCTGTGCTTCTACACATGTATTGGCTGAACAATGAAAGAGTACTGTAATGCATGTTTCTCCCAGGAAATACACTGTTTCTAAGGAAATGTGAACACAATGAGGAGACACTTGTGGGAGCTACTGTGACTAAAACTGAGCTTCCCTATGCATAGGGAAGCAAGAGAAATGCTGATTTCATCCAACACAATTACATACTCAAAATCTGTGCCACTGCGCCAATAGGCAAAACTCGTGCGTTCTAAAGTACGTCTCTTGAGGCAAAAAACTCATTTCTGACAACATTGCCCAAATACATCTCAGATGTGTGCAACTTGTTTCCCTAGGTAGAAGACTTCGAGAAACTGTCGTTTCTGCAAGCGCTGTGCTTCTACACATGTATTGGCTGAACAATGAAAGAGTACTGTAATGCATGTTTCTCCCAGCAAATACACTGTTTCTAAGTAAATATGAGCACATTGAGGAGACACTTGTTGGAGCTACTGTGACTAAAACTGAGCTTCTCTACGCACAGGGAAGCAAGAGAAATGCTGATTTCATCAAACACAATTACATACTCACAATCTGTACTACTGCGCAAATAGGCAAAACTAGTGCGTTCTAAAGCACATCTCTTTAGGCAAAAAACTCTTTTCTGACAACATTGCCCAAAAACATCTCAGAAGTGTGCAACTTGTTTCCTGAGGTAGAAGACTTCGAGAAACTGTCGTTTCTGCAAGCGCTGTGCTTCTACACATGTATTGGCTGAACAATGAAAGAGTACTGTAATGCATGTTTCTCCCAGCAAATACACTGTTTCTAAGGAAATATGAGCACATTGAGGAGACACTTGTGGGAGCTACTGTGACTAAAACTGAGCTTCTCTACGCACAGGGAAGCAAGAGAAATGCTGATTTCATCAAACACAATTACATACTCACAATCTGTCCTAATGCGCAAATAGGCAAAACTAGTGCGTTCTAAAGCACTTCTCTTTAGCCAAAAAAGTCATTTCTGTTAACGATGCCCAAATGCATCTCAGAAGTGTGCAACTTGTTCTGTGAGTTAGAAAACGTCGAGAAACTGTCGTTTCTGCAAGCACTGTGCTTCTACACATGTATTGGCTGAACAATGAAAGAGTACTGTAATGCATGTTTCTCCAAGCAAATACACTGTTTCTAAGGAAATGTGAACACACTGAGGAGACACTTGTGGGAGCTACTGTGACTAAAACTGAGCTTTCCTATGCATAGGGAAGCAAGAGTAATGCTGATCTCATCAAACACAGTTACATACTCAAAATCTGTACCACTGCGCCAATAGGCAAAACTCGTGTGTTCTAAAGCACGTCTCTTTAGGCAAAAAACTCATTTCTGACAACATTGCCCAAATACATCTCAGAAGTATGCAACTTGTTTCCTGAGGTAGAAGACTTCGAGAAACTGTCGTTTCTGCAAGCGCTGTGCTTCTACACATGTATTGGATGAACAATGAAAGAGTACTGTAATGCATGTTTCTCCCAGCAAATACACTGTTTCTAAGGAAATATGAGCACATTGAGGAGACACTTGTGGGAGCTACTGTGACTAAAACTGAGCTTCTGTACGCACAGGGAAGGAAGAGAAATGCTGATTTCATCAAACACAATTACATACTCACAATCTGTACTACTGCTCAAATAGGCAAAACTAGTGCGTTCTAAAGCACTTCTCTTCAGCCAAAAAACTCATTTCTGACAACATTGCCCAAATACATCTCAGAAGTGTGCAACTTGTTCCGTGAGTTAGAATATGTCGAGAAACTGTCGTTTCTGCAAGCGCTGTGCTTCTACACATGCATTGGCTGAACAATGAAAGAGTACTGTAATGCATGTTTCTCCCAGCAAATACACTGTTTCTAAGGAAATGTGAACACACTGAGGAGACACTTGTGGGAGCTACTGTGAATAAAACTGAGCTTCCCTATGCATAGGGAAGGAAGAGAAATGCTGATTTCATCAAACACAATTACATACTCAAAATCTGTGCCACTGCGCCAATAGGCAAAACTCGTGCGTTCTAAAGCACGTCTCTTTAGGCAAAAAACTCATTTCTGACAACATTGCCCAAATACATCTCTGAGGTGTGCAACTTGTTTCCTGAGGTAGAAGGCTTCGAGAAACGTTCATTTCTGCAAGCGCTGTGCTTCTACACATGTATTGGCTGAACAATGAAAGAGTACTGTAATGCATGTTTCTCCCAGCAAATACACTGTTTCTAAGGAAATATGAGCACATTGAGGAGACACTTGTTGGAGCTACTGTGACTAAAACTGAGCTTCTTTACGCACAGGGAAGCAAGAGAAATGCTGATTTCATCAAACACAATTACATACTCACAATCTGTCCTAATGCGCAAATAGGCAAAACTAGTGCGTTCTAAAGCACTTCTCTTTAGCCAAAAAAGTCATTTCTGTTAACGATGCCCAAATGCATCTCAGAAGTGTGCAACTTGTTCTGTGAGTTAGAAAACGTCGAGAAACTGTCGTTTCTGCAAGCACTGTGCTTCTACACATGTATTGGCTGAACAATGAAAGAGTACTGTAATGCATGTTTCTCCCAGCAAATACACTGTTTCTAAGGAAATGTGAACACACTGAGGAGACACTTGTGGGAGCTACTGTGACTAAAACTGAGCTTCCCTATGCATAGGGAAGCAAGAGAAATGCTGATCTCATCAAACACAGTTACATACTCAAAATCTGTACCACTGCGCCAATAGGCAAACCTCGTGTGTTCTAAAGCACGTCTCTTTAGGCAAAAAACTCATTTCTGTTAACGATGCCCAAATGCATCTCAGAAGTGTGTAACTTGTTCCGTGAGTTAGAAAACGTCGAGAAACTGTCGTTTCTGCAAGCGCTGTGCTTCTACACATGTATTGGCTGAACAATGAAAGAGTACTGTAATGCATGTTTCTCCCAGCAAATACACTGTTTCTAAGGAAATATGAGCACATTGAGGAGACACTTGTGGGAGCTACTGTGACTAAAACTGAGCTTCTTTACGCACAGGGAAGGAAGAGAAATGCTGATTTCATCAAACACAATTACATACTCACAATCTGTACTACTGCTCAAATAGGCAAAACTAGTGCGTTCTAAAGCACTTCTCTTTAGCCAAAAAACTCATTTCTGACAACATTGCCCAAATACATCTCAGAAGTGTGCAACTTGTTCCGTGAGTTAGAATATGTCGAGAAACTGTCGTTTCTGCAAGCGCTGTGCTTCTACACACGCATTGGCTGAACAATGAAAGAGTACTGTAATGCATGTTTCTCCCAGCAAATACACTGTTTCTAAGGAAATGTGAACACACTGAGGAGACACTTGTGGGAGCTACTGTGACTAAAACTGAGCTTCCCTATGCATAGGGAAGGAAGAGAAATGCTGATTTCATCAAACACAATTACATACTCAAAATCTGTGCCACTGCGCCAATAGGCAAAACTCGTGCGTTCTAAAGCAAGTCTCTTTAGGCAAAAAACTCATTTATGACAACATTGCCCAAATACATCTCAGAAGTGTGCAACTTGTTTCCTGAGGTAGAAGACTTCGAGAAACGGTCGTTTCTGCAAGCGCTGTGCTTCTACACATGTATTGGCTAAACAATGAAAGAGTACTGTAATGCATGTTTAGCCCAGCAAATACACTGTTTCTAAGGAAACATGAGCACATTGAGGAGAAATTTGTGGGAGCTACTGTGACTAAAACTGAGCTTCTCTACGCACAGGGAAGCAAGAGAAATGCTGATTTCATCAAACACAATTACATACTCACAATCTGTACTACTGCACAAATAGGCAAAACTAGTCCGTTCTAAAGCACGTGTCTTTAGCCAAAAAAGTCATTTCTGTTAACGATGCCCAAATGCATCTCAGAAGTGTGCAACTTGTTCCGTGAGTTAGAAAATGTCGAGAAACTGTCGTTTCAGCAAGCGCTGTGCTTCTACACATGTATTGGCTGAACAATGAAAGAGTACTGTAATGCATGTTTCTCACAGCAAATACACTGTTTCTAAGGAAATGTGAACACACTGAGGAGACACTTGTGGGAGCTACTGTGACTAAAACTGAGCTTCCCTGTGCGCCAGGAAGCAAGAGAAATGCTGATTACATCAAACACAGTTACATACTCAAAATCTGTACCACTTCGCCAATAGGCAAAACTCGTGTGTTCTAAAGCACGTCTCTTTAGGCAAAAAACTCATTTCTGACAACATTGCCCAAACACATCTCAGAAGTGTGCAACTTGTTTCCTGAGGTAGAAGACTTCGAGAAACTGTCGTTTCTGCAAGCACTGTGCTTCTACACGTGTATTGGCTGAGCAATGAAAGAGTACTGTAATGCATGTTTCTCCCAGCAAATACACTGTTTCTAAGGAAATATGAGCACATTGAGGAGACACTTGTGGGAGCTAGTGTGACTAAAACTGAGCTTCTCTACGCACAGGGAAGCAAGAGAAATGCTGATTTCATCAAACACAATTACATACTCACAATCTGTACTACTGCGCAAATAGGCAAAACTCGTGCGTTCTAAAGCACGTCTCTTTAGGCAAAAACCTCATTTCTGACAACATTGCCCAAATGCATCTCAGAGTTTGCAACTTGTTCCGTGAGTTATAATACGTCGAGAAACTGTCGTTTCTGCAAGCGCTGTGCTTCTACACATGTATTGGCTGAACAATGAAAGAGTACTGTAATGCATGTTTCTCCCAGCAAATACACTGTTTCTAAGGAAATGTGAACACACTGAGGAGACACTTGTGGGAGCTACTGTGACTAAAACTGAGCTTCCCTATGCATAGGGAAGCAAGAGAAATGCTGATTTCATCAAACACAGTTAAATACTCAAAATCTGGACCATTGCGCCAATAGGCAAAACTCATGCGTTCTAAAGCACGTCTCTTTAGGCAAAAACCTCATTTCTGACAACATTGCCCAAATACATCTCAGAAGTGTGCAATTTGTTTCCTGAGGTAGAAGACTTCGAGAAACTGTCGTTTCTGCAAGCGATGTGCTTCTACACATGTATTGGCGGAACAATGAAAGAGTACTGTAATGCATGTTTCGCCCAGCAAATACACTGTTACAAGGAAATATGAGCACATTGAAGAGACATTTGTGGGAGCTACTGTGACTAAAACTGAGCTTCTCTACGCACAGGGAAGCAAGAGAAATGCTGATTTCATCAAACACAATTACATACTCACAATCTGTACTACTGCGCAAATAGGCAAAACTAGTGCGTTCTAAAGCACGTGTCTTTAGCCAAAAAAGTCATTTCTGTTAACGATGCCCAAATGCATCTCAGAAGTGTGCAACTTTTTCCGTGAGTTAGAAAACGTCGAGAAACTGTCGTTTCTGCAAGCGCTGTGCTTCTACACATGTATTGGCTGAACAATGAAAGAGTACTGTAATGCATGTTTCTCCCAGCAAATACACTGTTTCTAAGGAAATGTGAACACACTGAGGAGACACGTGTGGGAGCTACTGTGACTAAAACTGAGCTTCCCTATGCATAGGGAAGCAAGAGAAATGCTGATTTCATCAAACACAGTTAAATACTCAAAATCTGGACCATTGCGCCAATAGGCAAAACTCATGCGTTCTAAAGCACGTCTCTTTAGGCAAAAACCTCATTTCTGACAACATTACCCAAATACATCTCAGAAGTGTGCAATTTGTTTCCTGAGGTAGAAGACTTCGAGAAACTGTCGTTTCTGCAAGCGCTGTGCTTCTACACATGTATTGGCGGAACAATGAAAGAGCACTGTAATGCATGTTTCGCCCAGCAAATACACTGTTTCTAAGGAAATATGAGCACATTGAGGAGACATTTGTGGGAGCTACTGTGACTAAAACTGAGCTTCTCTACGCACAGGGAAGCAAGAGAAATGCTGATTTCATCAAACACAATTACATACTCACAATCTGTACTACTGCGCAAATAGGCAAAACTAGTGGGTTCTAAAGCACGTGTCTTTAGCCAAAAAAGTCATTTCTGTTAACGATGCCCAAATGCATCTCAGAAGTGTGCAACTTGTTCCGTGAGTTAGAAAACGTCGAGAAACTGTCGTTTCTGCAAGCGCTGTGCTTCTACACATGTATTGGCTGAACAATGAAAGAGTACTGTAATGCATGTTTCTCCCAGCAAATACACTGTTTCTAAGGAAATGTGAACACACTGAGGAGACACTTGTGGGAGCTACTGTGACTAAAACTGAGCTTCCCTATGTGCCAGGAAGCAAGAGAAATGCTGATTATATCAAACACAGTTACATACTCAAAATCTATACCACTGCGCCAATAGGCAAAACTCGTGTGTTCTAAAGCACATCTCTTTAGGCAAAAAACTCATTTCTGACAATATTGCCCAAATACATCTCAGAAGTGTGCAACTTGTTTCCTGAGGTAGAAGACTTCGAGAAACTGTCGTTTCTGCAAGCGCTGTGCTTCTACACATGTATTGGCTGAACAATGAAAGAGTACTGTAATGCATGTTTCTCCCAGCATATACACTGTTTCTCAGGAAATATGAGCACATTGAGGAGACACTTGTGGGAGCTACTGTGACTAAAACTGAGCTTCTCTACGCGCAGGGAAGCAAGAGAAACGCTGATTTCATCAAACACAATTACATACTCACAATCTGTACTACTGCGCCAATAGGCAAAACTAGTGCGTTCTAAAGCACGTCTCTTTAGGCAAAAAACTCATTTCTGACAACATTGCCCAAATACATCTCAGAAGTGTGCAACTTGTTTCCTGAGGTAGAAGACTTCGAGAAACTGTCGTTTCTGCAAGCGCTGTGCTTCTACACATGTATTGGCTGAACAGTGAAAGAGTATTGTAAAGCATGTTTCTCCCCGCAAATACACTGTTTCTAAGTAAATATGAACACACTGAGGAGACACTTGTGGGAGCTACTGTGACTAAAACTGAGCTTTTCTACGAATAGGGAAGCAAGAGAAATGCTGATTTCATCAAACACAATTACATACTCACAATCTGTACTACTGCTCAAATAGGCAAAACTATTGCGTTCTAAAGCACTTCTCTTCAGCCAAAAAACTCATTTCTGACAACATTGCCCAAATACATCTCAGAAGTGTGCAACTTGTTCCGTGAGTTAGAATATGTCGAGAAACTGTCGTTTCTGCAAGCGCTGTGCTTCTACACATGCATTGGCTGAACAATGAAAGAGTACTGTAATGCATGTTTCTCCCAGCAAATACACTGTTTCTAAGGAAATGTGAACACACTGAGGAGACACTTGTGGGAGCTACTGTGACTAAAACTGAGCTTCCCTATGCAGAGGGAAGGAAGAGAAATGCTGATTTCATCAAACACAATTACATACTCAAAATCTGTGCCACTGCGCCAATAGGCAAAACTCGTGCGTTCTAAAGCACGTCTCTTTAGGCAAAAAACTCATTTCTGACAACATTGCCCAAATACATCTCTGAGGTGTGCAACTTGTTTCCTGAGGTAGAAGGCCTCGAGAAACGTTCATTTCTGCAAGCACTGTGCTTCTACACATGTATTGGCTGAACAATGAAAGAGTACTGTAATGCATGTTTCTCCCAGCAAATACACTGTTTCTAAGGAAATATGAGCACATTGAGGAGACACTTGTTGGAGCTACTGTGACTAAAACTGAGCTTCTTTACGCACAGGGAAGCAAGAGAAATGCTGATTTCATCAAACACAATTACATACTCACAATCTGTCCTAATGCGCAAATAGGCAAAACTAGTGCGTTCTAAAGCACTTCTCTTTAGCCAAAAAAGTCATTTCTGTTAACGATGCCCAAATGCATCTCAGAAGTGTGCAACTTGTTCTGTGAGTTAGAAAACGTCGAGAAACTGTCGTTTCTGCAAGCACTGTGCTTCTACACATGTATTGGCTGAACAATGAAAGAGTACTGTAATGCATGTTTCTCCCAGCAAATACACTGTTTCTAAGGAAATGTGAACACACTGAGGAGACACTTGTGGGAGCTACTGTGACTAAAACTGAGCTTCCCTATGCATAGGGAAGCAAGAGAAATGCTGATCTCATCAAACACAGTTACATACTCAAAATCTGTACCACTGCGCCAATAGGCAAAACTCGTGTGTTCTAAAGCACGTCTCTTTAGGCAAAAAACTCATTTCTGTTAACGATGCCCAAATGCATCTCAGAAGTGTGTAACTTGTTCCGTGAGTTAGAAAACGTCGAGAAACTGTCGTTTCTGCAAGCGCTGTGCTTCTACACATGTATTGGCTGAACAATGAAAGAGTACTGTAATGCATGTTTCTCCCAGCAAATACACTGTTTCTCAGGAAATATGAGCACATTGAGGAGACACTTGTGGGAGCTACTGTGACTAAAACTGAGCTTCTTTACGCACAGGGAAGGAAGAGAAATGCTGATTTCATCAAACACAATTACATACTCACAATCTGTACTACTGCTCAAATACGCAAAACTAGTGCGTTCTAAAGCACTTCTCTTTAGCCAAAAAACTCATTTCTGACAACATTGCCCAAATACATCTCAGAAGTGTGCAACTTGTTCCGTGAGTTAGAATATGTCGAGAAACTGTCGTTTCTGCAAGCGCTGTGCTTCTACACATGCATTGGCTGAACAATGAAAGAGTACTGTAATGCATGTTTCTCCCAGCAAATACACTGTTTCTAAGGAAATGTGAACACACTGAGGAGACACTTGTGGGAGCTACTGTGACTAAAACTGAGCTTCCCTATGCATAGGGAAGGAAGAGAAATGCTGATTTCATCAAACACAATTACATACTCAAAATCTGTGCCACTGCGCCAATAGGCAAAACTCGTGCGTTCTAAAGCAAGTCTCTTTAGGCAAAAAACTCATTTCTGACAACATTGCCCAAATACATCTCAGAAGTGTGCAACTTGTTTCCTGAGGTAGAAGACTTCGAGAAACGGTCGTTTCTGCAAGCGCTGTGCTTCTACACATGTATTGGCTGAACAATGAAAGAGTACTGTAATGCATGTTTAGCCCAGCAAATACACTGTTTCTAAGGAAACGTGAGCACATTGAGGAGAAATTTGTGGGAGCTACTGTGACTAAAACTGAGCTTCTCTACGCACAGGGAAGCAAGAGAAATGCTGATTTCATCAAACACAATTACATACTCACAATCTGTACTACTGCACAAATAGGCAAAACTAGTCCGTTCTAAAGCACGTGTCTTTAGCCAAAAAAGTCATTTCTGTTAACGATGCCCAAATGCATCTCAGAAGTGTGCAACTTGTTCCGTGAGTTAGAAAATGTCGAGAAACTGTCGTTTCTGCAAGCGCTGTGCTTCTACACATGTATTGGCTGAACAATGAAAGAGTACTGTAATGCATGTTTCTCCCATCAAATACACTGTTTCTAAGGAAATGTGAACACACTGAGGAGACACTTGTGGGAGCTACTGTGACTAAAACTGAGCTTCCCTATGCATAGGGAAGCAAGAGAAATGCTGATTTCATCAAACACAGTTACATACTCAAAATCTGGACCATTGCGCCAATAGGCAAAACTCGTGCGTTCTAAAGCACGTCTCTTTAGGCAATAAACTCATTTCTGACAATATTGCCCAAATACATCTTAGAACTGTGCAACTTGTTTCCTGAGGTAGAAGACTTCGAGAAACTGTCGTTTCTGCAAGCGCTGTGCTTCTACACATGTATTGGCTGAACAATGAAAGAGTACTCTAATGCATGTTTCTCCCAGCAAATACACTGTTTCTAAGTAAATATGAGCACATTGAGGAGACACTTGTGGGAGCTACTGTGACTAAAACTGAGCTTCCCTATGCATAGGGAAGCAAGAGAAATGCTGATTTCATCAAACACAGTTAAATACTCAAAATCTGGACCATTGCGCCAATAGGCAAAACTCATGCGTTCTAAAGCACGTCTCTTTAGGCAAAAACCTCATTTCTGACAACATTGCCCAAATACATCTCAGAAGTGTGCAATTTGTTTCCTGAAGTAGAAGACTTCGAGAAACTGTCGTTTCTGCAAGCGCTGTGCTTCTACACATGTATTGGCGGAACAATGAAAGAGTACTGTAATGCATGTTTCGCCCAGCAAATACACTGTTACAAGGAAATATGAGCACATTGAGGAGACATTTGTGGGAGCTACTGTGACTAAAACTTTGCTTCTCTACGCACAGGGAAGCAAGAGAAATGCTGATTTCATCAAACACAATTACATACTCACAATCTGTACTACTGCTCAAATAGGCAAAACTAGTGCGTTCTAAAGCACGTGTCTTTAGCCAAAAAAGTCATTTCTGTTAACGATGCCCAAATGCATCTCAGAAGTGTGCAACTTGTTCCGTGAGTTAGAAAACGTTGAGAAACTGTCGTTTCTGCAAGCGCTGTGCTTCTACACATGTATTGGCTGAACAATGAAAGAGTACTGTAATGCATGTTTCTCACAGCAAATACACTGTTTCTAAGGAAATGTGAACACACTGAGGAGACACTTGTGGGAGCTACTGTGACTAAAACTGAGCTTCCCTGTGCGCCAGGAAGCAAGAGAAATGCTGATTTCATCAAACACAATTACATACTCACATTCTGTACTACTGCTCAAATAGGCAAAACTAGTGCATTCTAAAGCACGTGTCTTTAGCCAAAAAAGTCATTTCTGTTAACGATGCCCAAATGCATCTCAGAAGTGTGCAACTTGTTCCGTGAGTTAGAAAACATCGAGAAACTGTCGTTTCTGCAAGCGCTGTGCTTCTACACATGTATTGGCTGAACAATGAAAGAGTACTGTAATGCATGTTTCTCCCAGCAAATACACTGTTTCTAAGGAAATGTGAACACACTGAGGAGACACTTGTGGGAGCTACTGTGACTAAAACTGAGCTTCCCTATGCATAGGGAAGCAAGAGAAATGCTGATTTCATCAAACACAGTTAAATACTCAAAATCTGGACCATTGCGCCAATAGGCAAAACTCATGCGTTCTAAAGCACGTCTCTTTAGGCAAAAACCTCATTTCTGACAACATTGCCCAAATACATCTCAGAAGTGTGCAATTTGTTTCCTGAGGTAGAAGACTTCGAGAAACTGTCGTTTCTGCAAGCGCTGTGCTTCTACACATGTATTGGCGGAACAATGAAAGAGCACTGTAATGCATGTTTCGCCCAGCAAATACACTGTTTCTAAGGAAATATGAGCACATTGAGGAGACATTTGTGGGAGCTACTGTGACTAAAACTGAGCTTCTCTACGCACAGGGAAGCAAGAGAAATGCTGATTTCATCAAACACAATTACATACTCACAATCTGTACTAATGCACAAATAGGCAAAACTAGTGGGTTCTAAAGCACGTGTCTTTAGCCAAAAAAGTCATTTCTGTTAACGATGCCCAAATGCATCTCAGAAGTGTGCAACTTGTTCCGTGAGTTAGAAAACGTCGAGAAACTGTCGTTTCTGCAAGCGCTGTGCTTCTACACATGTATTGGCTGAACAATGAAAGAGTACTGTAATGCATGTTTCTCCCAGCAAATACACTGTTTCTAAGGAAATGTGAACACACTGAGGAGACACTTGTGGGAGCTACTGTGACTAAAACTGAGCTTCCCTATGTGCCAGGAAGCAAGAGAAATGCTGATTATATCAAACACAGTTACATACTCAAAATCTATACCACTGCGCCAATAGGCAAAACTCGTGTGTTCTAAAGCACATCTCTTTAGGCAAAAAACTCATTTCTGACAATATTGCCCAAATACATCTCAGAAGTGTGCAACTTGTTTCCTGAGGTAGAAGACTTCGAGAAACTGTCGTTTCTGCAAGCGCTGTGCTTCTACACATGTATTGGCTGAACAGTGAAAGAGTATTGTAAAGCATGTTTCTCCCCGCAAATACACTGTTTCTAAGTAAATATGAACACACTGAGGAGACACTTGTGGGAGCTACTGTGACTAAAACTGAGCTTTTCTACGAATAGGGAAGCAAGAGAAATGCTGATTTCATCAAACACAATTACATACTCACAATCTGTACTACTGCTCAAATAGGCAAAACTAGTGCGTTCTAAAGCACGTCTCTTTAGGCAAAAAACTCATTTCTGACAACATTGCCCAAATACATTTCAGAAGTGTGCAACTTGTTTCCTGAGGTAGAAGACTTCGAGAAACTGTCGTTTCTGCAAGCGCTGTGCTTCTACACATGTATTGGCTGAACAATGAAAGAGTACTGTAATGCATGTTTCTCCCAGCAAATACACTGTTTCTTAGGAAATATGAGCACATTGAGGAGACACTTGTGGGAGCTACTGTGACTAAAACTGAGCTTCTCTACGCACAGGGAAACAAGAGAAATGCTGATTTCATCAAACACAATTACATACTCACAATCTGTACTACTGCTCAAATAGGCAAAACTAGTGCGTTCTAAAGCACGTGTCTTTAGCCAAAAAAGTCATTTCTGTTAACGATGCCCAAATGCATCTCAGAAGTGTGCAACTTGTTCCGTGAGTTAGAAAACGTCGAGAAACTGTCGTTTCTGCAAGCGCTGTGCTTCTACACATGTATTGGCTGAACAATGAAAGAGTACTGTAATGCATGTTTCTCCCAGCAAATACACTGTTTCTAAGGAAATGTGAACACACTGAGGAGACACTTTTGGGAGCTACTGTGACTAAAACTGAGCTTCCCTATGCGCCAGGAAGCAAGAGAAATGCTGATTATATCAAACACAGTTACATACTCAAAATCTGTACCACTGCGCCAATAGGCAAAACTCGTGTGTTCTAAAGCACATCTCTTTAGGCAAAAAACTCATTTCTGACAACATTGCCCAAGTACATCTCAGAAGTGTGCAACTTGTTTCCTGAGGTAGAAGACTTCGAGAAACTGTCGTTTCTGCAAGCGCTGTGCTTCTACACATGTATTGGCTGAACAATGAAAGAGTACTGTAATGCATGTTTCTCCCAGCATATACACTCTTTCTAAGGAAATATGAGCACATTGAGGAGACACTTGTGGGAGCTACTGTGACTAAAACTGAGCTTCTCTACGAATAGGGAAGCAAGAGAAATGCTGATTTCATCAAACACAATTACATACTCACAATCTGTACTACTGTGCAAATAGGCAAAACTCGTGCGTTCTAAAGCACGTCTCTTTAGGCAAAAAACTCATTTCTGACAACATTGCCCAAATACATCTCAGAAGTGTGCAACTTGTTTCCTGAGGTAGAAGACTTCGAGAAACTGTCGTTTCTGCAAGCGCTGTGCTTCTACACATGTATTGGCTGAACAATGAAAGAGTATTGTAAAGCATGTTTCTCCCCGCAAATACACTGTTTCTAAGTAAATATGAACACACTGAGGAGACACTTGTGGGAGCTACTGTGACTAAAACTGAGCTTCTCTACGAATAGGGAAGCAAGAGAAATGCTGATTTCATCAAACACAATTACATACTCACAATCTGTACTACTGCGCAAATAGGCAAAACTAGTGCGTTCTAAAGCATGTCTCTTTAGGCAAAAAACTCATTTGTGACAATATTGCCCAAATACATCTCAGAAGTGTGCAACTTTTTCCTTGAGTTAGAATACGTCGAGAAACTGTCGTTTCTGTAAGCGCTGTGCTTCTACACATGTATTTGCTGAACAATGAAAGAGTACTGTAATGCATGTTTCTCCCAGCAAATACACTGTTTCTAAGGAAATGTGAACACACTGAGGAGACACTTGTGGGAGCTACTGTGACTAAAACTGAGCTTCTCTACGCACAGGGAAGCAAGAGAAATGCTGATTTCATCAAACACAATTACATACTCAAAATCTGTTCTACTGGGCAAATAGGCAATACTAGTGCGTTCTAAAGCATGTCTCTTTAGGCAAAAAACTCATTTCTGACAACGTTGCCCAAATACTTCTCAGAAGTGTGCAACTTGTTTCCTGGGGTAGAAGACTTCGAGAAACTGTCGTTTCTGCAAGCGCTGTGCTTCTACACATGTATTGGCTGAACAATGAGAGAGTACTGTAATGCATGTTTCTCCCAGCAAATACACTGTTTCTAAGTAAATATGAGCACACTGAGGAGACACTTGTTGGAGCTACCTTGACTAAAACTCAGCTTCTCTACGCACAGGGAAGCAAGAGAAATGCTGATTTCATCAAACACAATTACATACAATCTGTACTACCGCGCAAATAGGCAAAACTAGTGCGTTCTAAAGCACGTCTCTTTGGGCTAAAAACTCATTTCTGTTAACGATGCCCAAATGCATCTCAGAAGTGTGCAACTTGTTCCGTGAGTTAGAAAACGTCGAGAAACTGTCGTTTCTGCAAGCGCTGTGCTTCTACACATGTATTGGCTGAACAATGAAAGAGTACTGTAATGCATGTTTCTCCCAGCAAATACACTGTTTCTAAGGAAATGTGAACACACTGAGGAGACACTTGTGGGAGCTACTGTGACTAAAACTGAGCTTCCCTATGCATAGGGAAGCAAGAGAAATGCTGATTTCATCAAACACAGTTACATACTCAAAATCTGGACCATTGCGCCAATCGGCAAAACTCGTGCGTTCTAAAGCACGTCTCTTTAGGCAAAAACCTCATTTTTGACAACATTGCCCAAATACATCTCAGAAGTGTGCAACTTGTTTCCTGAGGTAGAAGACTTCGAGAAACTGTCGTTTCTGCAAGCGCTGTGCTTCTACACATGTATTGGCTGAACAATGAAAGAGTACTGTAATGCATGTTTCTCCCAGCAAATACACTGTTTCTAAGGAAATGTGAACACACTGAGGAGACACTTGTGGGAGCTACTGTGACTAAAACTGAGCTTCCCTATGCATAGGGAAGCTAGAGAAATGCTGATTTCATCAAACACAGTTACATACTCAAAATCTGGACCATTGCGCCAATAGGCAAAACTCGCGCGTTCTAAAGCACGTCTCTTTAGGCAATAAAATCATTTCTGACAACATTGCCCAAATACATTTCAGAAGTGTGCAACTTGTTTCCTGAGGTAGAAGACTTCGAGAAACTGTCGTTTCTGCAAGCGCTGTGCTTCTACACATGTATTGGCTGAACAATGAAAGAGTACTCTAATGCATGTTTCTCCCAGCAAATACACTGTTTCTAAGTAAATATGAGCACATTGAGGAGACACTTGTTGGAGCTACCTTGACTAAAACTCAGCTTCTCTACGCACAGGGAAGCAAGAGAAATGCTGATTTCATCAAACACAATTACATACTCACAATCTGTACTACCGCGCAAATAGGCAAAACTAGTGCGTTCTAAAGCACGTCTCTTTGGGCAAAAAACTCATTTCTGTTAACGATGCCCAAATGCATCTCAGAAGTGTGTAACTTGTTCCGTCAGTTAGAAAACGTCGAGAAACTGTCGTTTCTGCAAGCGCTGTGCTTCTACACATGTATTGGCGGAACAATGAAAGAGTACTGTAATGTATGTTTCACCCAGCAAATACAATGTTACAAGGAAATATGAGCACATTGAGGAGACATTTGTGGGAGCTACTGTGACTAAAACTGAGCTTCTCTACGCACAGGGAAGCAAGAGAAATGCTGATTTCATCAAACACAATTACATACTCACAATCTGTACTACTGCGCAAATAGGCAAAACTAGTGCGTTCTAAAGCACGTGTCTTTAGCCAAAAAAGTCATTTCTGTTAACGATGCCCAAATGCATCTCAGAAGTGTGCAACTTGTTCCGTGAGTTAGAAAACGTCGAGAAACTGTCGTTTCTGCAAGCGCTGTGCTTCTACACATGTATTGGCTGAACAATGAAAGAGTACTGTAATGCATGTTTCTCCCAGCAAATACACTGTTTGTAAGGAAATGTGAACACACTGAGGAGACACTTGTGGGAGCTACTGTGACTAAAACTGAGCTTCCCTATGCATAGGGAAGCAAGAGAAATGCTGATTTCATCAAACACAGTTACATACTCAAAATCTGGACCATTGCGCCAATAGGCAAAACTCGTGCGTTCTAAAGCACGTCTCTTTAGGCAATAAACTCATTTCTGACAACATTGCCCAAATACATTTCAGAAGTGTGCAACTTGTTTCCTGAGGTAGAAGACTTCGAGAAACTGTCGTTTCTGCAAGTGCTGTGCTTCTACACATGTATTGGCTGAACAATGAAAGAGTACTGTAATGCATGTTTCTCCCAGCAAATACACTGTTTCTAAGGAAATATGAGCACATTGAGGAGACACTTGTGGGAGCTACTGTGACTAAAATTGAGCTTCTCTACGCACAGGGAAGCAAGAGAAATGCTCATTTCATCAAACACAATTACATACTCACAATCTGTACTACTGCTCAAATAGGCAAAACTAGTGCGTTCTAAAGCACGTGTCTTTAGCCAAAAATTCATTTCTATTAACGATGCCCAAATGCATCTCAGAAGTGTGCAACTTGTTCCGTGAGTTAGAAAACGTCGAGAAACTGTCGTTTCTGCAAGCGCTGTGCTTCTACACATGTATTGGCTGAACAATGAAAGAGTACTGTAATGCATGTTTCTCCCAGCAAATACACTGTTTCTAAGGAAATGTGAACACACTGAGGAGACACTTGTGGGAGCTACTGTGACTAAAACTGAGCTTCCCTTTGTGCCAGGAAGCAAGAGAAATGCTGATTATATCAAACACAGTTACATACTCAAAATCTGTACCACTGTGCCAATAGGCAAAACTCGTGTGTTCTAAAGCACATCTCTTTAGGCAAAAAACTCATTTCTGACAATATTGCCCAAATACATCTCAGAAGTGTGCAACTTGTTTCCTGAGGTAGAAGACTTCGAGAAACTGTCGTTTCTGCAAGCGCTGTGCTTCTACACATGTATTGGCTGAACAATGAAAGAGTACTGTAATGCATGTTTCTCCCAGCATATACACTGTTTCTAAGGAAATATGAGCACATTGAGGAGACACTTGTGGGAGCTACTGTGACTAAAACTGAGCTTCTCAACGCACAGGGAAGCAAGAGAAATGCTGATTTCATCAAACACAATTACATACTCACAATCTGTACTACTGTGCAAATAGGCAAAACTAGTGCGTTCTAAAGCACGTCTCTTTAGGCAAAAAACTCATTTCTGACAACATTGCCCAAATACATCTCAGAAGTGTGCAACTTGTTACTGAGGTAGAAGACTTCGAGAAACTGTCGTTTCTGCAAGCGCTGTGCTTCTACACATGTATTGGCTGAACAGTGAAAGAGTATTGTAAAGCATGTTTCTCCCCGCAAATACACTGTTTCTAAGTAAATATGAACACACTGAGGAGACACTTGTGGGAGCTACTGTGACTAAAACTGAGCTTTTCTACGAATAGGGAAGCAAGAGAAATGCTGATTTCATCAAACACAATTACATACTCACAATTTGTAGTACTGCGCAAATAGGCAAAACTAGTGCGTTCTAAAGCATGTCTCTTTAGGCAAAAAACTCATTTCTGACAATATTGCCCAAATACATCTCAGAAGTGTGCAACTATTTCCGTGAGTTAGAATACGTCGAGAAACTGTCGTTTCTGTAAGCGCTGTGCTTCTACACATGTATTGGCTGAACAATGAAAGAGTACTGTAATGCATGTTTCTCCCAGCAAATACACTGTTTCTCAGTAAATATGAACACACTGAGGAGACACTTGTGGGAGCTAATGTGACTAAAACTGAGCTTCTCTACGAATAGGGAAGCAAGAGAAATGCTGATTTCATCAAACACAATTACATACTCACAATCTGTACTACCGCGCAAATAGGCAAAACTAGTGCGTTCTAAAGCACGTCTCTTTGGGCAAAAAACTCATTTCTGTTAACGATGCCCAAATGCATCTCAGAAGTGTGTAACTTGTTCCGTCAGTTAGAAAACGTCGAGAAACTGTCGTTTCTGCAAGCGCTGTGCTTCTACACATGTATTGGCGGAACAATGAAAGAGTACTGTAATGCATGTTTCGCCCAGCAAATACACTGTTACAAGGAAATATGAGCACATTGAGGAGACATTTGTGGGAGCTACTGTGACTAAAACTGAGCTTCTCTACGCACAGGGAAGCAAGAGAAATGCTGATTTCATCAAACACAATTACATACTCACAATCTGTACTACTGCTCAAATAGGCAAAACTAGTGCGTTCTAAAGCACGTGTCTTTAGCCAAAAATTCATTTCTATTAACGATGCCCAAATGCATCTCAGAAGTGTGCAACTTGTTCCGTGAGTTAGAAAACGTCGAGAAACTGTCGTTTCTGCAAGCGCTGTGCTTCTACACATGTATTGGCTGAACAATGAAAGAGTACTGTAATGCATGTTTCTCCCAGCAAATACACTGTTTCTAAGGAAATGTGAACACACTGAGGAGACACTTGTGGGAGCTACTGTGACTAAAACTGAGCTTCCCTTTGTGCCAGGAAGCAAGAGAAATGCTGATTATATCAAACACAGTTACATACTCAAAATCTGTACCACTGTGCCAATAGGCAAAACTCGTGTGTTCTAAAGCACATCTCTTTAGGCAAAAAACTCATTTCTGACAATATTGCCCAAATACATCTCAGAAGTGTGCAACTTGTTTCCTGAGGTAGAAGACTTCGAGAAACTGTCGTTTCTGCAAGCGCTGTGCTTCTACACATGTATTGGCTGAACAATGAAAGAGTACTGTAATGCATGTTTCTCCCAGCATATACACTGTTTCTAAGGAAATATGAGCACATTGAGGAGACACTTGTGGGAGCTACTGTGACTAAAACTGAGCTTCTCAACGCACAGGGAAGCAAGAGAAATGCTGATTTCATCAAACACAATTACATACTCACAATCTGTACTACTGTGCAAATAGGCAAAACTAGTGCGTTCTAAAGCACGTCTCTTTAGGCAAAAAACTCATTTCTGACAACATTGCCCAAATACATCTCAGAAGTGTGCAACTTGTTACTGAGGTAGAAGACTTCGAGAAACTGTCGTTTCTGCAAGCGCTGTGCTTCTACACATGTATTGGCTGAACAGTGAAAGAGTATTGTAAAGCATGTTTCTCCCCGCAAATACACTGTTTCTAAGTAAATATGAACACACTGAGGAGACACTTGTGGGAGCTACTGTGACTAAAACTGAGCTTTTCTACGAATAGGGAAGCAAGAGAAATGCTGATTTCATCAAACACAATTACATACTCACAATTTGTAGTACTGCGCAAATAGGCAAAACTAGTGCGTTCTAAAGCATGTCTCTTTAGGCAAAAAACTCATTTCTGACAATATTGCCCAAATACATCTCAGAAGTGTGCAACTATTTCCGTGAGTTAGAATACGTCGAGAAACTGTCGTTTCTGTAAGCGCTGTGCTTCTACACATGTATTGGCTGAACAATGAAAGAGTACTGTAATGCATGTTTCTCCCAGCAAATACACTGTTTCTCAGTAAATATGAACACACTGAGGAGACACTTGTGGGAGCTAATGTGACTAAAACTGAGCTTCTCTACGAATAGGGAAGCAAGAGAAATGCTGATTTCATCAAACACAATTACATACTCACAATCTGTACTACCGCGCAAATAGGCAAAACTAGTGCGTTCTAAAGCACGTCTCTTTGGGCAAAAAACTCATTTCTGTTAACGATGCCCAAATGCATCTCAGAAGTGTGTAACTTGTTCCGTCAGTTAGAAAACGTCGAGAAACTGTCGTTTCTGCAAGCGCTGTGCTTCTACACATGTATTGGCGGAACAATGAAAGAGTACTGTAATGCATGTTTCGCCCAGCAAATACACTGTTACAAGGAAATATGAGCACATTGAGGAGACATTTGTGGGAGCTACTGTGACTAAAACTGAGCTTCTCTACGCACAGGGAAGCAAGAGAAATGCTGATTTCATCAAACACAATTACATACTCACAATCTGTACTACTGTGCAAATAGGAAAAACTAGTGCGTTCTAAAGCACGTGTCTTTAGCCAAAAAAGTCATTTCTGTTAACGATGCCCAAATGCATCTCAGAAGTGTGCAACTTGTTCCGTGAGTTAGAAAACGTCGAGAAACTGTCGTTTCTGCAAGCGCTGTGCTTCTACACATGTATTGGCTGAACAATGAAAGAGTACTGTAATGCATGTTTCTCCCAGCAAATACACTGTTTCTAAGGAAATGTGAACACACTGAGGAGACACTTGTGGGAGCTACTGTGACTAAAACTGAGCTTCCCTATGCATAGGGAAGCAAGAGAAATGCTGATTTCATCAAACACAGTTACATACTGAAAATGTGGACCATTGCGCCAATAGGCAAAACTCGTGCGTTCTAAAGCACGTCTCTTTAGGCAAAAAACTCATTTCTGACAACATTGCCCAAATACATCTCAGAAGTGTGCAACTTGTTTCCTGAGGTAGAAGACTTCGAGAAACTGTCGTTTCTGCAAGCGCTGTGCTTCTACACATGTATTGGCGGAACAATGAAAGAGTACTGTAATGCATGTTTCGCCCAGCAAATACACTGTTTCTAAGGAAATATGAGCACATTGAGGAGACATTTGTGGGAGCTACTGTGACTAAAACTGAGCTTCTCTACGCACAGGGAAGCAAGAGAAATGCTGATTTCATCAAACACAATTACATACTCACAATCTCTACTACTGCGCAAATAGGCAAAACTAGTGGGTTCTAAAGCACGTGTCTTTAGCCAAAAAAGTCATTTCTGTTAACGATGCCCAAATGCATCTCAGAAGTGTGCAACTTGTTCCGTGAGTTAGAAAACGTCGAGAAACTGTCGTTTCTGCAAGCGCTGTGCTTCTACACATGTATTGGCTGAACAATGAAAGAGTACTGTAATGCATGTTTCTCCCAGCAAATACACTGTTTCTAAGGAAATGTGAACACAGAGGAGACACTTGTGGGAGCTACTGTGACTAAAACTGAGCTTCCCTATGCATAGGGAAGCAAGAGAAATGCTGATTTCATCAAACACAGTTACATACTCAAAATCTGGACCATTGCGCCAATAGGCAAAACTCGTGCGTTCTAAAGCACGTCTCTTTAGGCAAAAAACTCATTTCTGACAACATTGCCCAAATACATCTCAGAAGTGTGCAACTTGTTTCCTGAGGTAGAAGACTTCGAGAAACTGTCGTTTCTGCAAGCGCTGTGCTTCTACACATGTATTGGCTGAACAATGAAAGAGTACTGTAATGCATGTTTCTCCCAGCAAATACACTGTTTCTAAGGAAATGTGAACACACTGAGGAGACACTTTTGGGAGCTACTGTGACTAAAACTGAGCTTCCCTATGCATAGGGAAGCAAGAGAAATGCTGATTTCATCAAACACAGTTACATACTCAAAATCTGGACCATTGCGCCAATAGGCAAAACTCGTGCGTTCTAAAGCACGTCTCTTAAGGCAATAAACTCATTTCTGACAACATTGCCCAAATACATTTCAGAAGTGTGCAACTTGTTTCCTGAGGTAGAAGACTTCGAGAAACTGTCGTTTCTGCAAGCGCTGTGCTTCTACACATGTATTGGCGGAACAATGAAAGAGTACTGTAATGCATGTTTCTCCCAGCAAATACACTGTTTCTAAGGAAATATGAGCACATTGAGTAGACACTTGTGGGAGCTACTGTGACTAAAACTGAGCTTCTCTACGCACAGGGAAGCAAGAGAAATGCTGATTTCATCAAACAAAATTACAAACTCACAATCTGTACTACTGCTCAAATAGGCAAAACTAGTGAGTTCTAAAGCACGTGTCTTTAGCCAAAAATTCATTTCTATTAACGATGCCCAAATGCATCTCAGAAGTGTGCATCTTGTTCCGTGAGTTAGAAAACGTCGAGAAACTGTCGTTTCTGCAAGCGCTGTGCTTCTACACATGTATTGGCTGAACAATGAAAGAGTACTGTAATGCATGTTTCTCCCAGCAAATACACTGTTTCTAAGGAAATGTGAACACACTGAGGAGACACTTGTGGGAGCTACTGTGACTAAAACTGAGCTTCCCTATGTGCCAGGAAGCAAGAGAAATGCTGATTATATCAAACACAGTTACATACTCAAAATCTGTACCACTGCGCCAATAGGCAAAACTCGTGTGTTCTAAAGCACATCTCTTTAGGCAAAAAACTCATTTCTTACAATATTGCCCAAATACCTCTCAGAAGTGTGCAACCTGTTCCGTGAGTTAGAAAACGTCGAGAAACTGTCGTTTCTGCAAGCGCTGTGCTTCTACACATGTATTGGCTGAACAATGAAAGAGTACTGTAATGCATGTTTCTCCCAGCAAATACACTGTTTCTAAGGAAATGTGAACACACTGAGGAGACACTTGTGGGAGCTACTGTGACTAAAACTGAGCTTCTCTACGCACAGGGAAGCAAAAGAAATGCTGATTTCATCAAACACAATTACATACTCACAATCTGTACTACTGCGCAAATAGGCAAAACTAGTGCGTTCTAAGGCACATGTCTTTAGCCAAAAAACTCATTTCTGACAACATTGCCCAAATACATCTCAGAAGTGTGCAACTTGTTTCCTGAGGTAGAAGACTTCGAGACACTGTCGTTTCTGCAAGCGCTGTGCTTCTACACATGTATTGGCTGAACAATGAAAGAGTACTGTAATGCATGTTTCTCCCAGCAAATACACTGTTTCTAAGGAAATGTGAACACAATGAGGAGACACTTGTGGGAGCTACTGTGACTAAAACTGAGCTTCCCTATGCATAGGGAAGCAAGAGAAATGCTGATTTCATCAAACACAGTTACATACTCAAAATCTGTACCACTGCGCCAATAGGCAAAAGTCCTGCGTTCTAAAGCACGTCTCTTTAGGCAAAAAACTCATTTCTGACAACATTGCCCAAATACATCTCAGAAGTGTGCAACTTGTTTCCTGAGGTAGAAGACTTCGAGAAACTGTCGTTTCTGCAAGCGCTGTGCTTCTACACATGTATTGGCTGAACAATGAAAGAGTACTGTAATGCATGTTTCTCCCAGCAAATACACTGTTTCTATGGAAATGTGAACACACTGAGGAGACACTTGTGGGAGCTACTGTGACTAAAACTGAGCATCTCTACGCACAGGGAAGCAAAAGAAATGCTGATTTCATCAAACACAATTACATATTCACAATCTGTACCACTGCGCAAATAGGCAAAACTAGTGCGTTCTAAAGCACGTGTCTTTAGCCAAAAAAGTCATTTCTGTTAACGATGCCCAAATGCATCTCAGAAGTGTGAAACTTGTTTCCTGAGGTAGAAAACGTCGAGAAACTGTCGTTTCTGCAAGCGCTGTGCTTCTACACATGTATTGGCTGAACAATGAAAGAGTACTGTAATGCATGTTTCTCCCAGCAAATACACTGTTTCTAAGGAAATGTGAACACACTGAGGAGACACTTGTGGGAGCTACTGTGACTAAAAGTGAGCTTCCCTATGCATAGGGAAGCAAGAGAAATCCTGATTTCATCAAACACAGTTACATACTCAAAATCTGTACCACGGCGCCAATAGGCAAAACTCGTGCGTTCTAAAGCACGTCTCTTTAGACAAAAACTCATTTCTGACAACATTGCCCAAATACATCTCAGAAGTGTGCAACTTGTTTCCTGACGTAGAAGACTTCGAGTAACTGTCGTTTCTGCAAGCGCTGTGCTTCTACACATGTATTGGCTGAACAATGAAAGAGTACTGTAATGCATGTTTCTCCCAGCAAATACACTGTTTCTAAGTAAATATGAACACACTGAGGAGACACTTGTGGGAGCTACTGTGACTAAAACTGTGCTTCTCTACGCACAGGGAAGCAAAAGAAATGCTGATTTCATCAAACACAATTACATACTCACAATCTGTACTACTGCGCAAATAGGCAAAACTAGTGCGTTCTAAGGCACATGTCTTTAGCCAAAAAACTCATTTCTGACAACATTGCCCAAATACATCTCAGAAGTGTGCAACTTGTTTCCTGAGGTAGAAGACTTCGAGACACTGTCGTTTCTGCAAGCGCTGTGCTTCTACACATGTATTGGCTGAACAATGAAAGAGTACTGTAATGCATGTTTCTCCCAGCAAATACACTGTTTCTAAGGAAATATGAGCACATTGAGGAGACACTTGTGGGAGCTACTGTGACTAAAACTGAGCTTCTCTACGCACAGGGAAGCAAGAGAAATGCTGATTTCATCAAACACAATTACATACTCACAATCTGTACTACTGCTCAAATAGGCAAAACTAGTGCGTTCTAAAGCACGTATCTTTAGCCAAAAAAGTCATTTCTGTTAAGGATGCCCAAATGCATCTCAGAAGTGTGCAACTTGTTCCGTGAGTTAGAAAACATCGAGAAACTGTCGTTTCTGCAAGCGCTGTGCTTCTACACATGTATTGGCTGAACAATGAAAGAGTACTGTAATGCATGTTTCTCACAGCAAATACACTGTTTCTAAGGAAATGTGAACACACTGAGGAGACACTTGTGGGAGCTACTGTGACTAAAACTGAGCTTCCCTGTGCGCCAGGAAGCAAGAGAAATGCTGATTACATCAAACACAGTTACATACTCAAAATCTGTACCACTTCGCCAATAGGCAACACTCGTGTGTTCTAAAGCACGTCTCTTTAGGCAAAAATCTCATTTCTGACAACATTGCCCAAATACATCTCATAAGTGTGCAACTTGTTTCCTGAGGTAGAAGACTTCGAGAAACTGTCGTTTCTGCAAGCACTGTGCTTCTACACGTGTATTGGCTGAACAATGAAAGAGTACTGTAATGCATGTTTCTCCCAGCAAATACACTGTTTCTAAGGAAATATGAGCACATTGAGGAGACACTTGTGGGAGCTACTGTGACTAAAACTGAGCTTCTCTACGCACAGGGAAGCAAGAGAAATGCTGATTTCATCAAACACAATTACATACTCACAATCTGTACTACTGCGCAAATAGGCAAAACTAGTGCGTTCTAAAGCACGTCTCTTTAGGCAAAAACCTCATTTCTGACAACATTGCCCAAATGCATCTCAGAGTTTGCAACTTGTTCCGTGAGTTAGAAAACGTCGAGAAACTGTCGTTTCTGCAAGCGCTGTGCTTCTACACATGTATTGGCTGAACAATGAAAGAGTACTGTAATGCATGTTTCTCCCAGCAAATACACTGTTTCTAAGGAAATGTGAACACACTGAGGAGACACTTGTGGGAGCTACTGTGACTAAAACTGAGCTTCCCTATGCATAGGGAAGCAAGAGAAATGCTGATTTCATCAAACACAGTTAAATACTCAAAATCTGGACCATTGCGCCAATAGGCAAAACTCATGCGTTCTAAAGCACGTCTCTTTAGGCAAAAACCTCATTTCTGACAACATTGCCCAAATACATCTCAGAAGTGTGCAATTTCTTTCCTGAGGTAGAAGACTTCGAGAAACTGTCGTTTCTGCAAGCGCTGTGCTTCTACACATGTATTGGCTGAACAATGAAAGAGTACTGTAATGCATGTTTCTCCCAGCAAATACACTGTTTGTAAGGAAATGTGAACACACTGAGGAGACACTTGTGGGAGCTACTGTGACTAAAACTGAGCTTCCCTATGCATAGGGAAGCAAGAGAAATGCTGATTTCATCAAACACAGTTACATACTCAAAATCTGGACCATTGCGCCAATAGGCAAAACTCGTGCGTTCTAAAGCACGTCTCTTTAGGCAATAAACTCATTTCTGACAACATTGCCCAAATACATTTCAGAAGTGTGCAACTTGTTTCCTGAGGTAGAAGACTTCGAGAAACTGTCGTTTCTGCAAGTGCTGTGCTTCTACACATGTATTGGCTGAACAATGAAAGAGTACTGTAATGCATGTTTCTCCCAGCAAATACACTGTTTCTAAGGAAATATGAGCACATTGAGGAGACACTTGTGGGAGCTACTGTGACTAAAACTGAGCTTCTCTACGCACAGGGAAGCAAGAGAAATGCTGATTTCATCAAACACAATTACATACTCACAATCTGTACTACTGCTCAAATAGGCAAAACTAGTGCGTTCTAAAGCACGTGTCTTTAGCCAAAAATTCATTTCTATTAACGATGCCCAAATGCATCTCAGAAGTGTGCAACTTGTTCCGTAAGTTAGAAAACGTCGAGAAACTGTCGTTTCTGCAAGCGCTGTGCTTCTACACATGTATTGGCTGAACAATGAAAGAGTACTGTAATGCATGTTTCTCCCAGCAAATACACTGTTTCTAAGGAAATGTGAACACACTGAGGAGACACTTTTGGGAGCTACTGTGTCTAAAACTGAGCTTCCCTATGCATAGGGAAGCAAGAGAAATGCTGATTTCATCAAACACAGTTACATACTCATAATCTGGACCATTGCGCCAATAGGCAAAACTCGTGTGTTCTAAAGCACATCTCTTTAGGCAAAAAACTCATTTCTGACAACATTGCCCAAATACATCTCAGAAGTGTGCAACTTGTTTCCTGAGGTAGAAGACTTCGAGAAACTGTCGTTTCTGCAAGTGCTGTGCTTCTACAAATGTATTGGCTGAACAATGAAAGAGTACTGTAAAGCATGTTTCACCCCGCAAATACACTGTTTCTCAGTAAATATGAACACACTGAGGAGACACTTGTGGGAGCTACTGTGACTAAAACTGAGCTTCTCTACGAATAGGGAAGCAAGAGAAATGCTGATTTCATCAAACACAATTACATACTCACAATCTGTACTACTGCGCAAATAGGCAAAACTAGTGCGTTCTAAAGCACGTCTCTTTAGGCAAAAAACTCATTTCTTACAATATTGCCCAAATACCTCTCAGAAGTGTGCAACCTGTTCCGTGAGTTAGAATACGTCGAGAAACTGTCGTTTCTGCAAGCGCTGTGCTTCTACACATGTATTGGCTGAACAATGAAAGAGTACTGTAATGCATGTTTCTGCCAGCAAATACACTGTTTCTAAGGAAATATGAGCACATTGAGGAGACACTTGTGGGAGCTACTGTGACTAAAACTGAGCTTCTCTACGCACAGGGAAGCAAGAGAAATGCTGATTTCATCAAACACAATTACATACTCACAATCTGTACTACTGCTCAAATAGGCAAAAGTATTGCGTTCTAAAGCACGTCTCTTTAGGCAAAAAACTCATTTCAGACAACGTTGCCCAAATACATCTCAGAAGTGTGCAACTTGTTTCCTGAGGTAGAAGACTTCGAGAAACTGTCGTTTCTGCAAGCGCTGTGCTTCTACACATGTATTGGCTGAACAATGAAAGAGTACTGTAATGCATGTTTCTCCCAGCAAATACACTGTTTCTAAGGAAATGTGAACACACTGAGGAGACACTTGTGGGAGCTACTGTGACTAAAACTGAGCTTCCCTATGCATAGGGAAGCAAGAGAAATGCTGATTTCATCAAACACAGTTACATACTCAAAATCTGGACCATGGCGCCAATAGGCAAAACTCGTGTGTTCTAAAGCACGTCTCTTTAGGCAATAAACTCATTTCTGACAACATTGCCCAAATACATTTCAGAAGTGTGCAACTTGTTTCCTGAGGTAGAAGACTTCGAGAAACTGTCGTTTCTGCAAGCGCTGTGCTTCTACACATGTATTGGCTGAACAATGAAAGAGTACTGTAATGCATGTTTCTCCCAGCAAATACACTGTTTCTAAGGAAATATGAGCACATTGAGGAGACACTTGTGGGAGCTACTGTGACTAAAACTGAGCTTCTCTACGCACAGGGAAGCAAGAGAAATGCTGATTTCATCAAACACAATTACATACTCACAATCTGTACTACTGCTAAAATAGGCAAAACTAGTGCGTTCTAAAGCACGTGTCTTTAGCCAAAAATTCATTTCTATTAACGATGCCCAAATGCATCTCAGAAGTGTGCAACTTGTTTCCTGAGGTAGAAGACTTCGAGAAACTGTCATTTCTGCAAGCGCTGTGCTTCTACACATGTATTGGCTGAACAGTGAAAGAGTATTGTAAAGCATGTTTCTCCCCGCAAATACACTGTTTCTAAGTAAATATGAACACACTGAGGAGACACTTGTGGGAGCTACTGTGACTAAAACTGAGCTTCTCTACGCACAGGGAAGCAAGAGAAATGCTGATTTCATCAAACACAGTTACATACTCAAAATCTGGACCATTGCGCCAATAGGCAAAACTCGTGCGTTCTAAAGCACGTCTCTTTAGGCAATAAACTCATTTCTGACAACATTGCCCAAATACATCTCAGAAGTGTGCAACTTGTTTCCTGAGGTAGAAGACTTCGAGAAACTGTAATTTCTGCAAGCGCTGTGCTTCTACACATGTATTGGCTGAACAATGAAAGAGTACTCTAATGCATGTTTCTCCCAGCAAATACACTGTTTCTAAGGAAATATGAGCACATTGAGGAGACACTTGTGGGAGCTACTGTGACTAAAACTGAGCTTCTCTACGCACAGGGAAGCAAGAGAAATGCTGAATTCATCAAACTCAGTTACATACTCAAAATCTGGACCATTGCGCCAATAGGCAAAACTCGTGCATTCTAAAGCACGTCTCTTTAGGCAAAAAACTCATTTCTGACAACATTGCACAAATACATTTCAGAAGTGTGCAACTTGTTTCCTGAGGTAGAAGACTTCGAGAAACTGTCGTTTCTGCAAGCGCTGTGCTTCTACACATGTATTGGCTGAACAATGAAAGAGTACTGTAATGCATGTTTCTCCCAGCAAATACACTGTTTCTAAGGAAATATGAGCACATTGAGGAGACACTTGTGGGAGCTACTGTGACTAAAACTGAGCTTCTCTACGCACAGGGAAACAAGAGAAATGCTGATTTCATTAAACACAATTACATACTCACAATCTGTACTACTGCTCAAATAGGCAAAACTAGTGCGTTCTAAAGCACGTGTCTTTAGCCAAAAAAGTCATTTCTGTTAACGATGCCCAAATGCATCTCAGAAGTGTGCTACTTGTTCCGTGAGTTAGAAAACGTCGAGAAACTGTCGTTTCTGCAAGCGCTGTGCTTCTACACATGTATTGGCTGAACAATGAAAGAGTTTGTAATGCATGTTTCTCCCAGCAAATACACTGTTTCTAAGGAAATGTGAACACACTGAGGAGACACTTGTGGGAGATACTGTGACTAAAACTGAGCTTCCCTATGTGCCAGGAAGCAAGAGAAATGCTGATTATATCAAGCACAGTTACATCCTCAAAATCTGTACCACTGCGCCAATAGGCAAAACTCGTGTGTTCTAAAGCACATCTCTTTAGGCAAAAAACTCATTTCTGACAATATTGCCCAAGTACATCTCAGAAGTGTGCACCTTGTTTCCTGAGGTAGAAGACTTCGAGAAACTGTCGTTTCTGCAAGCGCTGTGCTTCTATACATGTATTGGCTGAACAATGAAAGAGTACTCTAATGCATGTTTCTCCCAGCATATACAGTGTTTCTAAGGAAATATGAGCACATTGAGGAGACACTTGTAGGAGCTACTGTGACTAAAACTCAGCTTCTCTACGAATAGGGAAGCAAGAGAAATGCTGATTTCATCAAACACAATTACATACTCACAATCTGTACTACTGCGCAAATAGGCAAAACTAGTGCGTTCTAAAGCATTTCTCTTTAGGCAAAAAACTCATTTCTGACAATATTGCCCAAATACATCTCAGAAGTGTGCAACTTTTTCCTTGAGTTAGAATACCTCGAGAAACTGTCATTTCTGTAAGCGCTGTGCTTCTACACATGTATTGGCTGAACAATGAAAGAGTACTGTAATGCATGTTTCTCCCAGCAAATACACTGTTTCTAAGGAAATGTGAACACACTGAGGAGACACTTGTGGGAGCTACTGTGACTAAAACTGAGCTTCCCTATGCATAGGGAAGCAAGAGAAATGCTGATTTCATCAAACACAGTTACATACTCAAAATCTGGACCATTGCGCCAATAGGCAAAACTCGTGTGTTCTAAAGCACATCTCATTAGGCAAAAAACTCATTTCTGACAACATTGCCCAAATACATCTCAGAAGTGTGCAACTTGTTTCCTGAGGTAGAAGACTTCGAGAAACTGTCGTTTCTGCAAGCGCTGTGCTTCTACACATGTATTGGCTGAACAATGAAAGAGTACTGTAAAGCATGTTTCACCCCGCAAATACACTGTTTCTCAGTAAATATGAGCACATTGAGGAGACACTTGTGGGAGCTACTGTGACTAAAACTGAGCTTCTCTACGAATAGGGAAGCAAGAGAAATGCTGATTTCATCAAACACAATTACATACTCACAATCTGTACTACTGCGCAAATAGGCAAAACTAGTGCGTTCTAAAGCACGTCTCTTTAGGCAAAAAACTCATTTCTTACAATATTGCCCAAATACCTCTCAGAAGTGTGCAACCTGTTCCGTGAGTTAGAATACGTCGAGAAACTGTCGTTTCTGCAAGCGCTGTGCTTCTACACATGTATTGGCTGAACAATGAAAGAGTACTATAATGCATGTTTCTCCCAGCAAATACACTGTTTCTAAGGAAATATGAGCACATTGAGGAGACACTTGTGGGAGCTACTGTGACTAAAACTGAGCTTCAGTACGCACAGGGAAGCAAGAGAAATGCTGATTTCATCAAACACAATTACATACTCACAATCTGTACTACTGCTCAAATAGGCAAAACTATTGCGTTCTAAAGCACGTCTCTTTAGGCAAAAAACTCATTTCAGACAACGTTGCCCAAATACATCTCAGAAGTGTGCAACTTGTTTCCTGAGGTAGAAGACTTCGAGAAACTGTCTTTTCTGCAAGCGCTGTGCTTCTACACATGTATTGGCTGAACAATGAAAGAGTACTGTAATGCATGTTTCTCCCAGCAAATACACTGTTTCTAAGGAAATATGAGCACATTGAGGAGACACTTGTGGGAGCTACTGTGACTAAAACTGAGCTTCTCTACGCACAGGGAAGCAAGAGAAATGCTGATTTCATCAAACACAATTACATACTCACAATCTGTACTACTGCTCAAATAGGCAAAACTATTGCGTTCTAAAGCACGTCTCTTTAGGCAAAAAACTCATTTCAGACAACGTTGCCCAAATACATCTCAGAAGTGTGCAACTTGTTTCCTGAGGTAGAAGACTTCGAGAAACTGTCGTTTCTGCAAGCGCTGTGCTTCTACACATGTATTGGCTGAACAATGAAAGAGTACTGTAATGCATGTTTCTCCCAGCAAATACACTGTTTCTAAGGAAATATGAGCACATTGAGGAGACACTTGTGGGAGCTACTGTGACTAAAACTCAGCTTCTCTACGCACAGGGAAGCAAGAGAAATGCTGATTTCATCAAACACAATTACATACTCACAATCTGTACTACCGCACAAATAGGCAAAACTAGTGCATTCTAAAGCACGTCTCTTTAGCCAAAAAAGTCATTTCTGTTAACGATGCCCAAATGCATCTCAGAAGTGTGTAACTTGTTCCGTGAGTTAGAAAACGTCGAGAAACTGTCGTTTCTGCAAGCGCTGTGCTTCTACACATGTATTGGCTGAACAATGAAAGAGTACTGTAATACATGTTTCTCCCAGCAAATACACTGTTTCTAAGGAAATGTGAACACACTGAGGAGACACTTGTGGGAGCTACTGTGACTAAAACTGAGCTTCCCTATGCATAGGGAAGCAAGAGAAATGCTGATTTCATCAAACACAGTTAAATACTCAAAATCTGGACCATTGCGCCAATAGGCAAAACTCATGCGTTCTAAAGCACGTCTCTTTAGGCAAAAACCTCATTTCTGACAACATTGCCCAAATACACCTCAGAAGTGTGCAACTTGTTTCCTGAGGTAGAAGACTTCGAGAAACTGTCGTTTCTGCAAGCGCTGTGCTTCTACACATGTATTGGCGGAACAATGAAAGAGTACTGTAATGCATGTTTCGCCCAGCAAATACACTGTTTCTAAGGAAATATGAGCACATTGAGGAGACATTTGTGGGAGCTACTGTGACTAAAACTGAGCTTCTCTACGCACAGGGAAGCAAGAGAAATGCTGATTTCATCAAACACAATTACACTCTCAATCTCTACTACTGCGCAAATAGGCAAAACTAGTGGGTTCTAAAGCACGTGTCTTTAGCCAAAAAAGTCATTTCTGTTAACGATGCCCAAATGCATCTCAGAAGTGTGCAACTTGTTCCGTGAGTTAGAAAACGTCTAGAAACAGTCGTTTCTGCAAGCGCTGTGCTTCTACACATGTATTGGCTGAACAATGAAAGAGTACTGTAATGCATGTTTCTCCCAGCAAATACACTGTTTCTAAGGAAATGTGAACACACTGAGGAGACACTTGTGGGAGCTACTGTGACTAAAACTGAGCTTCCCTATGCATAGGGAAGCAAGAGAAATGCTGATTTCATCAAACACAGTTACATACTCAAAATCTGGACCATTGCGCCAATAGGCAAAACTCGTGCGTTCTAAAGCACGTCTCTTTAGGCAAAAAACTCATTTCTGACAACATTGCCCAAATACATCTCAGAAGTGTGCAACTTGTTTCCTGAGGTAGAAGACTTCGAGAAACTGTCGTTTCTGCAAGCGCTGTGCTTCTACACATGTATTGGCTGAACAATGAAAGAGTACTGTAATGCATGTTTCTCCCAGCAAATACACTGTTTCTAAGGAAATGTGAACACACTGAGGAGACACTTGTGGGAGCTACTGTGACTAAAACTGAGCTTCCCTATGCATAGGGAAGCAAGAGAAATGCTGATTTCATCAAACACAGTTACATACTCAAAATCTGGACCATTGCGCCAATAGGCAAAACTCGTGCGTTCTAAAGCACGTCTCTTTAGGCAAAAAACTCATTTCTGACAACATTGCCCAAATACATCTCAGAAGTGTGCAACTTGTTTCCTGAGGTAGAAGACTTCGAGAAACTGTCGTTTCTGCAAGCGCTGTGCTTCTACACATGTATTGGCTGAACACTGAAAGAGTACTGTAATGCTTGTTTCTCCCAGCAAATACACTGTTTCTAAGGAAATGTGAACACACTGAGGAGACACTTGTGGGAGCTACTGTGACTAAAACTGAGCTTCCCTATGTGCCAGGAAGCAAGAGAAATGCTGATTATATCAAACACAGTTACATACTCAAAATCTGTACCACTGCGCCAATAGGCAAAACTCGTGTGTTCTAAAGCACATCTCTTTAGGCAAAAAACTCATTTCTTACAATATTGCCCAAATACTTCTCAGACGTGTGCAACCTGTTCCGTGAGTTAGAATACGTCGAGAAACTGTCGTTTCTGCAAGCGCTGTGCTTCTACACATGTATTGGCTGAACAATGAAAGAGTACTGTAATGCATGTTTCTCCCAGCAAATACACTGTTTCTAAGGAAATATGAGCACATTGAGGAGACACTTGTGGGAGCTACTGTGACTAAAACTCAGCTTCTCTACGCACAGGGAAGCAAGAGAAATGCTGATTTCATCAAACACAATTACATACTCACAATCTGTACTACCGCGCAAATAGGCAAAACTAGTGAGTTCTAAAGCACGTCTCTTTGGGCAAAAAACTCATTTCTGTTAACGATGCCCAAATGCATCTCAGAAGTGTGTAACTTGTTCCGTCAGTTAGAAAACGTCGAGAAACTGTCGTTTCTGCAAGCGCTGTGCTTCTACACATGTATTGGCTGAACAATGAAAGAGTACTGTAATACATGTTTCTCCCAGCAAATACACTGTTTCTAAGGAAATGTGAACACACTGAGGAGACACTTGTGGGAGCTACTGTGACTAAAACTGAGCTTCCCTATGCATAGGGAAGCAAGAGAAATGCTGATTTCATCAAACACAGTTAAATACTCAAAATCTGGACCATTGCGCCAATAGGCAAAACTCATGCTTTCTAAAGCACGTCTCTTTAGGCAAAAACCTCATTTCTGACACCATTGCCCAAATACACCTCAGAAGTGTGCAACTTGTTTCCTGAGGTAGAAGACTTCGAGAAACTGTCGTTTCTGCAAGCGCTGTGCTTCTACACATGTATTGGCGGAACAATGAAAGAGTACTGTAATGCATGTTTCGCCCAGCAAATACACTGTTTCTAAGGAAATATGAGCACATTGAGGAGACATTTGTGGGAGCTACTGTGACTAAAACTGAGCTTCTCTACGCACAGGGAAGCAAGAGAAATGCTGATTTCATCAAACACAATTACATACTCACAATCTGTACTACTGCGCAAATAGGCAACACTAGTGGGTTCTAAAGCACGTGTCTTTAGCCAAAAAAGTCATTTCTGTTAACGATGCCCAAATGCATCTCAGAAGTGTGCAACTTGTTCCGTGAGTTAGAAAACGTCGAGAAACTGTCGTTTCTGCAAGCGCTGTGCTTCTACACATGTATTGGCTGAACAATGAAAGAGTACTGTAATGCATGTTTCTCCCAGCAAATACACTGTTTCTAAGGAAATGTGAACACACTGAGGAGACACTTGTGGGAGCTACTGTGACTAAAACTGAGCATCCCTATGCATAGGGAAGCAAGAGAAATGCTGATTTCATCAAACACAGTTACATACTCAAAATGTGGACCATTGCGCCAATAGGCAAAACTCGTGCGTTCTAAAGCACGTCTCTTTAGGAAAAAAACTCATTTCTGACAACATTGCCCAAATACATCTCAGAAGTGTGCAACTTGTTTCCTGAGGTAGAAGACTTCAAGAAACTGTCGTTTCTGCAAGCGCTGTGCTTCTACACATGTATTGGCTGAACAATGAAAGAGTACTGTAATGCATGTTTCTCCCAGCAAATACACTGTTTCTAAGGAAATGTGAACACACTGAGGAGACATTTGTGGGAGCTACTGTGACTAAAACTGAGCTTCCCTATGCATAGGGAAGCAAGAGAAATGCTGATTTCATCAAACACAGTTACATACTCAAAATCTGGACCATTGCGCCAATAGGCAAAACTCGTGCGTTCTAAAGCACGTCTCTTTAGGCAATAAACTCATTTCTGACAACATTGCCCAAATACACCTCAGAAGTGTGCAACTTGTTTCCTGAGGTAGAAGACTTCGAGAAACTGTCGTTTCTGCAAGCGCTGTGCTTCTACACATGTATTGGCTGAACAATGAAAGAGTACTGTAATGCATGTTTCTCCCAGCAAATACACTGTTTCTAAGGAAATATGAGCACATTGAGGAGACACTTGTGGGAGCTACTGTGACTAAAACTGAGCTTCTCTACGCACAGGGAAGCAAGAGAAATGCTGATTTCATCAAACACAATTACATACTCATAATCTGTACTACTGCTCAAATAGGCAAAACTAGTGCGTTCTAAAGCACGTGTCTTTAGCCAAAAATTCATTTCTATTAACGATGCCCAAATGCATCTCAGAAGTGTGCAACTTGTTCCGTGAGTTAGAAAACGTCGAGAAACTGTCGTTTCTGCAAGCGCTGTGCTTCTACACATGTATTGGCTGAACAATGAAAGAGTACTGTAATGCATGTTTCTCCCAGCAAATACACTGTTTCTAAGGAAATGTGAACACACTGAGGAGACACTTGTGGGAGCTACTGTGACTAAAACTGAGCTTCTCTACGCACAGGGAAGCAAAAGAAATGCTGATTTCATCAAACACAATTACATACTCACAATCTGTACTACTGCGCAAATAGGCAAAACTAGTGCGTTCTAAGGCACATGTCTTTAGCCAAAAAACTCATTTCTGACAACATTGCCCAAATACATCTCAGAAGTGTGCAACTTGTTTCCTGAGGTAGAAGACTTCGAGACACTGTCGTTTCTGCAAGCGCTGTGCTTCTACACATGTATTGGCTGAACAATGAAAGAGTACTGTAATGCATGTTTCTCCCAGCAAATACACTGTTTCTAAGGAAATGTGAACACAATGAGGAGACACTTGTGGGAGCTACTGTGACTAAAACTGAGCTTCCCTATGCATAGGGAAGCAAGAGAAATGCTGATTTCATCAAACACAGTTACATACTCAAAATCTGTACCACTGCGCCAATAGGCAAAACTCCTGCGTTCTAAAGCACGTCTCTTTAGGCAAAAAACTCATTTCTGACAACATTGCCCAAATACATCTCAGAAGTGTGAAACCTGTTTCCTGAGGTAGAAGACTTCGAGAAACTGTCGTTTCTGCAAGCGCTGTGCTTCTACACATGTATTGGCTGAACAATGAAAGAGTACTGTAATGCATGTTTCTCCCAGCAAATACACTGTTTCTATGGAAATGTGAACACACTGAGGAGACACTTGTGGGAGCTACTGTGACTAAAACTGAGCTTCTCTACGCACAGGGAAGCAAAAGAAATGCTGATTTAATCAAACACAATTACATACTCACAATCTGTACCACTGCGCAAATAGGCAAAACTAGTGCGTTCTAAAGCACGTGTCTTTAGCCAAAAAAGTCATTTCTGTTAACGATGCCCAAAACATCTCAGAAGTGTGAAACTTGTTTCCTGAGGTAGAAAACGTCGAGAAACTGTCATTTCTGCAAGCGCTGTGCTTCTACACATGTATTGGCTGAACAATGAAAGAGTACTGTAATGCATGTTTCTCCCAGCAAATACACTGTTTCTAAGGAAATGTGAACACACTGAGGAGGCACTTGTGGGAGCTACTGTGACTAAAAGTGAGCTTCCCTATGCATAGGGAAGCAAGAGAAATCCTGATTTCATCAAACACAGTTACATACTCAAAATCTGTACCACGGCGCCAATAGGCAAAACTCGTGCGTTCTAAAGCACGTCTTTTTAGGCAAAAACTCATTTCTGACAACATTGCCCAAATACATCTCAGAAGTGTGCAACTTGTTTCCTGACGTAGAAGACTTCGAGTAACTGTCGTTTCTGCAAGCACTGTGCTTCTACACATGTATTGGCTGAACAATGAAAGAGTACTGTAATGCATGTTTCTCCCAGCAAATACACTGTTTCTAAGTAAATATGAACACACTGAGGAGACACTTGTGGGAGCTACTGTGACTAAAACTGAGCTTCTCTACGCACAGGGAAGCAAAAGAAATGCTGATTTCATCAAACACAACTACATACTCACAATCTGTACTACTGCGCAAATAGGCAAAACTAGTGCGTTCTAAGGCACATGTCTTTAGCCAAAAAACTCATTTCTGACAACATTGCCCAAATACATCTCAGAAGTGTGCAACTTGTTTCCTGAGGTAGAAGACTTTGAGACACTGTCGTTTCTGGAAGCGCTGTGCTTCTACACTTGTATTGGCTGAACAATGAAAGAGTACTGTAATGCATGTTTCTCCCAGCAAATACACTGTTTCTAAGGAAATGTGAACACACTGAGGAGACACTTGTGGGAGCTACTGTCTCTAAAACTGAGCTTCTCTACGCACAGGGAAGCAAGAGAAATGCTGATTTCATCAAACACAATTACATACTCACAATCTGTACTACTGCTCAAATAGGCAAAACTAGTGCGTTCTAAAGCACGTGTCTTTAGCCAAAAAAGTCATTTCTGTTAACGATGCCCAAATGCATCTCAGAAGTGTGCAACTTGTTCCGTGAGTTAGAAAACGTCGAGAAACTGTCGTTTCTGCAAGCGCTGTGCTTCTACACATGTATTGGCTGAACAATGAAAGAGTACTGTAATGCATGTTTCTCACAGCAAATACACTGTTTCTAAGGAAATGTGAACACACTGAGGAGACACTTGTGGGAGCTACTGTGACTAAAACTGAGCTTCCCTGTGCGCCAGGAAGCAAGAGAAATGCTGATTACATCAAACACAGTTACATACTCAAAATCTGTACCACTTCGCCAATAGGCAAAACTCGTGTGTTCTAAAGCAAGTCTCTTTAGGCAAAAAACTCATTTCTGACAACATTGCCCAAATACATCTCAGAAGTGTGCAACTTGTTTCCTGAGGTAGAAGACTTCGAGAAACTGTCGTTTCTGCAAGCACTGTGTTTCTACACATGTATTGGCTGAACAATGAAAGAGTACTGTAATGCATATTTCTCCCAGCAAATACACTGTTTCTAAGGAAATATGAGCACATTGAGGAGACACTTGTGGGAGCTAGTGTGACTAAAACTGAGCTTCTCTACGCACAGGGAAGCAAGAGAAATGCTGATTTCATCAAACACAGTTACATACTCAAAATCTGTACCACTGCGCCAATAGGCAAAACTCCTGCGTTCTAAAGCACGTCTCTTTAGGCAAAAAACTCATTTCTGACAACATTGCCCAAATACATCTCAGAAGTGTGCAACTTGTTTCCTGAGGTAGAAGACTTCGAGAAACTGTCATTTCTGCAAGCGCTGTGCTTCTACACATGTATTGGCTGAACAATGAAAGAGTACTGTAATGCATGTTTCTCCCAGCAAATACACTGTTTCTATGGAAATGTGAACACACTGAGGAGACACTTGTGGGAGCTACTGTGACTAAAACTGAGCTTCTCTACGCACAGGGAAGCAAAAGAAATGCTGATTTAATCAAACACAATTACATACTCACAATCTGTACCACTGCGCAAATAGGCAAAACTAGTGCGTTCTAAAGCACGTGTCTTTAGCCAAAAAAGTCATTTCTGTTAACGATGCCCAAATACATCTCAGAAGTGTGAAACTTGTTTCCTGAGGTAGAAAACGTCGAGAAACTGTCGTTTCTGCAAGCGCTGTGCTTCTACACATGTATTGGCTGAACAATGAAAGAGTACTGTAATGCATGTTTCTCCCAGCAAATACACTGTTTCTAAGGAAATGTGAACACACTGAGGAGGCACTTGTGGGAGCTACTGTGACTAAAAGTGAGCTTCCCTATGCATAGGGAAGCAAGAGAAATCCTGATTTCATCAAACACAGTTACATACTCAAAATCTGTACCACGGCGCCAATAGGCAAAACTCGTGCGTTCTAAAGCACGTCTCTTTAGGCAAAAACTCATTTCTGACAACATTGCCCAAATACATCTCAGAAGTGTGCAACTTGTTTCCTGACGTAGAAGACTTCGAGTAACTGTCGTTTCTGCAAGCACTGTGCTTCTACACATGTATTGGCTGAACAATGAAAGAGTACTGTAATGCATGTTTCTCCCAGCAAATACACTGTTTCTAAGTAAATATGAACACACTGAGGAGACACTTGTGGGAGCTACTGTGACTAAAACTGAGCTTCTCTACGCACAGGGAAGCAAAAGAAATGCTGATTTCATCAAACACAACTACATAATCACAATCTGTACTACTGCGCAAATAGGCAAAACTAGTGCGTTCTAAGGCACATGTCTTTAGCCAAAAAACTCATTTCTGACAACATTGCCCAAATACATCTCAGAAGTGTGCAACTTGTTTCCTGAGGTAGAAGACTTCGAGACACTGTCGTTTCTGCAAGCGCTGTGCTTCTACACATGTATTGGCTGAACAATGAAAGAGTACTGTAATGCATGTTTCTCCCAGCAAATACACTGTTTCTAAGGAAATGTGAACACACTGAGGAGACACTTGTGGGAGCTACTGTCTCTAAAACTGAGCTTCTCTACGCACAGGGAAGCAAGAGAAATGCTGATTTCATCAAACACAATTACATACTCACAATCTGTACTACTGCTCAAATAGGCAAAACTAGTGCGTTCTAAAGCACGTGTCTTTAGCCAAAAAAGTCATTTCTGTTAACGATGCCCAAATGCATCTCAGAAGTGTGCAACTTGTTCCGTGAGTTAGAAAACGTCGAGAAACTGTCGTTTCTGCAAGCGCTGTGCTTCTACACATGTATTGGCTGAACAATGAAAGAGTACTGTAATGCATGTTTCTCACAGCAAATACACTGTTTCTAAGGAAATGTGAACACACTGAGGAGACATTGTGGGAGCTACTGTGACTAAAACTGAGCTTCCCTGTGCGCCAGGAAGCAAGAGAAATGCTGATTACATCAAACACAGTTACATACTCAAAATCTGTACCACTTCGCCAATAGGCAAAACTCGTGTGTTCTAAAGCAAGTCTCTTTAGGCAAAAAACTCATTTCTGACAACATTGCCCAAATACATCTCAGAAGTGTGCAACTTGTTTCCTGAGGTAGAAGACTTCGAGAAACTGTCGTTTCTGCAAGCACTGTGTTTCTACACGTGTATTGGCTGAACAATGAAAGAGTACTGTAATGCATGTTTCTCCCAGCAAATACACTGTTTCTAAGGAAATATGAGCACATTGAGGAGACACTTGTGGGAGCTAGTGTGACTAAAACTGAGCTTCTCTACGCACAGGGAAGCAAGAGAAATGCTGATTTCATCAAACACAATTACATACTCACAATCTGTACTACTGTGCAAATAGGCAAAACTAGTGCGTTCTAAAGCACGTCTCTTTAGGCAAAAACCTCATTTCTGACAACATTGCCCAAAGGCATCTCAGAGTTTGCAACTTGTTCCGTGAGTTATAATACGTCGAGAAACTGTCGTTTCTGCAAGCGCTGTGCTTCTACACATGTATTGGCTGAACAATGAAAGAGTACTGTAATGCATGTTTCTCCCAGCAAATACACTGTTTCTAAGGAAATGTGAACACACTGAGGAGACACTTGTGGGAGCTACTGTGACTAAAACTGAGCTTCCCTATGCATAGGGAAGCAAGAGAAATGCTGATTTCATCAAACACATTTAAATACTCAAAATCTGGACCATTGCGCCAATAGGCAAAACTCATGCGTTCTAAAGCACGTCTCTTTAGGCAAAAACCTCATTTCTGACAACATTGCCCAAATACATCTCAGAAGTGTGCAATTTGTTTCCTGAGGTAGAAGACTTCGAGAAACTGTCGTTTCTGCAAGCGCTGTGCTTCTACACATGTATTGGCGGAACAATGAAAGAGTACTGTAATGCATGTTTCGCCCAGCAAATACACTGTTACAAGGAAATATGAGCACATTGAGGAGACATTTGTGGGAGCTACTGTGACTAAAACTGAGCTTCTCTACGCACAGGGAAGCAAGAGAAATGCTGATTTCATCAAACACAATTACATACTCACAATCTGTACTACTGCGCAAATAGGCAAAACTCGTGTGTTCTAAAGCACGTGTCTTTAGCCAAAAAAGTCATTTCTGTTAACGATGCCCAAATGCATCTCAGAAGTGTGCATCTTGTTCCGTGAGTTAGAAAACGTCGAGAAACTGTCATTTCTGCAAGCGCTGTGCTTCTACACATGTATTGGCTGAACAATGAAAGAGTACTGTAATGCATGTTTCTCCCAGCAAATACACTGTTTCTAAGGAAATGTGAACACAATGAGGAGACACTTGTGGGAGCTACTGTGACTAAAACTGAGCTTTCCTATTCATAGGGAGGCAAGAGAAATGCTGATTTCTTCAAACACAGTTACATACTCAAAATCTGTACCACTGCGCCAATAGGCAAAACTCGTGCGTTCCAAAGCACGTCTCTTTAGGCAAAAAACTCATTTCTGACAACATTGCCCAAATACATCTCAGAAGTGTGCAACTTGTTTCCTGAGGTAGAAGACTTCGAGAAACTGTCGTTTCTGCAAGCACTGTGCTTCTACACATGTATTGGCTGAACAATGAAAGAGTACTGTAATGCATGTTTCTCCCCGCAAATACACTGTTTCTAAGTAAATATGAACACACTGAGGAGACACTTGTGGGAGCTACTGTGACTAAAACTGAGCTTCTCTACGCACAGGGAAGCAAGAGAAATGCTGATTTCATCAAACACAATTACATACTCACAATCTGTACTACTGTGCAAATAGGCAAAACTAGTACGTTCTAAAGCACGTGTCTTTAGCCAAAAAAGTCATTTCTGTTAACGATGCCCAAATGCTCCTCAGAAGTGTGCAACTTGTTTCCTGAGGTAGAAAACGTCGAGAAACTGTCGTTTCTGCAAGCGCTGTGCTTCTACACATGTATTGGCTGAACAATGAAAGAGTACTGTAATGCATGTTTCTCCCAGCAAATACATTGTTTCTAAGGAAATGTGAACACACTGAGGAGACACTTGTGGGAGCTACTGTGACTAAAACTGAGCTTCCCTATGCATAGGGAAGCAAGAGAAATGCTGATTTCATCAAACACAGTTACATACTCATAATCTGTACCACTGCGCCAATAGGCAAAACTCGTGCGTTCTAAAGCACGTCTCTTTAGGCAAAAAACTCATTTCTGACAACATTGCCCAAATACATCTCAGAAGTGTGCAACTTATTTCCTGAGGTAGAAGACTTCGAAAAACTGTCGTTTCTGCAAGCGCTGTGCTTCTACACATGTATTGGCTGAACAATGAAAGAGTAGTGTAATGCATGTTTCTCCCAGCAAATACCCTGTTTCTAAGTAAATATGAGCACATTGAGGAGACACTTGTGGGAGCTACTGTGACTAAAACTGAGCTTCTCTACGCACAGGGAAGCAAGAGAAATGCTGATTTCATCAAACACAGTTACATACTCAAAATCTGTACCACTGCGCCAATAGGCAAAACTCGTGCGTTCTAAAGCACGTCTCTTTAGGCAAAAAACTCATTTCTGACAACATTGCCCAAATACATCTCAGAAGTGTGCAACTTGTTTCCTGAGGTAGAAGACTTCGAGAAACTGTCGTTTCTGCAAGCACTGTGCTTCTACACATGTATTGGCTGAACAATGAAAGAGTACTGTAATGCATGTTTCTCCCAGCTAATACACTGTTTCTAAGGAAATGTGAACACACTGAGGAGACACTTGTGGGAGCTACTGCGACTAAAACTGAGCTTCTCTACGCACAGGGAAGCAAGAGAAATGCTGACTTCATCAAACACAGTTACATACTCACAATCTGTACTACTGCGCAAATAGGCAAAACTAGTGCGTTCTAAAGCACGTGTCTTTAGCCACAAAAGTCATTTCTGTTAACGATGCCCAAATGCATCTCAGAAGTGTGCAACTTGTTCCGTGAGTTAGAAAACATCGAGAAACTGTCGTTTCTGCAAGCGCTGTGCTTCTACACATGTATTGGCTGAACAATGTAAGAGTACTGTAATGCATGTTTCTCCCAGCAAATACACTGTTTCTAAGGAAATGTGAACACACTGAGGAGACACTTGTGGGAGCTACTGTGACTAAAACTGAGCTTCCCTACGCATAGGGAAGCAAGAGAAATGCTGATTTCATCAAACACAGTTACATACTCAAAATCTGTACCACTGCGCCAATAGGCAAAACTCGTGCGTTCTAAAGCACGTCTCTTTAGGCAAAAAACTCATTTCTGACAACATTGCCCAAATACATCTCAGAAGTGTGCAACTTGTTTCCTGAGGTAGAAGACTTCGAGAAACTGTCGTTTCTGCAAGCGCTGTGCTTCTACACATGTATTGGCTGAACAATGAAAGAGTACTGTAATGCATGTTTCTCCCAGCAAATACACTGTTTCTAAGGAAATGTGAACACACTGAGGAGACACTTGTGGGAGCTACTGTGACTAAAACTGAGCTTCTCTACGCACAGGGAAGCAAGAGAAATGCTGACTTCATCAAACACAGTTACATACTCAAAATCTGTACCACTGCGCCAATAGGCAAAACTAGTGCGTTCTAAAGCACGTCTCTTTAGGCAAAAAACTCATTTCTGACAACATTGCCCAAATACATCTCAGAAGTGTGCAACTTGTTCCGTGAGTTAGAATACGTCGAGAAACTGTCGTTTCTGCAAGCGCTGTGCTTCTACACATGTATTGGCTGAACAATGAAAGAGTACTGTAATGCATGTTTCTCCCCGCAAATACACTGTTTCTAAGTAAATATGAGCACACTGAGGAGACACTTGTGGGAGCTACTATGACTAAAACTGAGCTTCTCTACGCACAGGGAAGCAAGAGAAATGCTGATTTCATCAAACACAATTACATACTCAAAATCTGTACTACTGCGCAAATAGGCAAAACTAGTGTGTTCCAAAGCACGTCTCTTTAGGCAAAAAACTCATTTCTGACAACATTGCCCAAATACATCTCAGAAGTGTGCAACTTGTTCCGTGAGTTAGAAAACGTCGAGAAACTGTCGTTTCTGCAAGCGCTGTGCTTCTACACATATATTGGCTGAACAATGAAAGAGTACTGTAATGCATGTTTCTCCCAGCCAATACACTGTTTCTATGGAAATGTGAACACACTGAGGAGACACTTGTGGGAGCTACTATGACTAAAACTGAGCTTCCCCGTGCATAGGGAAGCAAGAGAAATGCTGATTTCATCAAACACAGTTACATACTCAAAATCTGTACCACTGCGCCAATAGGCAAAACTCGTGCGTTCTAAAGCACGTCTCTTTAGGCAAAAAACTCATTTCTGACAACATTGCCCTAATACATCTCAGAAGTGTGCAACTTGTTCCGTGAGTTAGAATAAGTCGAGAAACTGTCGTTTCTGCAAGCGCTGTGCTTCTACACATGTATTGGCTGAACAATGAAAGAGTACTGTAATGCATGTTTCTCCCAGCAAATACACTGTTTCTAAGGAAATGTGAACACATTGAGGAGACACTTGTGGGAGCTACTGTGACTAAAACTGAGCTTCCCTATGCATAGGGAAGCAAGAGAAATGCTGATTTCATCAAACACAGTTACATACTCAAAATCTGTACCACTGCGCCAAGAGGCAAACTCGTGTGTTCTAAAGCACGTCTCTTTAGGCAAAAAACTCATTTCTGACAACATTGCCCAAATACATCTCAGAAGTGTACAACTTGTTTCCTGAGGTAGAAGACTTCGAGAAACTGTCGTTTCTGCAAGCGCTGTGCTTCTACACATGTATTGGCTGAACAATGAAAGAGTACTGTAATGCATGTTTCTCCCCGCAAATACACTGTTTCTACGTAAATATGAACACACTGAGGAGACACTTGTGGGAGCTACTGTGACTAAAACTGAGCTTCTCTTCGCAAAGGGAAGCAAGAGAAATGCTGATTTCATCAAACACAATTACATACTCACAATCTGTACTACTGCGCAAATAGGCAAAACTAGTGCGTTCCAAAGCACGTCTCTTTAGGCAAAAAACTCATTTCTGACAACATTGCCCAAATACATCTCAAAAGTGTGCAACTTGATCCGTGAGTTAGAAAACGTCGAGAAACTGTCGTTTCTGCAAGCGCTGTGCTTCTACACATGTATTGGCTGAACAATGAAAGTGTACTGTAATGCATGTTTCTCCCAGCCTATACACTGTTTCTAAGGAAATGTGAACACACTGAGGAAACACTTGTGGGAGCTACTGTGACTAAAACTGAGCTTCCCTATGCATAGGGAAGCAAGAGAAATGCTGATTTCATCAAACACAGTTACATACTCAAAATCTGTACCACTGTGCCAATAGTCAAAACTCGTGCGTTCTAAAGCACGTCTCTTTAGGCAAAAAACTCATTTCTGACAACATTGCCCAAATACATCTCAGAAGTGTGCAACTTGTTTCCTGAGGTAGAAGACTTCGAGAAACTGTCGTTTCTGCAAGCGCTGTGCTTCTACACATGTATTGGCTGAACAATGAAAGAGTACTGTAATGCATGTTTCTCCCCGCAAATACACTGTTTCTAAGTAAATATGAACACACTGAGGAGACACTTGTGGGAGCTACTGTGACTAAAACTGAGCTTCTCTACGCACAGGGAAGCAAAAGAAATGCTGATTTCATCAAACACAATTACATACTCACAATCTGTACTACTGCGCAAATAGGCAAAACTAGTGCGTTCTAAAGCACGTGTCTTTAGCCAAAAAAGTCATTTCTGTTAACGATGCCCAAATGCATCTCAGAAGTGTGCAACTTGTTCCGTGAGTTAGAAAAAGTCGAGAAACTGTCGTTTCTGCAAGCGCTGTGCTTCTACACATGTATTGGCTGAACAATGAAAGAGTACTGTAATGCATGTTTCTCCCAGCAAATACACTGTTTCTAAGGAAATGTGAACACACGGAGGAGACACTTGTGGGAGCTACTGTGACTAAAACTGAGCTTTCCTATGCATAGGGAAGCAAGAGAAATGCTGATTTCATCAAACACAGTTACATACTCAAAATCTGTACCACTGCGCCAATAGGCAAAACTCGTGCATTCTAAAGCACGTCTCCTTAGGCAAAAAACTCATTTCTGACAACATTGCCCAAATACATCTCAGAAGTGTGCAACTGGTTTCCTGAGGTAGAAGACTTCGAGAAACTGTCGTTTCTGCAAGCGCTGTGCTTCTACACATGTATTGGCTGAACAATGAAAGAGTACTGTAATGCATGTTTCTCCCCGCAAATACACTGTTTCTAAGGAAATATGAGCACATTGAGGAGACACTTGTGGGAGCTACTGTGATTAAAACTGAGCTTCTCTACGCACAGGGAAGCAAGAGAAATGCTGATTTCATCAAACACAATTACATACTCACAATCTGTACTACTGCGCAAATAGGCAAAACTAGTGCGTTCTAAAGCACGTGTCTTTAGCCAAAAAAGTCATTTCTGTTAACGATGCCCAAATGCATCTCAGAAGTGTGCAACTTGTTCCGTGAATTAGAAAACGTCGAGAAACTGTCGTTTCTGCAAGCGCTGTGCTTCTACACATGTATTGGCTGAACAATGAAAGAGTACTGTAATGCATGTTTCTCCCAGCAAATACACTGTTTCTACGTAAATATGAACACACTGAGGAGACACTTATGGGAGCTACTGTGACTAAAACTGAGCTTCTCTTCGCACAGGGAAGCAAGAGAAATGCTGATTTCATCAAACACAATTACATACTCACAATCTGTACTACTGCGCAAATAGGCAAAACTAGTGCGTTCCAAAGCACGTCTCTTTAGGCAAAAAACTCATTTCTGACAACATTGCCCAAATACATCTCAGAAGTGAGCAACTTGTTCCATGAGTTAGAAAACGTCGAGAAACTGTCGTTTCTGCAAGCGCTGTGCTTCTACACATGTATTGGCTGAACAATGAAAGAGTACTGTAATGCATGTTTCTCCCAGCAAATACACTGTTTCTAAGGAAATGTGAACACACTGAGGAGACACTAGTGGGAGCTACTGTGACTAAAACTGAGCTTTCCTGTGCATAGGGAAGCAAGAGAAATGCTGATTTCATCAAACACAGTTACATACTCAAAATCTGTACCACTGCGCCAATTTGCAAAACTCGTGCATTCTAAAGCACGTACGTCTCTTAAGGCAAAAAACTCATTTCTGACAACATTGCCCAAATACATCTCAGAAGTGTGCAACTTGTTTCCTGAGGTAGAAAACGTCGAGACACTGTCGTTTCTGCAAGCGCTGTGCTTCTACACATGTATTGGCTGAACAATGAAAGAGTACTGTAATGCATGTTTCTCCCCGCAAATACACTGTTTCTAAGTAAATATGAACAAACTGAGCAGACACTTGTGGGAGCTACTGTGACTAAAACTGAGCTTCTCTACGCACAGGGAAGCAAAAGAAATGCTGATTTCATCAAACACAGTTACATACTCACAATCTGTACTACTGCGCAAATAGGCAAAACTAGTGCGTTCTAAACCACGTGTCTTTAGCCAAAAAAGTCATTTCTGTTAACGATGCCCAAATGCACCTCAGAAGTGTGCAACTTGTTTCCTGAGGTAGAAAACGTCGAGACACTGTCGTTTCTGCAAGCGCTGTGCTTCTACACATGTATTGGCTGAACAATGAAAGAGTACTGTAATGCATGTTTCTCCCAGCAAATACACTGTTTCTAAGTAAATATGAGCACATTGAGGAGACACTTGTGGGAGCTACTGTGACTAAAACTGAGCTTCCCTATGCATAGGGAAGCAAGAGAAATGCTGATTTAATCAAACGCAGTTACATACTCAAAATCTGTCCCATTGCACCAATAGGCAAAATTCGTGCATTCTAAAGCACGTCTCTTTAGGCAAAAAACTCATTTCTGACAACATTGCCCAAATACATCTCAGAAGTGTGCAACTTGTTTCCTGAGGTAGAAGACATCGAGAAACTGTCGTTTCTGCAAGCGCTGTGCTTCTACACATGTATTGGCTGAACAATGAAAGAGTACTGTAATGCATGTTTCTCCCCGCAAATACACTGTTTCTAAGTAAAAATGAACACACTGAGGAGACACTTGTGGGAGCTACTGTGACTAAAACTGAGCTTCTCTACGCACAGGGAAGCAAAAGAAATGCTGATTTCATCAAACACAGTTACATACTCACAATCTGTACTACTGCGCAAATAGGCAAAACTAGTGCGTTCTAAACCACGTGTCTTTAGCCAAAAAAGTCATTTCTGTTAACGATGCCCAAATGCACCTCAGAAGTGTGCAACTTGTTTCCTGAGGTAGAAAACGTCGAGACACTGTCGTTTCTGCAAGCGCTGTGCTTCTACACATGTATTGGCTGAACAATGAAAGAGTACTGTAATGCATGTTTCTCCCAGCAAATACACTGTTTCTAAGGAAATGTGAACACACTGAGGAGACACTTGTGGGAGCTACTGTGACTAAAACTGAGCTTCCCTATGCATAGGGAAGCAAGAGAAATGCTGATTTCATCAAACGCAGTTACATACTCAAAATCTGTCCAACTGCACCAATAGGCAAAATTCGTGCATTCTAAAGCACGTCTCTTTAGGCAAAAAACTCATTTCTGACAACATTGCCCAAATAGACCTCAGAAGTGTGCAAATTGTTTCCTGAGGTAGAAGACTTCGAGAAACTGTCGTTTCTGCAAGCGCTGTGCTTCTACACATGTATTGGCTGAACAATGAAAGAGTACTGTAATGCATGTTTCTCCCAGCAAATACACTGTTTCTAAGTAAAAATGAACACACTGAGGAGACACTTGTGGGAGCTACTGTGACTAAAACTGAGCTTCTCTATGCACAGGGCAACAAGAGAAATGCTGATTTCATCAAACACAATTACATACTCACAATCTGTACTACTGCGCAAATAGGCAAAACTAGTTCGTTCTAAAGCACGTGTCTTTAGCCAAAAAAGTCATTTCTGTTAACGATGCCCAAATGCATCTCAGAAGTATGCAACTTGTTCCGTGAGTTAGAAAACGTCGAGAAACTGTCGTTTCTGCAAGCGCTGTGCTTCTACACATGTACTGGCTGAACAATGAAAGAGTACTGTAATGCATATTTCTCCCAGCAAATACACTGTTTCTAAGGAAATGTGAACACACTGAGGAGACACTTGTGGGAGCTACTGTGACTAAAACTGAGCTTTCCTATGCATAGGGAAGCAAGAGAAATGCTGATTTCATCAAACACAGTTACATACTCAAAATCTGTACCACTGCGCCAATAGGCAAAACTCGTGCGTTCTAAAGCACGTCTCTTTAGGCAAAAAACTCATTTCTGACAACATTGCCCAAATACATCTCAGGAGTGTGCAACTTGTTTCCTGAGGTAGAAGACTTCGAGAAACTGTCGTTTCTGCAAGCGCTGTGCTTCTACACATGTATTGGCTGAACAATGAAAGAGTACTGTAATGCATGTTTCTCCCAGCAAACACACTGTTTCTAAGGAAATGTGAACACACTGAGGAGACACTTGTGGGAGCTACTGTGACTAAAACTGAACTTCCCTATGCATAGGGAAGCAAGAGAAATGCTGATTTCATCAAACACAGTTACATACTCAAAATCTGTACCACTGCTCCAATAGGCAAAACTCGTGCGTTCTAAAGCTCGTCTCTTTAGGCAAAAAACTCATTTCTGACAACATTGCCCAAATACATCTCAGAAGTGTGCAACTTGTTTCCTGAGGTAGAAAACGTCGAGACACTGTCGTTTCTGCAAGCGCTGTGCTTCTACACATGTATTGGCTGAACAATGAAAGAGTACTGTAATGCATGTTTCTCCCCGCAAATACACTGTTTCTAAGTAAATATGAACAAACTGAGCAGACACTTGTGGGAGCTACTGTGACTAAAACTGAGCTTCTCTACGCACAGGGAAGCAAAAGAAATGCTGATTTCATCAAACACAGTTACATACTCACAATCTGTACTACTGCGCAAATAGGCAAAACTAGTGCGTTCTAAACCACGTGTCTTTAGCCAAAAAAGTCATTTCTGTTAACGATGCCCAAATGCACCTCAGAAGTGTGCAACTTGTTTCCTGAGGTAGAAAACGTCGAGACACTGTCGTTTCTGCAAGCGCTGTGCTTCTACACATGTATTGGCTGAACAATGAAAGAGTACTGTAATGCATGTTTCTCCCAGCAAATACACTGTTTCTAAGTAAATATGAGCACATTGAGGAGACACTTGTGGGAGCTACTGTGACTAAAACTGAGCTTCCCTATGCATAGGGAAGCAAGAGAAATGCTGATTTAATCAAACGCAGTTACATACTCAAAATCTGTCCCACTGCACCAATAGGCAAAATTCGTGCATTCTAAAGCACGTCTCTTTAGGCAAAAAACTCATTTCTGACAACATTGCCCAAATACATCTCAGAAGTGTGCAACTTGTTTCCTGAGGTAGAAGACATCGAGAAACTGTCGTTTCTGCAAGCGCTGTGCTTCTACACATGTATTGGCTGAACAATGAAAGAGTACTGTAATGCATGTTTCTCCCTGCAAATACACTGTTTCTAAGTAAAAATGAACACACTGAGGAGACACTTGTGGGAGCTACTGTGACTAAAACTGAGCTTCTCTACGCACAGGGAAACAAGAGAAATGCTGATTTCATCAAACACAATTACATACTCACAATCTGTACTACTGCGCAAATAGGCAAAACTAGTGCGTTCTAAAGCACGTGTCTTTAGCCAAAAAAGTCATTTCTGTTAACGATGCCCAAATGCATCTCAGAAGTGTACAACTTGTTCCGTGAGTTAGAAAACGTCGAGAAACTGTCGTTTCTGCAAGCGCTGTGCTTCTACACATGTATTGGCTGAACAATGAAAGAGTACTGTAATGCATGTTTCTCCCAGCAAATACACTGTTTCTAAGGAAATGTGAACACACTGAGGAGACACTTGTGGGAGCTACTGTGACTAAAATGAGCTTCTCTACGCACAGGGAAGCAAGGGAAATGCTGATTTCATCAAACACAATTACATACTCACAATCTGTACTATTGCGCAAATAGGCAAAACTAGTGCGTTCCAAAGCACGTCTCTTTAGGCAAAAAACTCATTTCTGACAACATTGCCCAAATACATCTCAGAAGTGTGCAACTTGTTCCGTGAGTTAGAATACGTAGAGAAACTGTCGTTTCTGCAAGCGCTGTGCTTCTACACATGTATTGGCTGAACAATGAAAGAGTACTGTAATGCATGTTTCTCCCAGCAAATACACTGTTTCTAAGTAAATATGAGCACATTGAGGAGACACTTGTGGGAGCTACTGTGAATAAAACTGAGCTTCTCTACGCACAGGGAAGCAAGAGAAATGCTGATTTCATCAAACACAATTGCATACTCACAATCTGTACTACTGCGCAAATAGGCAAAACTAGTACGTTCTAAAGCACGTGTCTTTAGCCAAAAAAGTCATTTCTGTTAACGATGCCCAAATGCATCTCAGAAGTGTGCAACTTGTTCCGTGAGTTAGAAAACGTCGAGAAACTGTCGTTTCTGCAAGCGCTGTGGTTCTACACATGTATTGGCTGAACAATGAAAGAGTACTGTAATGCATGTTTCTCCCAGCAAATACACTGTTTCTAAGGAAATGTGAACACACTGAGGAGACAATTGAGGGAGCTACTGTGACTAAAACTGAGCTTCCCTATGCATAGGGAAGCAAGAGAAATGCTGATTTCATCAAACACAATTACATACTCAAAATCTGTGCCACTGCGCCAATAGGCAAAACTCGTGCGTTGTAAAGCACGTCTCTTTAGGCAAAAAACTCATTTCTGACAACATTGCCCAAATACATCTCAGAAGTGTGCAACTTGTTTCCTGAGGTAGAAGACATCGAGAAACTGTCGTTTCTGCAAGCGCTGTGCTTCTACACATGTATTGGCTGAACAATGAAAGAGTACTGTAATGCATGTTTCTCCCAGCAAATACACTGTTTCTAAGTAAATATGAGCACATTGAGGAGACACTTGTGGGAGCTACTGTGACTAAAACTGAGCTTCCCTACGCACAGGGAAGCAAGATAAATGCTGATTTCATCAAACACAATTACATACTCACAATCTGTACTACTGTGCAATTACGCAAAACTAGTGCGTTCTACAGCACGTGTCTTTAGCCAAAAAAGTCATTTCTGTTAACGATGCCCAAATGCATCTCAGAAGTGTGCAACTTGTTCCGTGAGTTAAAAAACGTCGAGAAACTGTCGTTTCTGCAAGCGCTGTGCTTCTACACATGTATTGGCTGAACAATGAAAGAGTACTGTAATGCATGTTTCTCCCAGCAAATACACTGTTTCTAAGGAAATGTGAACACACTGAGGAGACACTTGTGGGAGCTACTGTGACTAAAACTGAGCTTCTCTACGCACAGGGAAGCAAGAGAAATGCTGATTTCATCAAACACAATTACATACTCAAAATATGTGCCACTGCGCCAATAGGCAAAACTAGTGCGTTCTAAAGCACGTCTCTTTAGGCAAAAAACTCATTTCTGACAACATTGCCCAAATACATCTCAGAAGTGTGCAACTTGTTTCCTGAGGTAGAAGACTTCGAGAAACTGTCGTTTCTGCATGCGCTGTGCTTCTACACATGTATTGGCTGAACAATGAAAGAGTACTGTAATGCATGTTTCTCCCAGCAAATACACTGTTTCTAAGTAAATATGAGCACATTGAGGAGACACTTGTGGGAGCTACTGTAACTAAAACTGAGCTTCTCTACGCAAAGGGAAGCAAGAGAAATGCTGATTTCATCAAACACAATTACATACTCACAATCTGTACTACTGCGCAAATAGGCAAAACGTGTGCGTTCTAAAGCACGTCTCTTTAGGAAAAAAACTCATTTCTGACAACATTGCCCAAATACATCTTAGAAGTGTGCAACTTGTTCCGTGAGTTAGAATACGTCGAGAAACTGTTGTTTCTGCAAGCGCTGTGCTTCTACACATGTATTGGCTGAACAATGAAAGAGTACTGTAATGCATGTTTCTCCCAGCAAATACACTGTTTCTAAGGAAATATGAGCACATTGAGGAGACACTTGTGGGAGCTACTGTGACTAAAACTGAGCTTCTCTACGCACAGGGAAGCAAGAGAAATGCTGATTTCATCAAACACAATTACATACTCACAATCTGTACTACTGCGCAAATAGGCAAAACTAGTGCGTTCTAAAGCACGTCTCTTTAGGCAAAAAACTCATTTCCGTTAACGATGCCCAAATGCATCTCAGAAGTGTGCAACTTGTTCCGTGAGTTAGAAAACGTCGAGAAACTGTCGTTTCTGCAAGCACTGTGCTTCTACACATGTATTGGCTGAACAATGAAAGAGTACTGTAATGCATGTTTCTCCCAGCAAATACACTGTTTCTAAGGAAATGTGAACACACTGAGGAGACAATTGAGGGAGCTACTGTGACTAAAACTGAGCTTCCCTATGCATAGGGAAGCAAGAGAAATGCTGATTTCATCAAACACAATTACATACTCAAAATCTGTGCCACTGCGCCAATAGGCAAAACTCGTGCGTTGTAAAGCACGTCTCTTTAGGCAAAAAACTCATTTCTGACAACATTGCCCAAATACATCTCAGAAGTGTGCAACTTGTTTCCTGAGGTAGAAGACATCGAGAAACTGTCGTTTCTGCAAGCGCTGTGCTTCTACACATGTATTGGCTGAACAATGAAAGAGTACTGTAATGCATGTTTCTCCCAGCAAATACACTGTTTCTAAGTAAATATGAGCACATTGAGGAGACACTTGTGGGAGCTACTGTGACTAAAACTGAGCTTCCCTACGCACAGGGAAGCAAGATAAATGCTGATTTCATCAAACACAATTACATACTCACAATCTGTACTACTGCGCAATTACGCAAAACTAGTGCGTTCTACAGCACGTGTCTTTAGCCAAAAAAGTCATTTCTGTTAACGATGCCCAAATGCATCTCAGAAGTGTGCAACTTGTTCCGTGAGTTAAAAAACGTCGAGAAACTGTCGTTTCTGCAAGCGCTGTGCTTCTACACATGTATTGGCTGAACAATGAAAGAGTACTGTAATGCATGTTTCTCCCAGCAAATACACTGTTTCTAAGGAAATGTGAACACACTGAGGAGACACTTGTGGGAGCTACTGTGACTAAAACTGAGCTTCTCTACGCACAGGGAAGCAAGAGAAATGCTGATTTCATCAAACACAATTACATACTCAAAATATGTGCCACTGCGCCAATAGGCAAAACTAGTGCGTTCTAAAGCACGTCTCTTTAGGCAAAAAACTCATTTCTGACAACATTGCCCAAATACATCTCAGAAGTGTGCAACTTGTTTCCTGAGGTAGAAGACTTCGAGAAACTGTCGTTTCTGCATGCGCTGTGCTTCTACACATGTATTGGCTGAACAATGAAAGAGTACTGTAATGCATGTTTCTCCCAGCAAATACACTGTTTCTAAGTAAATATGAGCACATTGAGGAGACACTTGTGGGAGCTACTGTGACTAAAACTGAGCTTCTCTACGCAAAGGGAAGCAAGAGAAATGCTGATTTCATCAAACACAATTACATACTCACAATCTGTACTACTGCGCAAATAGGCAAAACGTGTGCGTTCTAAAGCACGTCTCTTTAGGAAAAAAACTCATTTCTGACAACATTGCCCAAATACATCTTAGAAGTGTGCAACTTGTTCCGTGAGTTAGAATACGTCGAGAAACTGTTGTTTCTGCAAGCGCTGTGCTTCTACACATGTATTGGCTGAACAATGAAAGAGTACTGTAATGCATGTTTCTCCCAGCAAATACACTGTTTCTAAGGAAATATGAGCACATTGAGGAGACACTTGTGGGAGCTACTGTGACTAAAACTGAGCTTCTCTACGCACAGGGAAGCAAGAGAAATGCTGATTTCATCAAACACAATTACATACTCACAATCTGTACTACTGCGCAAATAGGCAAAACTAGTGCGTTCTAAAGCACGTCTCTTTAGGCAAAAAACTCATTTCCGTTAACGATGCCCAAATGCATCTCAGAAGTGTGCAACTTGTTCCGTGAGTTAGAAAACGTCGAGAAACTGTCGTTTCTGCAAGCACTGTGCTTCTACACATGTATTGGCTGAACAATGAAAGAGTACTGTAATGCATGTTTCTCCCAGCAAATACACTGTTTCTAAGGAAATGTGAACACACTGAGGAGACACTTGAGGGAGCTACTGTGACTAAAACTGAGCTTCCCTATGCATAGGGAAGCAAGAGAAATGCTGATTTCATCAAACACAATTACATACTCAAAATCTGTGCCACTGCGCCAATAGGCAAAACTCGTGCGTTCTAAAGCACATCTCTTTAGGCAAAAAACTCATTTCTGAAAACATTGCCCAAATACATCTCAGAAGTGTGCAACTCGTTTCCTGAGGTAGAAGACTTTGAGAAACTGTCGTTTCTGCAAGCGCTGTGCTTCTACACATGTATTGGCTGAACAATGAAAGAGTACTGTAATGCCTGATTCTCCCAGACAATACACTGTTTCTAAGTAAATATGAGCACATTGAGGAGACACTTGTGGGAGCTACTGTGACTAAAACTGAGCTTCCCTACGCACAGGGAAGCAAGATAAATGCTGATTTCATCAAACACAATTACATACTCACAATCTGTACTACTGCGCAATTACGCAAAACTAGTGCGTTCTACAGCACGTGTCTTTAGCCAAAAAAGTCATTTCTGTTAACGATGCCCAAATGCATCTCAGAAGTGTGCAACTTGTTCCGTGAGTTAAAAAACGTCGAGAAACTGTCGTTTCTGCAAGCGCTGTGCTTCTACACATGTATTGGCTGAACAATGAAAGAGTACTGTAATGCATGTTTCTCCCAGCATATACACTGTTTCTAAGGAAATGTGAACACACTGAGGAGACACTTGTGGGAGCTACTGTGACTAAAACTGAGCTTCTCTACGCACAGGGAAGCAAGAGAAATGCTGATTTCATCAAACACAATTACATACTCAAAATATGTGCCACTGCGCCAATAGGCAAAACTAGTGCGTTCTAAAGCACGTCTCTTTAGGCAAAAAACTCATTTCTGACAACATTGCCCAAATACATCTCAGAAGTGTGCAACTTGTTTCCTGAGGTAGAAGACTTCGAGAAACTGTCGTTTCTGCATGCGCTGTGCTTCTACACATGTATTGGCTGAACAATGAAAGAGTACTGTAATGCATGTTTCTCCCAGCAAATACACTGTTTCTAAGTAAATATGAGCACATTGAGGAGACACTTGTGGGAGCTACTGTGACTAAAACTGAGCTTCTCTACGCAAAGGGAAGCAAGAGAAATGCTGATTTCATCAAACACAATTACATACTCACAATCTGTACTACTGCGCAAATAGGCAAAACGTGTGCGTTCTAAAGCACGTCTCTTTAGGAAAAAAACTCATTTCTGACAACATTGCCCAAATACATCTTAGAAGTGTGCAACTTGTTCCGTGAGTTAGAATACGTCGAGAAACTGTTGTTTCTGCAAGCGCTGTGCTTCTACACATGTATTGGCTGAACAATGAAAGAGTACTGTAATGCATGTTTCTCCCAGCAAATACACTGTTTCTAAGGAAATATGAGCACATTGAGGAGACACTTGTGGGAGCTACTGTGACTAAAACTGAGCTTCTCTACGCACAGGGAAGCAAGAGAAATGCTGATTTCATCAAACACAATTACATACTCACAATCTGTACTACTGCGCAAATAGGCAAAACTAGTGCGTTCTAAAGCACGTCTCTTTAGGCAAAAAACTCATTTCCGTTAACGATGCCCAAATGCATCTCAGAAGTGTGCAACTTGTTCCGTGAGTTAGAAAACGTCGAGAAACTGTCGTTTCTGCAAGCACTGTGCTTCTACACATGTATTGGCTGAACAATGAAAGAGTACTGTAATGCATGTTTCTCCCAGCAAATACACTGTTTCTAAGGAAATGTGAACACACTGAGGAGACACTTGAGGGAGCTACTGTGACTAAAACTGAGCTTCCCTATGCATAGGGAAGCAAGAGAAATGCTGATTTCATCAAACACAATTACATACTCAAAATCTGTGCCACTGCGCCAATAGGCAAAACTCGTGCGTTCTAAAGCACATCTCTTTAGGCAAAAAACTCATTTCTGAAAACATTGCCCAAATACATCTCAGAAGTGTGCAACTCGTTTCCTGAGGTAGAAGACTTTGAGAAACTGTCGTTTCTGCAAGCGCTGTGCTTCTACACATGTATTGGCTGAACAATGAAAGAGTACTGTAATGCCTGATTCTCCCAGACAATACACTGTTTCTAAGTAAATATGAGCACATTGAGGAGACACTTGTGGGAGCTACTGTGACTAAAACTGAGCTTCTCTACGCACAGGGAAGCAAGAGAAATGCTGATTTCTTCAAACACAATTACATACTCACAATCTGTACTACTGATCAAATAGGCAAAACTAGTGTGTTCTAAAGCACGTGTCTTTAGCCAAAAAAGTCATTTCTGTTAATGATGCCCAAATGCATCTCAGAAGTGTGCAACTTGTTCCGTGAGTTAGAAAACGTCGAGAAACTGTCGTTTCTGCAAGCACTGTGCTTCTACACATGTATTGGCTGAACAATGAAAGAGTACTGTAATGCATGTTTCTCCCAGCAAATACACTGTTTCTAAGGAAATGTGAACACACTGAGGAGACAATTGAGGGAGCTACTGTGACTAAAACTGAGCTTCCCTATGCATAGGGAAGCAAGAGAAATGCTGATTTCATCAAACACAATTACATACTCAAAATCTGTGCCACTGCGCCAATAGGCAAAACTCGTGCGTTGTAAAGCACGTCTCTTTAGGCAAAAAACTCATTTCTGACAACATTGCCCAAATACATCTCAGAAGTGTGCAACTTGTTTCCTGAGGTAGAAGACATCGAGAAACTGTCGTTTCTGCAAGCGCTGTGCTTCTACACATGTATTGGCTGAACAATGAAAGAGTACTGTAATGCATGTTTCTCCCAGCAAATACACTGTTTCTAAGTAAATATGAGCACATTGAGGAGACACTTGTGGGAGCTACTGTGACTAAAACTGAGCTTCTCTACGCACAGGGAAGCAAGAGAAATGCTGATTTCATCAAACACAATTACATACTCACAATCTGTACTACTGCGCAAATAGGCAAAACTAGTGCGTTCTACAGCACGTGTCTTTAGCCAAAAAAGTCATTTCTGTTAACGATGCCGAAATGCATCTCAGAAGTGTGCAACTTGTTCCGTGAGTTAAAAAACGTCGAGAAACTGTCGTTTCTGCAAGCGCTGTGCTTCTAAACATGTATTGGCTGAACAATGAAAGAGTACTGTAATGCATGTTTCTCCCAGCAAATACACTGTTTCTAAGGAAATGTGAACACACTGAGGAGACACTTGTGGGAGCTACTGTGACTAAAACTGAGCTTCTCTACGCACAGGGAAGCAAGAGAAATGCTGATTTCATCAAACACAATTACATACTCAAAATCTGTGCCACTGCGCCAATAGGCAAAACTAGTGCGTTCTAAAGCACGTCTCTTTAGGCAAAAAACTCATTTCTGACAACATTGCCCAAATACATCTCAGAAGTGTGCAACTTGTTTCCTGAGGTAGAAGACTTCGAGAAACTGTCGTTTCTGCATGCGCTGTGCTTCTACACATGTATTGGCTGAACAATGAAAGAGTACTGTAATGCATGTTTCTCCCAGCAAATACACTGTTTCTAAGTAAATATGAGCACATTGAGGAGACACTTGTGGGAGCTACTGTGACTAAAACTGAGCTTCTCTACGCAAAGGGAAGCAAGAGAAATGCTGATTTCATCAAACACAATTACATACTCACAATCTGTACTACTGCGCAAATAGGCAAAACGTGTGCGTTCTAAAGCACGTCTCTTTAGGAAAAAAACTCATTTCTGACAACATTGCCCAAATACATCTTAGAAGTGTGCAACTTGTTCCGTGAGTTAGAATACGTCGAGAAACTGTTGTTTCTGCAAGCGCTGTGCTTCTACACATGTATTGGCTGAACAATGAAAGAGTACTGTAATGCATGTTTCTCCCAGCAAATACACTGTTTCTAAGGAAATATGAGCACATTGAGGAGACACTTGTGGGAGCTACTGTGACTAAAACTGAGCTTCTCTACGCACAGGGAAGCAAGAGAAATGCTGATTTCATCAAACACAATTACATACTCACAATCTGTACTACTGCGCAAATAGGCAAAACTAGTGCGTTCTAAAGCACGTCTCTTTAGGCAAAAAACTCATTTCTGTTAACGATGCCCAAATGCATCTCAGAAGTGTGCAACTTGTTCCGTGAGTTAGAAAACGTCGAGAAACTGTCGTTTCTGCAAGCACTGTGCTTCTACACATGTATTGGCTGAACAATGAAAGAGTACTGTAATGCATGTTTCTCCCAGCAAATACACTGTTTCTAAGGAAATGTGAACACACTGAGGAGACACTTGAGGGAGCTACTGTGACTAAAACTGAGCTTCCCTATGCATAGGGAAGCAAGAGAAATGCTGATTTCATCAAACACAATTACATACTCAAAATCTGTGCCACTGCGCCAATAGGCAAAACTCGTGCGTTCTAAAGCACATCTCTTTAGGCAAAAAACTCATTTCTGAAAACATTGCCCAAATACATCTCAGAAGTGTGCAACTCGTTTCCTGAGGTAGAAGACTTTGAGAAACTGTCGTTTCTGCAAGCGCTGTGCTTCTACACATGTATTGGCTGAACAATGAAAGAGTACTGTAATGCCTGATTCTCCCAGACAATACACTGTTTCTAAGTAAATATGAGCACATTGAGGAGACACTTGTGGGAGCTACTGTGACTAAAACTGAGCTTCTCTACGCACAGGGAAGCAAGAGAAATGCTGATTTCTTCAAACACAATTACATACTCACAATCTGTACTACTGATCAAATAGGCAAAACTAGTGTGTTCTAAAGCACGTGTCTTTAGCCAAAAAAGTCATTTCTGTTAATGATGCCCAAATGCATCTCAGAAGTGTGCAACTTGTTCCGTGAGTTAGAAAACGTCGAGAAACTGTCGTTTCTGCAAGCACTGTGCTTCTACACATGTATTGGCTGAACAATGAAAGAGTACTGTAATGCATGTTTCTCCCAGCAAATACACTGTTTCTAAGGAAATGTGAACACACTGAGGAGACACTTGTGGGAGCTACTGTGACTAAAACTGAGTTTCCCTATGCGCCAGGAAGCAAGAGAAATGCTGATTACATCAAACACAGTTACATACTCAAAATCTGTACCACTGCGCCAATAGTCAAAACTCGTGTGTTCTAAAGCACGTCTCTTTAGGCAAAAAACTCATTTCTGACAACATTGCCCAAATACATCTCAGAAGTGTGCAACTTGTTTCCTGAGGTAGAAGACTTCGAGAAACGGTCGTTTCTGCAAGCGCTGTGCTTCTACACATGTATTGGCTGAACAATGAAAGAGTACTGTAATGCATGTTTCTCCCAGCAAATACACTGTTTCTAAGGAAATGTGAACACACTGAGGAGACACTTGTGGGAGCTACTGTGACTAAAACTGAGCTTCCCTATGCATAGGGAAGCAAGAGAAATGCTGATTTCATCAAACACAGTTACATACTCAAAATCTGTACCACTGCGCCAATAGGCAAAACTCGTGCGTTGTAAAGCACGTCTCTTTAGCAAAAAACTCATTTCTGACAACATTGCCCAAATACATCTCAGAAGTGTGCAACTTGTTTCCTGAGGTAGAAGACTTCGAGAAACTGTCGTTTCTGCAAGCGCTGTGCTTCTACACATGTATTGGCTGAACAATGAAAGAGTACTGTAATGCATGTTTATCCCAGCAAATACACTGTTTCTAAGGAAATATGAGCACATTGAGGAGACATTTGTGGGAGCTACTGTGACTAAAACTGAGCTTCTCTACGCACAGGGAAGCAAGAGAAATGCTGATTTCATCAAACACAATTACATACTCACAATCTGTACTACTGCGCAAATAGGTCAAAACTAGTGCGTTCTAAAGAACGTGTCTTTAGCCACAAAAGTCATTTCTGTTAACGATGCCCAAATGCATCTCAGAAGTGTGTAACTCGTTCCGTGAGTTAGAAAACGTCGAGAAACTGTCGTTTCTGCAAGCGCTGTGCTTCTACACATGTATTGGCTGAACAATGAAAGAGTACTGTAATGCATGATTCTCCCCGCAAATACACTGTTTCTAAGTAAATATGAACACACTGAGGAGACACTTGTGGGAGTTACTGTGACTAAAACTGAGCTTCTCTACGCACAGGGAAGCAAGAGAAGTTCTGATTTCATCAAACACAATTACATACTCACAATCTGTACCACTGCGCAAATAGGCAAAACTAGTGCGTTCTAAAGCACGTCTCTTTATGCAAAAAACTCATTTCTGACAACATTGCCCAAATACATCTCAGAAGTGTGCAACTTGTTCCGTGAGTTAGAAAACGTCGAGAAACTGTTGTTTCTGCAAGCGCTGTGCTTCTACACATGTATTGGCTGAACAATGAAAGAGTACTGTAATGCATGTTTCTCCCAGCAAATACACTGTTTCTAAGGAAATGTGAACACACTGAGGAGACACTTGTGGGAGCTACTGTGACTAAACCTGAGCTTCCCTATGCATAGGGAAGCAAGAGAAATGCTGATTTCATCAAACACAGTTACATACTCAAAATCTGTACCACTGCGCCAATAGGCAAACCTCGTGCGTTCTAAAGCACGTCTCTTTAGGCAAAAAACTCATTTCTGATAACATTGCCCAAATACATCTCAGAAGTGTGCAACTTGTTTCCTGAGGTAGAAGACTTCGAGAAACTGTCGTTTCTGCAAGCGCTGTGCTTCTACACATATATTGGCTGAACAATGAAAGAGTACTGTAATGCATGTTTCTCCCAGCAAATACACTGTTTCTAAGTAAATATGAGCACATTGAGGAGACACTAGTGGGAGCTACTGTGACTAAAACTGAGCTTCTCTACGCACAGGGAAGCAAGAGAAATGCTGATTTCATCAAACACAATTACATACTCACAATCTGTACTACTGCGCAAATAGGCAAAACTAGTGCGTTCTAAAGCACGTCTCTTTAGGCAAAAAACTCATTTCTGACAACATTGCCCAAATACATCTCAGAAGTGTGCAACTTGTTCCGTGAGTTAGAAAACGTCGAGAAACTGTTGTTTCTGCAAGCGCTGTGCTTCTACACATGTATTGGCTGAACAATGAAAGAGTACTGTAATGCATGTTTCTCCCAGCAAATACACTGTTTCTAAGGAAATGTGAACACACTGAGGAGACACTTGTGGGAGATACTGTGACTAAAACTGAGCTTCCCTATGCATAGGGAAGCAAGAGAAATGCTGATTTCATCAAACACAGTTACATACTCAAAATCTGTACCACTGCGCCAATAGGCAAAACTCGTGCGTTCTAAAGCACGTCTCTTTAGGCAAAAAACTCATTTCTGACAACAATGCCCAAATACATCTCAGAAGTGTGCAACTTGTTTCCTGATGTAGAAGACTTCGAGAAACTGTCGTTTCTGCAAGCGCTGTGCTTCTACACATGTATTGGCTAAACAATGAAAGAGTACTGTAATGCATGTTTCTCCCAGCAAATACACTGTTTCTAAGGAAATATGAGCACATTGTGGAGACACTTGTGGGAGCTACTGTGACTAAAACTGAGCTTCTCTACGCACAGGGAAGCAAGAGAAATGCTGATTTCATCAAACACAATTACATACTCACAATCTGTACTACTGCGCAAATAGGTCAAAACTAGTGCGTTCTAAAGCACGTGTCTTTAGCCACAAAAGTCATTTCTGTTAACGATGCCCAAATGCATCTCAGAAGTGTGCAACTTGTTCCGTGAGTTAGAAAACGTCGAGAAACTGTCGTTTCTGCAAGCGCTGTCCTTCTTCACATGTATTGGCTGAACAATGAAAGAGTACTGTAATGCATGTTTCTCCCCGCAAATACACTGTTTCTAAGTAAATATGAACACACTGAGGAGACACTTGTGGGAGTTACTGTGACTAAAACTGAGCTTCTCTACGCACAGGGAAGCAAGAGAAATGCTGATTTCATCAAAAACAATTACATACTCACAATCTGTACTACTGCGCAAATAGGCAAAACTAGTGCGTTCTAAAGCACGTCTCTTTAGGCAAAAAACTCATTTCTGACAACATTGCCCAAATACATCTCAGAAGTGTGCAACTTGTTCCGTGAGTTAGAAAACGTCGAGAAACTGTTGTTTCTGCAAGCGCTGTGCTTCTACACATGTATTGGCTGAACAATGAAAGAGTACTGTAATGCATGTTTCTCCCAGCAAATACACTGTTTCTAAGGAAATGTGAACACACTGAGGAGACACTTGTGGGAGCTACTGTGACTAAAACTGAGCTTCCCTATGCATAGGGAAGCAAGAGAAATGCTGATTTCAACAAACACAGTTACATACTCAAAATCTGTACCACTGCACCAATAGGCAAAACTCGTGCGTTGTAAAGCACGTCTCTTTAGGCAAAAAACTCATTTCTGACAACATTTCCCAAATACATCTCAGAAGTGTGCAACTTGTTTCCTGAGGTAGAAGACTTCGAGAAACTGTCGTTTCTGCAAGCGCTGTGCTTCTACACATGTATTGGCTGAACAATGAAAGAGTACTGTAATGCATGTTTCTCCCAGCAAATACACTGTTTCTAAGTAAATATGAGCACATTGAGGAGACACTTGTGGGAGCTACTCTGACTAAAACTGAGCTTCTCTACGCACAGGGAAGCAAGAGAAATGCTGATTTCATCAAACACAATTACATACTCACAATCTGTACTACTTCGCAAATAGGCAAAACTAGTGCGTTCTAAAGCATGTGTCTTTAGCCAAAAAAGTCATTTCTGTTAACGATGCCCAAATGCATCTCAGAAGTGTGCAACTTGTTCCGTGAGTTTGAAAACGTCGAGAAACTGTCGTTTCTGCAAGTGCTGTGCTTCTACACATGTATTGGCTGAACAATGAAAGAGTACTGTAATGCATGTTTCTCCCAGCAAATACACTGTTTCTAAGGAAATATGAACACATTGAGGAGACAATTGTGGGAGCTACTGTGACTAAAACTGAGCTTCTCTACGCACAGGGAAGCAAGAGAAATGCTGATTTCATCAAACACAATTACATACTCACAATCTGTACTACTGCGCAAATAGGTCAAAACTAGTGCCTTCTAAAGCACGTGTCTTTAGCCACAAAAGTCATTTCTGTTAACGATGCCCAAATGCATCTCAGAAGTGTGCAACTTGTTCCGTGAGTTAGAAAACGTCGAGAAACTGTCGTTTCTGCAAGTGCTGTGCTTCTACACATGTATTGGCTGAACAATGAAAGAGTACTGTAATGCATGTTTCTCCCAGCAAATACACTGTTTCTAAGGAAATATGAACACATTGAGGAGACAATTGTGGGAGCTACTGTGACTAAAACTGAGCTTCTCTACGCACAGGGAAGCAAGAGAAATGCTGATTTCATCAAACACAATTACATACTCACAATCTGTACTACTGCGCAAATAGGTCAAAACTAGTGCCTTCTAAAGCACGTGTCTTTAGCCACAAAAGTCATTTCTGTTAACGATGCCCAAATGCATCTCAGAAGTGTGCAACTTGTTCCGTGAGTTAGAAAACGTCGAGAAACTGTCGTTTCTGCAAGTGCTGTGCTTCTACACATGTATTGGCTGAACAATGAAAGAGTACTGTAATGCATGTTTCTCCCAGCAAATACACTGTTTCTAAGGAAATATGAACACATTGAGGAGACAATTGTGGGAGCTACTGTGACTAAAACTGAGCTTCTCTACGCACAGGGAAGCAAGAGAAATGCTGATTTCATCAAACACAATTACATACTCACAATCTGTACTACTGCGCAAATAGGTCAAAACTAGTGCCTTCTAAAGCACGTGTCTTTAGCCACAAAAGTCATTTCTGTTAACGATGCCCAAATGCATCTCAGAAGTGTGCAACTTGTTCCTTGAGTTAGAAAACGTCGAGAAACTGTCGTTTCTGCAAGCGCTGTGCTTCTACACATGTATTGGCTGAACAATGAAAGAGTACTGTAATGCATGTTTCTCCCAGCAAATATACTGTTTCTAAGTAAATATGAGCACATTGAGGAGACACTTGTGGGAGCTACTGTGACTAAAACTGAGCTTCTCTACGCACAGGGAAGCAAGAGAAATGCTGATTTCATCAAACACAATTACATACTCACAATCTGTACTACTGCGCAAATAGGCAAAACTAGTGCGTTCTAAAGCACGTGTCTTTAGCCAAAAAAGTCATTTCTGTTAACGATGCCCAAATGCATCTCAGAAGTGTACAACTTGTTCCGTGAGTTAGAATACGTCGAGAAACTGTCGTTTCTGCAAGCGCTGTGCTTCTACACATGTATTGGCTGAACAATGAAAGAGTACTGTAATGCATGTTTCTCCCAGCAAATACACTGTTTCTAAGGAAATGTGAACACACTGAGGAGACACTTGTGGGAGCTACTGTGACTAAAACTGAGCTTCCCTATGCATAGCGAAGCAAGAGAAATGCTGATTTCATCAAACACAGTTACATACTCAAAGTCTGTACCACTGCGCCGATAGGCAAAACTCGTGCGTTCTAAAGCACGTCTCTTTAGGCAAAAAACTCATTTCTGACAACATTGCCCAAATACATCTCAGAAGTGTGCAACTTGTTTCCTGAGGTAGAAGACTTCGAGAAACTGTCGTTTCTGCAAGCGCTGTGCTTCTACACATGTATTGGCTGAACAATGAAAGAGTACTGTAATGCATGTTTCTCCCAGCAAATACACTGTTTCTAAGGAAATATGAGCACATTGAGGAGACACTTGTGGGAGCTACTGTGACTAAAACTGAGCTTCTCTACGCACAGGGAAGCAAGAGAAATGCTGATTTCATCAAACACAATTACATACTCACAATCTGTACTACTGCGCATATAGGCAAAACTAGTGCGTTCTAAAGCACGTGTCTTTAGTCAAAAAAGTCATTTCTGTTAACGATGCCCAAATGCATCTCAGAAGTGTACAACTTGTTCCGTGAGTTAGAATACGTCGAGAAACTGTCGTTTCTGCAAGCGCTGTGCTTCTACACATGTATTGGCTGAACAATGAAAGAGTACTGTAATGCATGTTTCTCCCAGCAAATACACTGTTTCTAAGGAAATGTGAACACACTGAGGAGACACTTGTGGGAGCTACTGTGACTAAAACTGAGCTTCCCTATGCATAGCGAAGCAAGAGAAATGCTGATTTCATCAAACACAGTTACATACTCAAAATCTGTACCACTGCGCCAATAGGCAAAACTCGTGCGTTGTAAAGCACGTCTCTTTAGGCAAAAAACTCATTTCTGACAAAATTTCCCAAATACATCTCAGAAGTGTGCAACTTGTTTCCTGAGGTAGAAGACTTCGAGAAACTGTCGTTTCTGCAAGCGCTGTGCTTCTACACATGTATTGGCTGAACAATGAAAGAGTACTGTAATGCATGTTTCTCCCAGCAAATACACTGTTTCTAAGGAAATATGAGCACATTGAGGAGACACTTGTGGGAGCTACTCTGACTAAAACTGAGCTTCTCTACGCACAGGGAAGCAAGAGAAATGCTGATTTCATCAAACACAATTACATACTCACAATCTGTACTACTTCGCAAATAGGCAAAACTAGTGCGTTCTAAAGCATGTGTCTTTAGCCAAAAAAGTCATTTCTGTTAACGATGCCCAAATGCATCTCAGAAGTGTGCAACTTGTTCCGTGAGTTAGAAAACGTCGAGAAACTGTCGTTTCTGCAAGCGCTGTGCTTCTACACATGTATTGGCTGAACAATGAAAGAGTACTGTAATACATGTTTCTCCCAGCAAATACACTGTTTCTAAGGAAATATGAGCACATTGAGGAGACAATTGTGGGAGCTACTGTGACTAAAACTGAGCTTCTCTACGCACAAGGAAAGAAAGAGAAATGCTGATTTCATCAAACACAATTACATACTCACAATCTGTACTACTGCGCAAATAGGTCAAAACTAGTGCGTTCTAAAGCACGTGTCTTTAGCCACAAAAGTCATTTCTGCTAACGATGCCCAAATGCATCTCAGAAGTGTGCAACTTGTTCCTTGAGTTAGAAAACGTCGAGAAACTGTCGTTTCTGCAAGCGCTGTGCTTCTACACATGTATTGGCTGAACAATGAAAGAGTACTGTAATGCATGTTTCTCCCAGCAAATACACTGTTTCTAAGGAAATATGAGCACATTGAGGAGACACTTGTGGGAGCTACTGTGACTAAAACTGAGCTTCTCTACGCACAGGGAAGCAAGAGAAATGCTGATTTCATCAAACACAATTACATACTCACAATCTGTACTACTGCGCAAATAGGCAAAACTAGTGCGTTCTAAAGCACGTGTCTTTAGCCAAAAAAGTCATTTCTCTTAACGATGCCCAAATGCATCTCAGAAGTGTACAACTTGTTCCGTGAGTTAGAATACGTCGAGAAACTGTCGTTTCTGCAAGCGCTGTGCTTCTACACATGTATTGGCTGAACAATGAAAGAGTACTGTAATGCATGTTTCTCCCAGCAAATACACTGTTTCTAAGGAAATATGAACACACTGAGGAGACACTTGTGGGAGTTACTGTGACTAAAACTGAGCTTCTCTACGCACAGGGAAGCAAGAGAAATGCTGATTTCATCAAACACAATTACATACTCACAATCTGTACTACTGCGCAAATAGGCAAAACTCGTGCGTTCTAAAGCACGTCTCTTTAGGCAAAAAACTCATTTCTGACAACATTGCCCAAATACATCTCAGAAGTGTGCAACCTGTTCCGTGAGTTAGAAAACGTCGAGAAACTGTTGTTTCTGCAAGCGCTGTGCTTCTACACATGTATTGGCTGAACAATGAAAGAGTACTGTAATGCATGTTTCTCCCAGCAAATACACTGTTTCTAAGGAAATGTGAACACACTGAGGAGACACTTGTGGGAGCTACTGTGACTAAAACTGAGCTTCCCTATGCATAGGGAAGCAAGAGAAATGCTGATTTCATCAAACACAGTTACATACTCAAAATCTGTACCACTGCGCCAATAGGCAAAACTCGTGCGTTCTAAAGCACGTCTCTTTAGGCAAAAAACTCATTTCTGACAACATTGCCCAAATACATCTCAGAAGTGTGCAACTTGTTTCCTGAGGTAGAAGACTTCGAGAAACTGTCGTTTCTGCAAGCGCTGTGCTTCTACACATGTATTGGCTGAACAATGAAAGAGTACTGTAATGCATGTTTCTCCCAGCAAATACACTGTTTCTAAGGAAATATGAGCACATTGAGGAGACACTTGTGGGAGCTACTGTGACTAAAACTGAGCTTCTCTACGCACAGGGAAGCAAGAGAAATGCTGATTTCATCAAACACAATTACATACTCACAATCTGTACTACTGCGCAAATAGGCAAAACTAGTGCGTTCTAAAGCACGTGTCTTTAGCCAAAAAAGTCATTTCTGTTAACGATGCCCAAATGCATCTCAGAAGTGTACAACTTGTTCCGTGAGTTAGAAAACGTCGAGAAACTGTCGTTTCTGCAAGCGCTGTGCTTCTACACATGTATTGGCTGAACAATGAAAGAGTACTGTAATGCATGTTTCTCCCAGCAAATACACTGTTTCTAAGGAAATATGAGCACATTGAGGAGACAATTGTGGGAGCTACTGTGACTAAAACTGAGCTTCTCTACGCACAGGGAAGCAAGAGAAATGCTGATTTCATCAAACACAATTACATACTCACAATCTGTACTACTGCGCAAATAGGCAAAACTAGTGCGTTCTAAAGCACGTCTCTTTAGGCAAAAAACTCATTTCTGACAACATTGCCCAAATGCATCTCAGAGTGTGCAACTTGTTCCGTGAGTTATAATACGTCGAGAAACTGTCGTTTCTGCAAGCGCTGTGCTTCTACACATGTATTGCCTGAACAATGAAAGAGTACTGTAATGCATGTTTCTCCCAGCAAATACACTGTTCCTAAGGAAATGTGAACACACTGAGGAGACACTTGTGGGAGCTACTGTGACTAAAACTGAGCCTCCATATGCGCCAGGAAGCAAGAGAAATGCTGATTTCATCAAACACAGTTACATACTCAAAATCTGTACCACTGCGCCAATAGGCAAAACTCGTGTGTTCTAAAGCACGTCTCTTTAGGCAAAAAACTCATTTCTGACAACATTGCCCAAATACATCTCAGAAGTGTGCAACTTGTTTCCTGAGGTAGAAGACTTCGAGAAACTGTCGTTTCTGCAAGCGCTGTGCTTCTACACATGTATTGGCTGAACAATGAAAGAGTACTGTAATGCATGTTTCTCCCAGCAAATACACTGTTTCTAAGGAAATATGAGCACATTGAGGAGACACTTGTGGGAGCTACTGTGACTAAAACTGAGCTTCTCTACGCACAGGGAAGCAAGAGAAATGCTGATTTCATCAAACACAATTACATACTCACAATTTGTACTACTGCGCAAATAGGCAAAACTAGTGCGTTCTAAAGCATGTGTCTTTAGCCAAAAAAGTCATTTCTGTTAACGATGCCCAAATGCATCTCAGAAGTGTGCGACTTGTTCCGTGAGTTAGAAAACGTCGAGAAACTGTCGTTTCTGCAAGCGCTGTGCTTCTACACATGTATTGGCTGAACAATGAAAGAGTACTGTAATGCATGTTTCTCCCCGCAAATACACTGTTTCTAAGGAAATATGAACACACTGAGGAGACACTTGTGGGAGTTACTGTGACTAAAACTGAGCTTCTCTACGCACAGGGAAGCAAGAGAAATGCTGATTTCATCAAACACAATTACATACTCACAATCTGTACTACTGCGCAAATAGGCAAAACTAGTGCGTTCTAAAGCACGTCTCTTTAGGCAAAAAACTCATTTCTGACAACATTGCCCAAATACATCTCAGAAGTGTGCAACTTGTTCCGTGAGTTAGAAAACGTCGAGAAACTGTTGTTTCTGCAAGCGCTGTGCTTCTACACATGTATTGGCTGAACAATGAAAGAGTACTGTAATGCATGTTTCTCCCAGCAAATACACTGTTTCTAAGGAAATGTGAACACACTGAGGAGACACTTGTGGGAGCTACTGTGACTAAAACTGAGCTTCCCTATGCATAGGGAAGAAAGAGAAATGCTGATTTCATCAAACACAGTTACATACTCAAAATCTGTACCACTGCGCCAATAGGCAAAACTCGTGCGTTCTAAAGCACGTCTCTTTAGGCAAAAAATTCATTTCTGACAACATTGCCCAAATACATTTCAGAAGTGTGCAACTTGTTTCCTGAGGTAGAAGTATTCGAGAAACTGTCGTTTCTGCAAGCGCTGTGCTTCTACACATGTATTGGCTGAACAATGAAAGAGTACTGTAATGCATGTTTCTCCCAGCAAATACACTGTTTCTAAGGAAATATGAGCACATTGAGGAGACACTTGTGGGAGCTACTGTGACTAAAACTGAGCTTCTCTACGCACAGGGAAGCAAGAGAAATGCTGATTTCATCAAACACAATTACATACTCACAATCTGTACTACTGCGCAAATAGGCAAAACTAGTGCGTTCTAAAGCACCTGTCTTTAGCCAAAAAAGTCATTTCTGTTAACGATGCCCAAATGCATCTCAGAAGTGTGCAACTTGTTCCTTGAGTTAGAAAACGTCGAGAAACTGTCGTTTCTGCAAGCGCTGTGCTTCTACACATGTATTGGCTGAACAATGAAAGAGTACTGTAAAGCATGTTTCTCCCAGCAAATACACTGTTTCTAAGGAAATATGAGCACATTGAGGAGACACTTGTGGGAGCTACTGTGACTAAAACTGAGCTTCTCTACGCACAGGGAAGCAAGAGAAATGCTGATTACATCAAACACAATTACATACTCACAATCTGTACTACTGCGCAAATAGGCAAAACTAGTGCGTTCTAAAGCACGTGTCTTTAGCCAAAAAAGTCATTTCTGTTAATGATGCCCAAAAGAATCTCAGAAGTGTGCAACTTGTTCCGTGAGTTAGAAAACGTCGAGAAACTGTAGTTTCTGCAAGCGCAGTGCTTCTACACATGTATTGGCTGAACAATGAAAGAGTAATGTAATGCCTGTTTCTCCCAGCAAATACACTGTTTCTAAGGAAATGTGAACACACTGAGGAGACACTTGTGGGAGTTACTGTTACTAAAACTGAGCTTCCCTATGCATAGGGAAGCAAGAGAAATGCTGCTTTCATCAAACACTATTACATACTCAAAATCTGTGCCACTGCGCCAATAGGCAAAACTCGTGCGTTCTAAAGCATGTCTCTTTAGGCAAAAAACTCATTTCTGACAACATTGCCCAAATACATCTCAGAAGTGTGCAACTTGTTTCCTGAGGTAGAAGACTTCGAGAAACTGTCGTTTCTGCAAGCGCTGTGCTTCTACACATGTATTGGCTGAACAATGAAAGAGTACTGTAATGCATGTTTCTCCCAGCAAATACACTGTTTCTAAGGAAATATGAGCACATTGAGGAGACACTTGTGGGAGCTACTGTGACTAAAACTGAGCTTCTCTATGCACAGGGAAGCAAGAGAAATGCTGATTTCATCAAACACAATTACATACTCACAATCTGTACTACTGCGCAAATAGGCAAAACTAGTGCGTTCTAAAGCATGTGTCTTTAGCCAAAAAAGTCATTTCTGTTAACGATGCCCAAATGCATCTCAGAAGTGTGCAACTTGTTCCGTGAGTTAGAAAACGTCGAGAAACTGTCGTTTCTGCAAGTGCTGTGCTTCTACACATGTATTGGCTGAACAATGAAAGAGTACTGTAATGCATGTTTCTCCCAGCAAATACACTGTTTCTTAGGAAATATGAGCACATTGAGGAGACACTTGTGGGAGCTACTGTGACTAAAACTGAGCTTCTCTACGTACAGGAAAGCAAGAGAAATGCTGATTTCATCAAACACAATTACATACTCACAATCTGTACTACTGCGCAAATAGGTCAAAACTAGTTTGTTCTAAAGCACGTGTCTTTAGCCACAAAAGTCATTTCTGTTAACGATGCCCAAATGCATCTCAGAAGTGTGCAACTTGTTCCGTGAGTTAGAAAACGTCGAGAAACTGTCGTTTCTGCAAGCGCTGTGCTTCTACACATGTATTGGCTGAACAATGAAAGAGTACTGTAATGCATGTTTCTCCCCGCAAATACACTGTTTCTAAGTAAATATGAACACACTGAGGAGACACTTGTGGGAGTTACTGTGACTAAAACTGAGCTTCTCTACGCACAGGGAAGCAAGAGAAATGCTGAGTTCATCAAACACAATTACATACTCACAATCTGTACTACTGCGCAAATAGGCAAAACTAGTGCGTTCTAAAGCACGTCTCTTTAGGCAAAAAACTCATTTCTGACAACATTGCCCAAATACATCTCAGAAGTGTGCAACTTGTTCCGTGAGTTAGAAAACGTCGAGAAACTGTTGTTTCTGCAAGCGCTGTGCTTCTACACATGTATTGGCTGAACAATGAAAGAGTACTGTAATGCATGTTTCTCCCAGCAAATACACTGTTTTAAGGAAATGTGAACACACTGAGGAGACACTTGTGGGAGCTACTGTGACTAAAACTGAGCTTCCCTATGCATAGGGAAGCAAGAGAAATGCTGATTTCATCAAACACAGTTACATACTCAAAATCTGTACCACTGCGCCAATAGGCAAAACTCGTGCTTTCTAAAGCACGTCTCTTTAGCCAAAAAACTCATTTCTGACAACATTGCCCAAATACATCTCAGAAGTGTGCAACTTGTTTCCTGAGGTAGAAGACTTCGAGAAACTGTCGTTTCTGAAAGCGCTGTGCTTCTACACATGTATTGGCTGAACAATGAAAGAGTACTGTAATGCATGTTTCTCCCAGCAAATACACTGTTTCTAAGGAAATATGAGCACATTGAGGAGACACTTGTGGGAGCTACTGTGACTAAAACTGAGCTTCTCTACGCACAGGGAAGCAAGAGAAATGCTGATTTCATCAAACACAATTACATACTCACAATCTGTACTACTGCGCAAATAGGCAAAACTAGTGCGTTCTAAAGCACGTGTCTTTAGCCAAAAAAGTCATTTCTGTTAACGATGCCCAAATGCATCTCAGAAGTGTGCAACTTGTTCCGTGAGTTTGAAAACGTCGAGAAACTGTCGTTTCTGCAAGCGCTGTGCTTCTACACATGTATTGGCTGAACAATGAAAGAGTAATGTAATGCCTGTTTCTCCCAGCAAATACACTGTTTCTAAGGAAATGTGAACACACTGAGGAGACACTTGTGGAAGTTACTGTTACTAAAACTGAGCTTCCCTATGCATAGGGAAGCAAGAGAAATGCTGATTTCATCAAACACAATTACATACTCAAAATCTGTGCCACTGCGCCAATAGGCAAAACTCGTGCGTTCTAAAGCACGTCTCTTTAGGCAAAAAACTCATTTCTGATAACATTGCCCAAATACATCTCAGAAGTGTGCAACTTGTTTCCTGAGGTAGAAGACTTCGAGAAACTGTCGTTTCTGCAAGCGCTGTGCTTCTACACATGTATTGGCTGAACAATGAAAGAGTACTGTAATGCATGTTTCTCCCAGCAAATACACTGTTTCTAAGTAAATATGAGCACATTGAGGAGACACTTGTGGGAGCTACTGTGACTAAAACTGAGCTTCTCTACGCACAGGGAAGCAAGAGAAATGCTGATTTCATCAAACACAATTACATACTCACAATCTGTACTACTGCGCAAATAGGCAAAACTAGTGCGTTCTAAAGCATGTGTCTTTAGCCACAAAAGTCATTTCTGTTAATGATGCCCAAATGCATCTCAGAAGTGTACAACTTGTTCCGTGAGTTAGAAAACGTCGAGAAACTGTCGTTTCTGCAAGCGCTGTGCTTCTACACATGTATTGGCTGAACAATGAAAGAGTACTGTAATGCATGTTTCTCCCAGCAAATACACTGTTTCTAAGGAAATGTGAACACACTGAGGAGACACTTGTGGGAGCTACAGTGACTAAAACTGAGCTTCCCTATGCATAGGGAAGCAAGAGAAATGCTGACTTCATCAAACACAGTTACATACTCAAAATCTGTACCACTGCGCCAATAGGCAAAACTCGTGCGTTCTAAAGCACGTCTCTTTAGGCAAAAAACTCATTTCTGACAACATTGCCCAAATACATCTCAGAAGTGTGCAACTTGTTTCCTGAGGTAGAAGACTTCGAGAAACTGTCGTTTCTGCAAGCGCTGTGCTTCTACACATGTATTGGCTGAACAATGAAAGAGTACTGTAATGCATGTTTCTCCCAGCAAATACACTGTTTCTAAGGAAATATGAGCACATTGAGGAGACACTTGTGGGAGCTACTGTGACTAAAACTGAGATTCTCTACGCACAGGGAAGCAAGAGAAATGCTGATTTCATCAAACACAATTACATACTCACAATCTGTACTACTGCGCAAATAGGCAAAACTAGTGCGTTCTAAAGCATGTGTCTTTAGCCAAAAAAGTCATTTCTGTTAACGATGCCCAAATGCATCTCAGAAGTGTGCAACTTGTTCCGTGAGTTAGAAAACGTCGAGAAACTGTCGTTTCTGCAAGTGCTGTGCTTCTACACATGTATTGGCTGAACAATGAAAGAGTACTGTAATGCATGTTTCTCCCAGCAAATACACTGTTTCTTAGGAAATATGAGCACATTGAGGAGACACTTGTGGGAGCTACTGTGACTAAAACTGAGCTTCTCTACGTACAGGGAAGCAAGAGAAATGCTGATTTCATCAAACACAATTACATACTCACAATCTGTACTACTGCGCAAATAGGCAAAACTAGTGCGTTCTAAAGCATGTCTCTTTAGGCAAAAAACTCATTTCTGACAACATTGCCCAAATACATCTCAGAAGTGTGCAACTTGTTTCCTGAGGTAGAAAACGTCGAGAAACTGTTGTTTCTGCAAGCGCTGTGCTTCTACACATGTATTGGCTGAACAATGAAAGAGTACTGTAATGCATGTTTCTCCCAGCAAATACACTGTTTTAAGGAAATGTGAACACACTGAGGAGACACTTGTGGGAGCCACTGTGACTAAAACTGAGCTTCCTTATGCATAGGGAAGCAAGAGAAATGCTGATTTCATCAAACACAGTTACATACTCAAAATCTGTACCACTGTGCCAATAGGCAAAACTCGTGCGTTCTAAAGCAGGTCTCTTTAGGCAAAAAACTCATTTCTGATAACATTGCCCAAATACATATCAGAAGTGTGCAACTTGTTTCCTGAGGTAGAAGACTTCGAGAAACTGTCGTTTCTGCAAGCGCTGTGCTTCTACACATGTATTGGCTGAACAATGAAAGAGTACTGTAATGCATGTTTCTCCCAGCAAATACACTGTTTCTAAGGAAATATGAGCACATTGAGGAGACACTTGTGGGAGCTACTGTGACTAAAACTGAGCTTCTCTACGCACAGGGAAGCAAGAGAAATGCTGATTTCATAAAACACAATTACATACTCACAATCTGTACTACTGCGCAAATAGGTCAAAACTAGTCCGTTCTAAAGCACGTGTCTTTAGCCACAAAAGTCATTTCTGTTAACGATGCCCAAATGCATCTCAGAAGTGTGCAACTTGTTCCGTGAGTTAGAAAACGTCGAGAAACTGTCGTTTCTGCAAGCGCTGTGCTTCTACACATGTATTGGATGAACAATGAAAGAGTACTGTAATGCATGTTTCTCCCCGCAAATACACTGTTTCTAAGTAAATATGAACACACTGAGGAGACACTTGTGGGAGTTACTGTGACTAAAACTGAGCTTCTCTACGCACAGGGAAGCAAGAGAAATGCTGATTTCATCAAACACAATTACATACTCACAATCTGTACTACTGCGCAAATAGGCAAAACTAGTGCGTTCTAAAGCACGTCTCTTTAGGCAAAAAACTCATTTCTGACAACATTGCCCAAATACATCTCAGAAGTGTGCAACTTGTTCCGTGAGTTAGAAAACATCGAGAAACTGTCGTTTCTGCAAGCGCTGTGCTTCTACACATGTATTGGCTGAACAATGAAAGAGTACTGTAATGCATGTTTCTCCCAGCAAATACACTGTTTCTAAGGAAATGTGAACACACTGAGGAGACACTTGTGGGAGCTACTGTGACTAAAACTGAGCTTCCCTATGCATAGGGAAGCAAGAGAAATGCTGATTTCATCAAACACAGTTACATACTCAAAATCTGTACCACTGCGCCAATAGGCAAAACTCGTGCGTTCTAAAGCACGTCTCTTTAGGCAAAAAACTCATTTCTGACAACATTGCCCAAATACATCTCAGAAGTGTGCAACTTGTTTCCTGAGGTAGAAGACTTCGAGAAACTGTCGTTTCTGCAAGCGCTGTGCTCCCACACATGTATTGGCTGAACAATGAAAGAGTACTGTAATGCATGTTTCTCCCAGCAAATACACTGTTTCTAAGGAAATGTGAACACACTGAGGAGACACTTGTGGGAGCTACTGTGACTAAAACTGAGCTTCTCTACGCACAGGGAAGCAAGAGAAATGCTGATTTCATCAAACACAATTACATACTCACAATCTGTACTACTGCGCAAATAGGCAAAACTAGTGCGTTCTAAAGCATGTGTCTTTAGCCAAAAAAGTCATTTCTGTTAACGATGCCCAAATGCATCTCAGAAGTGTGCAACTTGTTCCGTGAGTTAGAAAACATCGAGAAACTGTCGTTTCTGCAAGCGCTGTGCTTCTACACATGTATTGGCTGAACAATGAAAGAGTACTGTAATGCCTGTTTCTCCCAGCAAATACACTGTTTCTAAGGAAATGTGAACACACTGAGGAGACACTTGTGGGAGCTACTGTGACTAAAACTGAGCTTCCCTATGCATAGGGAAGCAAGAGAAATGCTGATTTCATCAAACACAATTACATACTCAAAATCTGTGCCACTGCGCCAATAGGCAAAACTCGTGCGTTCTAAAGCAGGTCTCTTTAGGCAAAAAACTCATTTTTGATAACATTGCCCAAATACATCTCAGAAGTGTGCAACTTGTTTCCTGAGGTAGAAGACTTTGAGAAACTGTCGTTTCTGCAAGCGCTGTGCTTCTACACATGTATTGGCTGAACAATGAAAGAGTACTGTAATGCATGTTTCTCCCAGCAAATACACTGTTTCTAAGGAAATATGAGCACATTGAGGAGACACTTGTGGGAGCTACTGTGACTAAAACTGAGCTTCTCTACGCACAGGGAAGCAAGAGAAATGCTGATTTCATAAAACACAATTACATACTCACAATCTGTACTACTGCGCAAATAGGTCAAAACTAGTGCGTTCTAAAGCACGTGTCTTTAGCCACAAAAGTCATTTCTGTTAACGATGCCCAAATGCATCTCAGAAGTGTGCAACTTGTTCCGTGAGTTAGAAAACGTCGAGAAACTGTCGTTTCTGCAAGCGCTGTGCTTCTACACATGTATTGGATGAACAATGAAAGAGTACTGTAATGCATGTTTCTCCCCGCAAATACACTGTTTCTAAGTAAATATGAACACACTGAGGAGACACTTGTGGGAGTTACTGTGACTAAAACTGAGCTTCTCTACGCACAGGGAAGCAAGAGAAATGCTGATTTCATCAAACACAATTACATACTCACAATCTGTACTACTGCCCAAATAGGCAAAACTAGTGCGGTCTAAAGCACGTCTCTTTAGGCAAAAAACTCATTTCTGACAACATTGCCCAAATACATCTCAGAAGTGTGCAACTTGTTCCGTGAGTTAGAAAACATCGAGAAACTGTCGTTTCTGCAAGCGCTGTGCTTCTACACATGTATTGGCTGAACAATGAAAGAGTAATGTAATGCCTGTTTCTCCCAGCAAATACACTGTTTCTAAGGAAATGTGAACACACTGAGGAGACACTTGTGGGAGCTACTGTGACTAAAACTGAGCTTCCCTATGCATAGGGAAGCAAGAGAAATGCTGATTTCATCAAACACAGTTACATACTCAAAATCTGTACCACTGCGCCAATAGGCAAAACTCGTGCGTTCTAAAGCACGTCTCTTTAGACAAAAAACTCATTTCTGACAACATTGCCCAAATACAACTCAGAAGTGTGCAACTTGTTTCCTGAGGTAGAAGACTTCGAGAAACTGTCGTTTCTGCAAGCGCTGTGCTCCCACACATGTATTGGCTGAACAATGAAAGAGTACTGTAATGCATGTTTCTCCCCGCAAATACACTGTTTCTAAGTAAATATGAGCACATTGAGGAGACACTTGTGGGAGCTACTGTGACTAAAACTGAGCTTCTCTACGCACAGGGAAGCAAGAGAAATGCTGATTTCATCAAACACAATTACATACTCACAATCTGTACTACTGCGCAAATAGGCAAAACTAGTGCGTTCTAAAGCACGTCTCTTTAGGCAAAAAACTCATTTCTGACAACATTGCCCAAATACATCTCAGAAGTGTGCAACTTGTTCCGTGAGTTAGAAAACGTCGAGAAACTGTCGTTTCTGCAAGCGCTGTGCTTCTACACATGTATTGGCTGAACAATGAAAGAGTACTGTAATGCCTCTTTCTCCCAGCAAATACACTGTTTCTAAGGAAATCTGAACACACTGAGGAGACACTTGTGGGACCTACTGTGACTAAAACTGAGCTTCCCTATGCATAGGGAAGCAAGAGAAATGCTGATTTCATCAAAAACAGTTACATACTCAAAATCTGTACCACTGCGCCAATAGGCAAAACTCGTGCGTTCTAAAGCACGTCTCTTTAGGCAAAAAACTCATTTCTGACAACATTGCCCAAATACATCTCAGAAGTGTGCAACTTGTTTCCTGAGGTAGAAGACTTCGAGAAACTGTTGTTTCTGCAAGCGCTGTGCTTCCACACATGTATTGGCTGAACAATGAAAGAGTACTGTAATGCATGTTTCTCCCAGCAAATACACTGTTTCTAAGGAAATATGAGCACATTGAGGAGACACTTGTGGGAGCTACTGTGACTAAAACTGAGCTTCTCTACGCACAGGGAAGCAAGAGAAATGCTGATTTCATCAAACACAATTACATACTCACAATCTGTACTACTGCGCAAATAGGCAAAACTAGTGCGTTCTAAAGCACGTCTCTTTAGGCAAAAAACTCATTTCTGACAACATTGCCTAAATACATCTCAGAAGTGTGCAACTTGTTTCCTGAGTTAGAAAACGTCGAGAAACTTTCGTTTCTGCAAGCGCTGTGCTTCTACACATGTATTGGCTGAACAATGAAAGAGTACTGTAATGCATGTTTCTCCCAGCAAATACACTGTTTCTAAGGAAATGTGAACACACTGAGGAGACACTTGTGGGAGCTACTGTGACTAAAACTGAGCTTCCTTATGCATAGGGAAGCAAGAGAAATGCTGATTTCATCAAACACAGTTACATACTCAAAATCTGTACCACTGCGCCAATAGGCAAAACTCCTGCGTTCTAAAGCACGTCTCTTTAGGCAAAAAACTCATTTCTGACAACATTGCCCAAATACATCTCAGAAGTGTGCAACTTGTTTCCTGAGGTAGAAGACTTCGAGAAACTGTCGTTTCTGCAAGCGCTGTGCTTCTACACATGTATTGCCTGAACAATGAAAGAGTACTGTAATGCATGTTTCTCCCAGCAAATACACTGTTTCTAAGGAAATATGAGCACATTGAGGAGACACTTGTGGGAGCTACTGTGACTAAAACTGAGCTTCTCTACGCACAGGGAAGCAAGAGAAATGCTGATTTCATCAAACACAATTACATACTCACAATCTGTACTACTGCGCAAATAGGCAAAACTAGTGCGTTCTAAAGCACGTCTCTTTAGGCAAAAAACTCATTTCTGACAACATTGCCTAAATACATCTCAGAAGTGTGCAACTTGTTTCCTGAGGTAGAAAACGTCGATAAACTTTCGTTTCTGCAAGCGCTGTGCTTCTACACATGTATTGGCTGAACAATGAAAGAGTACTGTAATGCATGTTTCTCCCAGCAAATACACTGTTTCTAAGGAAATGTGAACACACTGAGGAGACACTTGTGGGAGCTACTGTGACTAAAACTGAGCTTCCTTATGCATAGGGAAGCAAGAGAAATGCTGATTTCATCAAACACAGTTACATACTCAAAATCTGTACCACTGCGCCAATAGGCAAAACTCCTGCGTTCTAAAGCACGTCTCTTTAGGCCAAAAACTCATTTCTGACAACATTGCCCAAATACATCTCAGAAGTGTGCAACTTGTTTCCTGAGGTAGAAGACTTCGAGAAACTGTCGTTTCTGCAAGCGCTGTGCTTCTACACATGTATTGGCTGAACAATGAAAGAGTACTGTAATGCATGTTTCTCCCAGCAAATACACTGTTTCTAAGGAAATATGAGCACATTGAGGAGACACTTGTGGGAGCTACTGTGACTAAACCTGAGCTTCTCTACGCACAGGGAATCTAGAGAAATGGTGATTTCATCAAACACAATTACATACTCACAATCTGTACTACTGTGCAAATAGGCAAAACTACTGCGTTCTAAAGCACGTGTCTTTAGCCAAAAAAGTCATTTCTGTTAACGATGCCCAAATGCATCTCAGAAGTGTGCAAATTGTTCCGTGAGTTAGAAATCATCGAGAAACTGTCGTTTCTGCAAGCGCTGTGCTTCTACACATGTATTCGCTAAACAATGAAAGAGTACTGTAATGTATGTTTCTCCCAGCAAATACACTGTTTCTAAGGAAATATGAGCACATTGAGGAGACACTTGTAGGAGCTACTGTGACTAAAACTGAGCTTCTCTACGCACAGGGAATCTAGAGAAATGGTGATTTCATCAAACACAATTACATACTCACAATCTGTACTACTGCGCAAATAGGCAAAACTAGTGCGTTCTAAAGCATGTGTCTTTAGCCAAAAAAGTCATTTCTGTTAACGATGCCCAAATGCATCTCAGAAGTGTGCAACTTGTTCCGTGAGTTAGAAAATGTCGAGAAACTGTCGTTTCTGCAAGCGCTGTGCTTCTACACATGTATTGGCTGAACAATGAAAGAGTACTGTAATGCATGTTTCTCCCAGCATATACACTGTTTCTAAGGAAATGTGAACACACTGAGGAGACACTTGTGGGAGCTACTGTGACTAAAACTGAGCTTCCCTATGCATAGGGAAGCAAGAGAAATGCTGATTTCATCAAACACAGTTACATACTCAAAATCTGTACCACTGCGCCAATAGGCAAAACTCGTGCGTTCTAAAGCACGTCTCTTTAGGCAAAAAACTCAATTCTGACAACATTGCCCAAATACATCTCAGAAGTGTGCAACTTGTTTCCTGAGGTAGAAGACTTCGAGAAACTGTCGTTTCTGAAAGCGCTGTGCTTCTACACATGTATTGGCTGAACAATGAAAGAGTACTGTAATGCATGTTTCTCCCAGCAAATACACTGTTTCTAAGGAAATATGAGCACATTGAGGAGACACTTGTGGGAGCTACTGTGACTAAAACTGAGCTTCTCTACGCACAGGGAAGCAAGAGAAATGCTGATTTCATAAAACACAATTACATACTCACAATCTGTACTACTGCGCAAATAGGTCAAAACTAGTGCGTTCTAAAGCACGTGTCTTTAGCCACAAAAGTCATTTCTGTTAACGATGCCCAAATGCATCTCAGAAGTGTGCAACTTGTTCCGTGAGTTAGAAAACGTCGAGAAACTGTCGTTTCTGCAAGCGCTGTGCTTCTACACATGTATTGGCTGAACAATGAAAGAGTACTGTAATGCATGTTTCTCCCCGCAAATACACTGTTTCTAAGTAAATATGAACACACTGAGGAGACACTTGTGGGAGTTACTGTGACTAAAACTGAGCTTCTCTACGCACAGGGAAGCAAGAGAAATGCTGATTTCATCAAACACAATTACATACTCACAATCTGTACTACTGCGCAAATAGGCAAAACTAGTGCGTTCTAAAGCACGTCTCTTTAGGCAAAACACTCATTTCTGACAACATTGCCCAAATACATCTCAGAAGTGTGCAACTTGTTCCGTGAGTTAGAAAACATCGAGAAACTGTCGTTTCTGCAAGCGCTGTGCTTCTACACATGTATTGGCTGAACAATGAAAGAGTACTCTAATGCATGTTTCTCCCAGCAAATACACTGTTTCTAAGGAAATGTGAACACACTGAGGAGACACTTGTGGGAGCTACTGTGACTAAAACTGAGCTTCCCTATGCATAGGGAAGCAAGAGAAATGCTGATTTCATCAAACACAGTTACATACTCAAAATCTGTACCACTGCGCCAATAGGCAAAACTCGTGCGTTCTAAAGCACGTCTCTTTAGGCAAAAAACTCATTTCTGACAACATTGCCCAAATACATCTCAGAAGTGTGCAACTTGTTTCCTGAGGTAGAAGACTTCGAGAAACTGTCGTTTCTGCAAGCGCTGTGCTCCCACACATGTATTGGCTGAACAATGAAAGAGTACTGTAATGCATGTTTCTCCCAGCAAATACACTGTTTCTAAGGAAATGTGAACACACTGAGGAGACACTTGTGGGAGCTACTGTGACTAAAACTGAGCTTCACTATGCATAGGGAAGCAAGAGAAATGCTGATTTCATCAAACACAATTACATACTCAAAATCTGTGCCACTGCGCCAATAGGCAAAACTCGTGCGTTCTAAAGCACTTCTCTTTAGGCAAAAAACTCATTTCTGATAACATTGCCCAAATGCATCTCAGAAGTGTGCAACTTGTTTCCTGAAGTAGAAGACTTCGAGAAACTGTCGTTTCTGCAAGCGCTGAGCTTCTACACATGTATTGGCTGAACAATGAAAGAGTACTGTAATACATGTTTCTCCCAGCAAATACACTGTTTCTAAGGAAATGTGAACACACTGAGGAGACACTTGTGGGAGCTACTGTGACTAAAACTGAGCTTCTCTATGCACAGGGAAGCAAGAGAAATGCTGATTTCATCAAACACAATTACATACTCACAATCTGTACTACTGCGCAAATAGGTCAAAACTAGTGCGTTCTAAAGCACGTGTCTTTAGCCACAAAAGTCATTTCTGTTAACGATGCCCAAATGCATCTCAGAAGTGTGCAACTTGTTCCGAGAGTTAGAAAACGTCGACAAACTGTCATTTCTGCAAGCGCTGTGCTTCTACACATGTATTGGCTGAACAATGAAAGAGTACTGTAATGCATGTTTCTCCCCGCAAATACACTGTTTCTAAGTAAATATGAACACACTGAGGAGACACTTGTGGGAGTTACTGTGACTAAAACTGAGCTTCTCTACGCACAGGGAAGCAAGAGAAATGCTGATTTCATCAAACACAGTTACATACTCAAAATCTGTACCACTGCGCCAATAGGCAAAACTCGTGCGTTCTAAAGCATGTCTCTTTAGGCAAAAAACTCATTTCTGACAACATTGCCCAAATACATCTCAGAAGTGTGCAACTTGTTTCCTGAGGTAGAAGATTTCGAGAAACTGTCGTTTCTGCAAGCGCTGTGCTTCTACACATGTATTGGCTGAACAATGAAAGAGTACTGTAATGCATGTTTCTCCCAGCAAATACACTGTTTCTAAGGAAATGTGAACACACTGAGGAGACACTTGTGGGAGCTATTGTGACTAAAACTGAGCTTCTCTACGCACAGGGAAGCAAGAGAAATGCTGATTTCATCAAACACAATTACATACTCACAATCTGTACTACTGCGCAAATAGGCAAAACTAGTGTGTTCTAAAGCATGTGTCTTTAGCCACAAAAGTCATTTCTGTTAACGATGCCCAAATGCATCTCAGAAGTGTGCAACTTGTTCCGTGAGTTAGAAAACGTCGAGAAACTGTCGTTTCTGCAAGCGCTGTGCTTCTACACATGTATTGGGTGAACAATGAAAGAGTACTGTAATGCATGTTTCTCCCAGCAAATACACTGTTTCTAAGGAAATGTGAACACACTGAGGAAACACTTGTGGGAGCTACTGTGACTAAAACTGAGCTTTCCTATGCATAGGGAAGCAAGAGAAATGCTGATTTTATCAAACACAGTTACATACTCAAAATCTGTACCACTGCGCCAATAGGCAAAACTCGTGCTTTCTAAAGCACGTCTCTTTAGGCAAAAAACTCATTTCTGACAACATTGCCCAAATACATCTCAGAAGTGTGCAACTTGTTTCCTGAGGTAGAAGACTTCGAGAAACTGTCGTTTCTGCAAGCGCTGTGCTTCTACACATGTATTGGCTGAACAATGAAAGAGTACTGTAATGCATGTTTCTCCCCGCAAATACACTGTTTCTAAGGAAATGTGAACACACTGAGGAGACACTTGTGGGAGCTATTGTGACTAAAACTGAGCTTCTCTACGCACAGGGAAGCAAGAGAAATGCTGATTTCATCAAACACAATTACATACTCACAATCTGTACTACTGCGCAAATAGGCAAAACTAGTGCGTTCTAAAGCACGTGTCTTTAGCCACAAAAGTCATTTCTGTTAACGATGCCCAAATGCATCTCAGAAGTGTGCAACTTGTTCCGTGAGTTAGAAAACGTCGAGAAACTGTCGTTTCTGCAAGCGCTGTGCTTCTACACATGTATTGGCTGAACAATGAAAGAGTACTGTAATGCATGTTTCTCCCAGCAAATACACTGTTTCTAAGTAAATATGGGCACATTGAGGAGACACTTGTGGGAGCTACTGTGACTAAAACTGACCTTCTCTACGCACAGGGAAGCAAGAGAAATGCTGATTTCATCAAACACAATTACATACTCACAATCGGTACTACTGCGCAAATAGGCAAAACTAGTGCGTTCTAAAGCACGTGTCTTTAGCCAAAAAAGTCATTTCTGTAAACGATGCCCAAATGCATCTCAGAAGTGTGCAACTTGTTCCGTGAGTTAGAAAACGTCGAGAAACTGTCGTTTCTGCAAGCGCTGTGCTTCTACACATGTATTGGCTGAACAATGAAAGAGTACTGTAATGCATGTTTCTCCCTGCAAATACACTGTTTCTAAGGAAATATGAACACACTGACAAGACACTTGTGGGAGCTACTGTGACTAAAACTGAGCTTCTCTACGCACAGGGAAGCAAGAGAAATGCTGATTTCATCAAACACAATTACATACTCACAATCTGTACTACTGCGCAAATAGGCAAAACTAGTGTGTTCTAAAGCATGTGTCTTTAGCCACAAAAGTCATTTCTGTTAACGATGCCCAAATGCATCTCAGAAGTGTGCAACTTGTTCCGTGAGTTAGAAAACGTCGAGAAACTGTCGTTTCTGCAAGCGCTGTGCTTCTACACATGTATTGGGTGAACAATGAAAGAGTACTGTAATGCATGTTTCTCCCAGCAAATACACTGTTTCTAAGGAAATGTGAACACACTGAGGAAACACTTGTGGGAGCTACTGTGACTAAAACTGAGCTTTCCTATGCATAGGGAAGCAAGAGAAATGCTGATTTTATCAAACACAGTTACATACTCAAAATCTGTACCACTGCGCCAATAGGCAAAACTCGTGCTTTCTAAAGCACGTCTCTTTAGGCAAAAAACTCATTTCTGACAACATTGCCCAAATACATCTCAGAAGTGTGCAACTTGTTTCCTGAGGTAGAAGACTTCGAGAAACTGTCGTTTCTGCAAGCGCTGTGCTTCTACACATGTATTGGCTGAACAATGAAAGAGTACTGTAATGCATGTTTCTCCCCGCAAATACACTGTTTCTAAGGAAATGTGAACACACTGAGGAGACACTTGTGGGAGCTATTGTGACTAAAACTGAGCTTCTCTACGCACAGGGAAGCAAGAGAAATGCTGATTTCATCAAACACAATTACATACTCACAATCTGTACTACTGCGCAAATAGGCAAAACTAGTGCGTTCTAAAGCACGTGTCTTTAGCCACAAAAGTCATTTCTGTTAACGATGCCCAAATGCATCTCAGAAGTGTGCAACTTGTTCCGTGAGTTAGAAAACGTCGAGAAACTGTCGTTTCTGCAAGCGCTGTGCTTCTACACATGTATTGGCTGAACAATGAAAGAGTACTGTAATGCATGTTTCTCCCAGCAAATACACTGTTTCTAAGTAAATATGGGCACATTGAGGAGACACTTGTGGGAGCTACTGTGACTAAAACTGACCTTCTCTACGCACAGGGAAGCAAGAGAAATGCTGATTTCATCAAACACAATTACATACTCACAATCGGTACTACTGCGCAAATAGGCAAAACTAGTGCGTTCTAAAGTACGTGTCTTTAGCCAAAAAAGTCATTTCTGTAAACGATGCCCAAATGCATCTCAGAAGTGTGCAACTTGTTCCGTGAGTTAGAAAACGTCGAGAAACTGTCATTTCTGCAAGCGCTGTGCTTCTACACATGTATTGGCTGAACAATGAAAGAGTACTGTAATGCATGTTTCTCCCAGCAAATACACTGTTTCTAAGGAAATGTGAAAACACTGAGGAGACACTTGTGGGAGCTACTGTGACTAAAACTGAGCTTCCTTGTGCGCCAGGAAGCAAGAGAAATGCTGATTTCATCAAACACAGTTACATACTCAAAATCTGGACCACAGTGCCAATAGGCAAAACTCGTGCTTTCTAAAGCACGTCTCTTTAGGCAAAAAACCCATTTCTGACAACATTGCCCAAATACATCTCAGAAGTGTGCAACTTGTTTCCTGAGGTAGAAGACTTCGAGAAACTGTCGTTTCTGCAAGCGCTGTGCTTCTACACATGTATTGGCTGAACAATGAAAGAGTACTGTAATGCCTGTTTCTCCCAGCAAATACACTGTTTCTAAGTAAATATGAACACACTGAGGAGACACTTGTGGGAGTTACTGTGACTAAAACTGAGCTTCTCTACGCACAGGGAAGCAAGAGAAATGCTGATTTCATCAAACACAGTTACATACTCAAAATCTGTACCACTGCGCCAATAGGCAAAACTCGTGCGTTCTAAAGCACGTCTCTTTAGGCAAAAAACTCATTTCTGTTAACGATGCCCAAATACATCTCAGAAGTGTGCAACTTGTTTCCTGAGGTAGAAGACTTCGAGAAACTGTCGTTTCTGCAAGCGCTGTGCTCCCACACATGTATTGGCTGAACAATGAAAGAGTACTGTAATGCATGTTTCTCCCAGCAAATACACTGTTTCTAAGGAAATATGAGTACATTGAGGAGACGTTTGTGGGAGCTACTGTGACTAAAACTGAGCTTCTCTACGCACAGGGAAGCAAGAGAAATGCTGATTTCATCAAACACAATTACATACTCACAATCTGTACTACTGCGCAAATAGGTCAAAACTAGTGCGTTCTAAAGCACGTGTCTTTAGCCACAAAAGTCATTTCTGTTAACGATGCCCAAATGCATCTCAGAAGTGTGCAACTTGTTCCGAGAGTTATAAAACGTCGAGAAACTGTCGTTTCTGCAAGCGCTGTGCTTCTACACATGTATTGGCTGAACAATGAAAGAGTACTGTAATGCATGTTTCTCCCCGCAAATACACTGTTTCTAAGTAATTATGAACACACTGAGGAGACACTTGTGGGAGTTACTGTGACTAAAACTGAGCTTCTCTACGCACAGGGAAGCAAGAGAAATGCTGATTTCATCAAACACAGTTACATACTCAAAATCTGTACCACTGCGCCAATAGGAAAAACTCGTGCGTTCTAAAGCATGTCTCTTTAGGCAAAAAACTCATTTCTGACAACATTGCCCAAATACATCTCAGAAGTGTGCAACTTGTTTCCTGAGGTAGAAGACTTCGAGAAACTGTCGTTTCTGCAAGCGCTGTGCTTCTACACATGTATTGGCTGAACAATGAAAGAGTACTGTAATGCATGTTTCTCCCAGCAAATACACTGTTTCTAAGGAAATGTGAACACACTGAGGAAACACTTGTGGGAGCTACTGTGACTAAAACTGAGCTTTCCTATGCATAGGGAAGCAAGAGAAATGCTGATTTTATCAAACACAGTTACATACTCAAAATCTGTACCACTGCGCCAATAGGTAAAACTCGTGCTTTCTAAAGCACGTCTCTTTAGGCAAAAAACTCATTTCTGACAACATTGCCCAAATACATCTCAGAAGTGTGCAACTTGTTTCCTGAGGTAGAAGACTTCGAGAAACTGTAGTTTCTGCAAGCGCTGTGCTTCTACACATGTATTGGCTGAACAATGAAAGAGTACTGTAATGCATGTTTCTCCCCGCAAATACACTGTTTCTAAGTAATTATGAACACACTGAGGAGACACTTGTGGGAGTTACTGTGACTAAAACTGAGCTTCTCTACGCACAGGGAAGCAAGAGAAATGCTGATTTCATCAAACACAGTTACATACTCAAAATCTGTACCACTGCGCCAATAGGAAAAACTCGTGCGTTCTAAAGCATGTCTCTTTAGGCAAAAAACTCATTTCTGACAACATTGCCCAAATACATCTCAGAAGTGTGCAACTTGTTTCCTGAGGTAGAAGACTTCGAGAAACTGTCGTTTCTGCAAGCGCTGTGCTTCTACACATGTATTGGCTGAACAATGAAAGAGTACTGTAATGCATGTTTCTCCCAGCAAATACACTGTTTCTAAGGAAATGTGAACACACTGAGGAAACACTTGTGGGAGCTACTGTGACTAAAACTGAGCTTTCCTATGCATAGGGAAGCAAGAGAAATGCTGATTTTATCAAACACAGTTACATACTCAAAATCTGTACCACTGCGCCAATTGGCAAAACTCGTGCTTTCTAAAGCACGTCTCTTTAGGCAAAAAACTCATTTCTGACAACATTGCCCAAATACATCTCAGAAGTGTGCAACTTGTTTCCTGAGGTAGAAGACTTTGAGAAACTGTCGTTTCTGCAAGCGCTGTGCTTCTACACACGTATTGGCTGAACAATGAAAGAGTACTGTAATGCATGTTTCTCCCCGCAAATACACTGTTTCTAAGGAAATGTGAACACACTGAGGAGACACTTGTGGGAGCTATTGTGACTAAAACTGAGCTTCTCTACGCACAGGGAAGCAAGAGAAATGCTGATTTCATCAAACACAATTACATACTCAAAATCTGTACTACTGCGCAAATAGGCAAAACTAGTGCGTTCTAAAGCACGTGTCTTTAGCCACAAAAGTCATTTCTGTTAACGATGCCCAAATGCATCTCAGAAGTGTGCAACTTGTTCCGTGAGTTAGAAAACGTCGAGAAACTGTCGTTTCTGCAAGCGCTGTGCTTCTACACATGTATTGGCTGAACAATGAAAGAGTACTGTAATGCATGTTTCTCCCAGCAAATACACTGTTTCTAAGTAAATATGAGCACATTGAGGAGACACTTGTGGGAGCTACTGTGACTAAAACTGACCTTCTCTACGCACAGGGAAGCAAGAGAAATGCTGATTTCATCAAACACAATTACATACTCACAATCGGTACTACTGCGCAAATAGGCAAAACTAGTGCGTTCTAAAGCACGTGTCTTTAGCCAAAAAAGTCATTTCTGTAAACGATGCCCAAATGCATCTCAGAAGTGTGCAACTTGTTCCGTGAGTTAGAAAACGTCGAGAAACTGTCGTTTCTGCAAGCGCTGTGCTTCTACACATGTATTGGCTGAACAATGAAAGAGTACTGTAATGCATGTTTCTCCCAGCAAATACACTGTTTCTAAGGAAATGTGAAAACACTGAGGAGACACTTGTGGGAGCTACTGTGACTAAAACTGAGCTTCCTTGTGCGCCAGGAAGCAAGAGAAATGCTGATTTCATCAAACACAGTTACATACTCAAAATCTGGACCACAGTGCCAATAGGCAAAACTCGTGCTTTCTAAAGCACGTCTCTTTAGGCAAAAAACCCATTTCTGACAACATTGCCCAAATACATCTCAGAAGTGTGCAACTTGTTTCCTGAGGTAGAAGACTTCGAGAAACTGTCGTTTCTGCAAGCGCTGTGCTTCTACGCATGTATTGGCTGAACAATGAAAGAGTACTGTAATGCATGTTTCTCCCCGACAATACACTGTTTCTAAGTAAATATGAGCACATTGAGAAGACACTTGTGGGAGCTACTGTGACTAAAACTGAGCTTCTCTACGCACAGGGAAGCAAGAGAAATGCTGATTTCATCAAACACAATTACATACTCACAATCTGTACTACTGCGCAAATAGGCAAAACTAGTGCATTCTAAAGGACGTCTCTTTAGGCAAAAAACTCATTTCTGACAACATTGCCCAAATACATCTCAGAAGTGTGCAACTTGTTTCCTGAGGTAGAAGACTTCGAGAAACTGTCTTTTCTGCAAGCGCTGTGCTTCTACACATGTATTGGCTGAACAATGAAAGAGTACTGTAATGCATGTTTCTCCCCGACAATACACTGTTTCTAAGGAAATATGAGCACATTGAGGAGACACTTGTGGGAGCTACTGTGACTAAAACTGAGCTTCTCTACGCACAGGGAAGCAAGAGAAATGCTGATTTCATCAAACACAATTACATACTCACAATCTGTACTACTGCGCAAATAGGCAAAACTAGTGCGTTCCAAAGCACGTCTCTTTAAGCAAAAAAATCATTTCTGACAACATTGCCCAAATACATCTCAGAAGTGTGCAACTTGTTCCGTGAGTTAGAAAACGTCGAGAAACTGTCGTTTCTGCAAGCGCTGTGCTTCTACACATGTATTGGCTGAACAATGAAAGAGTACTGTAATGCATGTTTCTCCCAGCAAATACACTGTTTCTAAGGATATGTGAACACACTGAGGAGACACTTGTGGGAGCTACTGTGACTAAAACTGAGCTTCCCTATGCATAGGGAAGCACGAGAAATCCTGATTTCATAAAACACAATTACATACTCAAAATCTGTGCCACTGCGCCAATAGGCAAAACTTGTTCGTTCTAAAGCATGTCTCTTTCGGCAAAAAACTCATTTCTGACAACATTGCCCAAATACATCTCAGAAGTGTGCAACTTGTTTCCTGAGGTAGAAGATTTCGAGAAACTGTCGTTTCTGCAAGCGCTGTGCTTCTACACATGTATTGGCTGAACAATGAAAGAGTACTGTAATGCATGTTTCTCCCAGCAAATACACTGTTTCTAAGGAAATGTGAACACACTGAGGAGACACTTGTGGGAGCTATTGTGACTAAAACTGAGCTTCTCTACGCACAGGGAAGCAAGAGAAATGCTGATTTCATCAAACACAATTACATACTCACAATCTGTACTACTGCGCAAATAGGCAAAACTAGTGCGTTCTAAAGCACATGTCTTTAGCCACAAAAGTCATTTCTGTTAACGATGCCCAAATGCATCTCAGAAGTGTGCAACTTGTTCCGTGAGTTAGAAAACGTCGAGAAACTGTCGTTTCTGCAAGCGCTGTGCTTCTACACATGTATTGGCTGAACAATGAAAGAGTACTGTAATGCATGTTTCTCCCAGCAAATACACTGTTTCTAAGTAAATATGAGCACATTGAGGAGACACTTGTGGGAGCTACTGTGACTAAAACTGACCTTCTCTACGCACAGGGAAGCAAGAGAAATGCTGATTTCATCAAACACAATTACATACTCACAATCGGTACTACTGCGCAAATAGGCAAAACTAGTGCGTTCTAAAGCACGTGTCTTTAGCCAAAAAAGTCATTTCTGTAAACGATGCCCAAATGCATCTCAGAAGTGTGCAACTTGTTCCGTGAGTTAGAAAACGTCGAGAAACTGTCGTTTCTGCAAGCGCTGTGCTTCTACACATGTATTGGCTGAACAATGAAAGAGTACTGTAATGCATGTTTCTCCCAGCAAATACACTGTTTCTAAGGAAATGTGAAAACACTGAGGAGACACTTGTGGGAGCTACTGTGACTAAAACTGAGCTTCCTTGTGCGCCAGGAAGCAAGAGAAATGCTGATTTCATCAAACACAGTTACATACTCAAAATCTGGACCACAGTGCCAATAGGCAAAACTCGTGCTTTCTAAAGCACGTCTCTTTAGGCAAAAAACCCATTTCTGACAACATTGCCCAAATACATCTCAGAAGTGTGCAACTTGTTTCCTGAGGTAGAAGACTTCGAGAAACTGTCGTTTCTGCAAGCGCTGTGCTTCTACGCATGTATTGGCTGAACAATGAAAGAGTACTGTAATGCATGTTTCTCCCCGACAATACACTGTTTCTAAGTAAATATGAGCACATTGAGAAGACACTTGTGGGAGCTACTGTGACTAAAACTGAGCTTCTCTACGCACAGGGAAGCAAGAGAAATGCTGATTTCATCAAACACAATTACATACTCACAATCTGTACTACTGCGCAAATAGGCAAAACTAGTGCATTCTAAAGGACGTCTCTTTAGGCAAAAAACTCATTTCTGACAACATTGCCCAAATACATCTCAGAAGTGTGCAACTTGTTTCCTGAGGTAGAAGACTTCGAGAAACTGTCTTTTCTGCAAGCGCTGTGCTTCTACACATGTATTGGCTGAACAATGAAAGAGTACTGTAATGCATGTTTCTCCCCGACAATACACTGTTTCTAAGGAAATATGAGCACATTGAGGAGACACTTGTGGGAGCTACTGTGACTAAAACTGAGCTTCTCTACGCACAGGGAAGCAAGAGAAATGCTGATTTCATCAAACACAATTACATACTCACAATCTGTACTACTGCGCAAATAGGCAAAACTAGTGCGTTCCAAAGCACGTCTCTTTAAGCAAAAAAATCATTTCTGACAACATTGCCCAAATACATCTCAGAAGTGTGCAACTTGTTCCGTGAGTTAGAAAACGTCGAGAAACTGTCGTTTCTGCAAGCGCTGTGCTTCTACACATGTATTGGCTGAACAATGAAAGAGTACTGTAATGCATGTTTCTCCCAGCAAATACACTGTTTCTAAGGATATGTGAACACACTGAGGAGACACTTGTGGGAGCTACTGTGACTAAAACTGAGCTTCCCTATGCATAGGGAAGCACGAGAAATCCTGATTTCATAAAACACAATTACATACTCAAAATCTGTGCCACTGCGCCAATAGGCAAAACTTGTTCGTTCTAAAGCATGTCTCTTTCGGCAAAAAACTCATTTCTGACAACATTGCCCAAATACATCTCAGAAGTGTGCAACTTGTTTCCTGAGGTAGAAGATTTCGAGAAACTGTCGTTTCTGCAAGCGCTGTGCTTCTACACATGTATTGGCTGAACAATGAAAGAGTACTGTAATGCATGTTTCTCCCAGCAAATACACTGTTTCTAAGGAAATGTGAACACACTGAGGAGACACTTGTGGGAGCTATTGTGACTAAAACTGAGCTTCTCTACGCACAGGGAAGCAAGAGAAATGCTGATTTCATCAAACACAATTACATACTCACAATCTGTACTACTGCGCAAATAGGCAAAACTAGTGCGTTCTAAAGCACATGTCTTTAGCCACAAAAGTCATTTCTGTTAACGATGCCCAAATGCATCTCAGAAGTGTGCAACTTGTTCCGTGAGTTAGAAAACGTCGAGAAACTGTCGTTTCTGCAAGCGCTGTGCTTCTACACATGTATTGGCTGAACAATGAAAGAGTACTGTAATGCATGTTTCTCCCAGCAAATACACTGTTTCTAAGGAAATGTGAACACACTGAGGAGACACTTGTGGGAGCTACTGTGACTAAAACTGAGCTTCCTTATGCATAGGGAAGCAAGAGAAATGCTGATTTCATCAAACACAATTACATACTCAAAATCTGTACCACTGCGCCAGTAGGCAAAACTCGTGCGTTCTAAAGCACGTCTCTTTAGGCAAAAAACTCATTTCTGACAACATTGCCCAAATACATCTCAGAAGTGTGCAACTTGTTTCCTGAGGTAGAAGACTTCGAGAAACTGTCGTTTCTGCAAGCGCTGTGCTTCTACACATGTATTGGCTGAACAATGAAAGAGTACTGTAATGCATGTTTCTCCCAGCAAATACACTGTTTCTAAGGAAATATGAGCACATTGAGGAGACACTTGTGGGAGCTACTGTGACTAAAACTGAGCTTCTCTACGCACAGGGAATCTAGAGAAATGGTGATTTCATCAAACACAATTACATACTCACAATCTGTACTACTGCGCAAATAGGCAAAACTAGTGCGTTCTAAAGCACGTGTCTTTAGCCAAAAAAGTCATTTCTGTTAACGATGCCCAAATGCATCTCAGAAGTGTGCAAATTGTTCCGTGAGTTATAAAACGATGAGAAACTGTCGTTTCTGCAAGCGCTGTGCTTCTACACATGTATTGGCTGAACAATGAAAGAGTACTGTAATGCATGTTTCCCCCCGCAAATACACTGTTTCTAAGGAAATGTGAACACACTGAGGAGACACTTGTGGGAGCTACTGTGACTAAAACTGAGCTTCCCTATGCATAGGGAAGCACGAGAAATCCTGATTTCATAAAACACAATTACATACTCAAAATCTGTGCCACTGCGCCAATAGGCAAAACTTGTTCGTTCTAAACCACGTCTCTTTCGGCAAAAAACTCATTTCTGACAACATTGCCCAAATACATCTCAGAAGTGTGCAACTTGTTTCCTGAGGTAGAAGACTTTGAGAAACTGTCGTTTCTGCAAGCGCTGTGCTTCTACACATGTATTGGCTGAACAATGAAAGAGTACTGTAATGCATGTTTCTCCCAGCAAATACACTGTTTCTAAGGAAATGTGAACACACTGAGGAGACACTTGTGGGAGCTATTGTGACTAAAACTGAGCTTCTCTACGCACAGGGAAGCAAGAGAAATGCTGATTTCATCAAACACAATTACATACTCACAATCTGTACTACTGCGCAAATAGGCAAAACTAGTGCGTTCTAAAGCACATGTCTTTAGCCACAAAAGTCATTTCTGTTAACGATGCCCAAATGCATCTCAGAAGTGTGCAACTTGTTCCGTGAGTTAGAAAACGTCGAGAAACTGTCGTTTCTGCAAGCGCTGTGCTTCTACACATGTATTGGCTGAACAATGAAAGAGTACTGTAATGCATGTTTCTCCCAGCAAATACACTGTTTCTAAGGAAATGTGAACACACTGAGGAGACACTTGTGGGAGCTACTGTGACTAAAACTGAGCTTCCTTATGCATAGGGAAGCAAGAGAAATGCTGATTTCATCAAACACAATTACATACTCAAAATCTGTACCACTGCGCCAGTAGGCAAAACTCGTGCGTTCTAAAGCACGTCTCTTTAGGCAAAAAACTCATTTCTGACAACATTGCCCAAATACATCTCAGAAGTGTGCAACTTGTTTCCTGAGGTAGAAGACTTCGAGAAACTGTCGTTTCTGCAAGCGCTGTGCTTCTACACATGTATTGGCTGAACAATGAAAGAGTACTGTAATGCATGTTTCTCCCAGCAAATACACTGTTTCTAAGGAAATATGAGCACATTGAGGAGACACTTGTGGGAGCTACTGTGACTAAAACTGAGCTTCTCTACGCACAGGGAATCTAGAGAAATGGTGATTTCATCAAACACAATTACATACTCACAATCTGTACTACTGCGCAAATAGGCAAAACTAGTGCGTTCTAAAGCACGTGTCTTTAGCCAAAAAAGTCATTTCTGTTAACGATGCCCAAATGCATCTCAGAAGTGTGCAAATTGTTCCGTGAGTTAGAAAACGTCGAGAAACTGTCGTTTCTGCAAGCGCTGTGCTTCTACACATGTATTGGCTGAACAATGAAAGAGTACTGTAATGCATGTTTCTCCCAGCAAATACACTGTTTCTAAGGAAATATGAGCACATTGAGGAGACACTTGTGGGAGCTACTGTGACTAAAACTGAGCTTCTCTACGCACAGGGAATCTAGAGAAATGGTGATTTCATCAAACACAATTACATACTCACAGTCTGTACTACTGCGCAAATAGGCAAAACTAGTGCGTTCTAAAGCACGTGTCTTTAGCCAACAAAGTCATTTCTGTTAACGATGCCCAAATGCATCTCAGAAGTGTGCAAATTGTTCCGTGAGTTATAAAACGACGAGAAACTGTCGTTTCTGCAAGCGCTGTGCTTCTACACATGTATTGGCTGAACAATGAAAGAGTACTGTAATGCATGTTTCCCCCCGCAAATACACTGTTTCTAAGGAAATGTGAACACACTGAGGAGACACTTGTGGGAGCTACTGTGACTAAAACTGAGCTTCCTTATGCATAGGGAAGCAAGAGAAATGCTGATTTCATCAAACACAGTTACATACTCAAAATCTGTACCACTGCGCCAATAGGCAAACCTCGTGCGTTCTAAAGGACGTCTCTTTAGGCAAAAAACTCATTTCTGACAACATTGCCCAAATACATCTCAGAAGTGTGCAACTTGTTTCCTGAGGTAGAAGACTTCGAGAAACTGTCGTTTCTGCAAGCGCTGTGCTTCCACACATGTATTGGCTGAACAATGAAAGAGTACTGTAATGCATGTTTCTTCCAGCAAATACACTGTTTCTAAGGAAATATGAGCACATTGAGGAGACACTTGTGGGAGCTACTGTGACTAAAACTGAGCTTCTCTACGCACAGGAAAGCAAGAGAAATGCCGATTTCATCAAACACAATTACATACTCACAATCTGTACTACTGCGCAAATAGGCAAAACTAGTGCGTTCTAAAGCACGTCTCTTTAGGCAAAAAACTCATTTCTGACAACATTGCCTAAATACATCTCAGAAGTGTGCAACTATTTTCCTGAGGTAGAAAACGTCGAGAAACTTTCGTTTCTGCAAGCGCTGTGCTTCTACACATGTATTGGCTGAACAATGAAAGAGTACTTTAATGCATGTTTCCCCCAGCAAATACACTGTTTCTAAGGAAATGTGAACACACTGAGGAGACACTTGTGGGAGCTACTGTGACTAAAACTGAGCTTCCTTATGCATAGGGAAGCAAGAGAAATGCTGATTTCATCAAACACAATTACATACTCACAATCTGTACCACTGCGCCAATAGGCAAAACTCGTGCGTTCTAAAGCACGTCTCTTTAGGCAAAAAACTCATTTCTGACAACATTGCCCAAATACATCTCAGAAGTGTGCAACTTGTTTCCTGAGGTAGAAGACTTCGAGAAACTGTCGTTTCTGCAAGCGCTGTGCTTCTACACATGTATTGGCTGAACAATGAAAGAGTACTGTAATGCATGTTTCTCCCAGCAAATATACTGTTTCTAAGGAAATATGAGCACATTGAGGAGACACTTGTGGGAGCTACTGTGACTAAAACTGAGCTTCTCTACGCACAGGGAATCTAGAGAAATGGTGATTTCATCAAACACAATTACATACTCACAATCTGTACTACTGCGCAAATAGGCAAAATTACTGCGTTCTAAAGCACGTGTCTTTAGCCAAAAAAGTCATTTCTGTTAACGATGCCCAAATGCATCTCAGAAGTGTGCAAATTGTTCCGTGAGTTAGAAAACGTCGAGAAACTGTCATTTCTGCAAGCGCTGTGCTTCTACACATGTATTGGCTGAACAATGAAAGAGTACTGTAATGCATGTTTCTCCCAGCAAATACACTGTTTCTAAGGAAATATGAGCACATTGAGGAGACACTTGTGGGAGCTACTGTGACTAAAACTGAGCTTCTCTACGCACAGGGAAGCAAGAGAAATGCTGATTTCATCAAACACAATTACATACTCACAATCTGAACTACTGCGCAAATAGGCAAAACTAGTGCGTTCTAAAGCACCTGTCTTTAGCCAAAAAAGTCATTTCTGTTAACGATGCCCAAATGCATATCAGAAGTGTGCAACTTGTTCCGTGAGTTAGAAAACGTCGAGAAACTGTCGTTTCTGCAAGCGCTGTGCTTCTACACATGTATTGGCTAAACAATGAAAGAGTACTGTAATGCATGTTTCTCCCAGCAAATACACTGTTTTAAGGAAATGTGAACACACTGAGGAGACACTTGTGGGAGCTACTGTGACTAAAACTGAGCTTCCCTATGCATAGGGAAGCAAGAGAAATGCTGATTTCATCAAAGACAGTTACATACTCAAAATCTGTACCACTGCGACAATAGGCAAAACTCGTGCATTCTAAAGCACGTCTCTTTAGGCAAAAAACTCATTTCTGACAACATTGCCCAAATACATCTCAGAAGTGTGCAACTTGTTTCCTGAGGTAGAAGACTTCGAGAAACTGTCGTTTCTGCAAGCGCTGTGCTTCTACACATGTATTGGCTGAACAATGAAACAGTACTGTAATGCATGTTTCTCCCAGCAAATACACTGTTTCTAAGGAAATATGAGTACATTGAGGAGACACTTGTGGGAGCTACTGTGACTAAAACTGAGCTTCTCTACGCACAGGGAAGCAAGAGAAATGCTGATTTCATCAAACACAATTACATACTCACAATCTGTACTACTGCACAAATAGGCAAAACTAGTGCGTTCTAAAGCACGTGTCTTTAGCCAAAAAAGTCATTTCTGTTAACGATGCCCAAATGCATCTCAGAAGTGTGCAACTTGTTCCGTGAGTTAGAAAACGTCGAGAAACTGTCGTTTCTGCAAGCGCTGTGCTTCTACACATGTATTGGCTGAACAATGAAAGAGTACTGTAATGCATGTTTCTCCCAGCAAATACAATGTTTCTAAGGAAATGTGAACACACTGAGGAGACACTTGTGGGAGTTACTGTTACTAAAACTGAGCTTCCCTATGCATAGGGAAGCAAGAGAAATGCTGATTTCATCAAACACAATTACATACTCTAAATCTGTGCCACTGCGCCAATAGGCAAAACTCGTGCGTTCTAAAGCACGTCTCTTTAGGCAAAAAACTCATTTCTGATAACATTGCCCAAATACATCTCAGAAGTGTGCAACTTGTTTCCTGAGGTAGAAGACTTCGAGAAACTGTCGTTTCTGCAAGCGCTGTGCTTCTACACATGTATTGGCTGAACAATGAAAGAGTACTGTAATGCATGTTTCTCCCAGCAAATACACTGTTTCTAAGGAAATATGAGCACATTGAGGAGACACTTGTGGGAGCTACTGTGACTAAAACTGAGCTTCTCTACGCACAGGGAAGCAAGAGAAATGCTGATTTCATAAAACACAATTACATACTCACAGTCTGTACTACTGCGCAAATAGGTCAAAACTAGTGCGTTCTAAAGCACGTGTCTTTAGCCACAAAAGTCATTTCTGTTAACGATGCCCAAATGCATCTCAGAAGTGTGCAACTTGTTCCGTGAGTTAGAAAACGTCGAGAAACTGTCGTTTCTGCAAGCGCTATGCTTCTACACATGTATTGGCTGAACAATGAAAGAGTACTGTAATGCCTGTTTCTCCCAGCAAATACACTGTTTCTAAGGAAATGTGAACACACTGAGGAGACACTTGTGGGAGCTACTGTGACTAAAACTGAGCTTCCCTATGCATAGGGAAGCAAGAGAAATGCTGATTTCATCAAACACAGTTACATACTCAAAATCTGTACCACTGCGCCAATAGGCAGAACTCGTGCGTTCTAAAGCACGTCTCTTTAGGCAAAAAACTCATTTCTGACAACATTGCCCAAATACATCTCAGAAGTGTGCAACTTGCTTCCTGAGGTAGAAGACTTCGAGAAACTGTCGTTTCTGCAAGCGCTGTGCTTCCACACATGTATTGGCTGAACAATGAAAGAGTACTGTAATGCATGTTTCTCCCAGCAAATACACTGTTTCTAAGGAAATATGAGCACATTGAGGAGACACTTGTGGGAGCTACTGTGACTAAAACTGAGCTTCTCTACGCACAGGGAAGCAAGAGAAATGCTGATTTCATCAAACACAATTACATACTCACAATCTGTACTACTGCGCAAATAGGCAAAACTAGTGCATTCTAAAGCACGTCTCTTTAGGCAAAAAACTCATTTCTGACAACATTGCCTAAATACATCTCAGAAGTGTGCAACTTGTTTCCTGAGGTAGAAAACGTCGAGAATCTTTCGTTTCTGCAAGCGCTGTGCTTCTACACATGTATTGGCTGAACAATGAAAGAGTACTGTAATGCATGTTTCTCCCTGCAAATACACTGTTCCTAAGGAAATATGAACACACTGAGGAGACACTTGTGGGAGCTACTGTGACTAAAACTGAGCTTCTCTACGCACAGGGAAGCAAGAGAAATGCTGATTTCATCAAACACAATTACATACTCACAATCTGTACTACTGCGCAAATAGGCAAAACTAGTGTGTTCTAAAGCATGTGTCTTTAGCCACAAAAGTCATTTCTGTTAACGATGCCCAAATGCATCTCAGAAGTGTGCAACTTGTTCCGTGAGTTAGAAAACGTCGAGAAACTGTCGTTTCTGCAAGCGCTGTGCTTCTACACATGTATTGGGTGAACAATGAAAGAGTACTGTAATGCATGTTTCTCCCAGCAAATACACTGTTTCTAAGGAAATGTGAACACACTGAGGAAACACTTGTGGGAGCTACTGTGACTAAAACTGAGCTTTCCTATGCATAGGGAAGCAAGAGAAATGCTGATTTTATCAAACACAGTTACATACTCAAAATCTGTACCACTGCGCCAATAGGCAAAACTCGTGCTTTCTAAAGCACGTCTCTTTAGGCAAAAAACTCATTTCTGACAACATTGCCCAAATACATCTCAGAAGTGTGCAACTTGTTTCCTGAGGTAGAAGACTTCGAGAAACTGTCGTTTCTGCAAGCGCTGTGCTTCTACACATGTATTGGCTGAACAATGAAAGAGTACTGTAATGCATGTTTCTCCCCGCAAATACACTGTTTCTAAGGAAATGTGAACACACTGAGGAGACACTTGTGGGAGCTATTGTGACTAAAACTGAGCTTCTCTACGCACAGGGAAGCAAGAGAAATGCTGATTTCATCAAACACAATTACATACTCACAATCTGTACTACTGCGCAAATAGGCAAAACTAGTGCGTTCTAAAGCACGTGTCTTTAGCCACAAAAGTCATTTCTGTTAACGATGCCCAAATGCATATCAGAAGTGTGCAACTTGTTCCGTGAGTTAGAAAACGTCGAGAAACTGTCGTTTCTGCAAGCGCTGTGCTTCTACACATGTATTGGCTGAACAATGAAAGAGTACTGTAATGCATGTTTCTCCCAGCAAATACACTGTTTCTAAGGAAATATGAGCACATTGAGGAGACACTTGTGGGAGCTACTGTGACTAAAACTGAGCTTCTCTACGCACAGGGAAGCAAGAGAAATGCTGATTTCATAAAACACAATTACATACTCACAATCTGTACTACTGCGCAAATAGGCAAAACTAGTGCGTTCTAAAGCATGTGTCTTTAGCCTCAAAGTCATTTCTGTTAACGATGCCCAAATGCATCTAAGAAGTGTGCAACTTGTTCTGTGAGTTAGAAAACGTCGAGAAACTGTCGTTTCTGCAAGCGCTGTGCTTCTACACATGTATTGGCTGAACAATGAAAGAGTACTGTAATGCATGTTTCTCCCAGCAAATACACTGTTTCTAAGGAAATGTGAATACACTGAGGAGACACTTGTGGGAGCTACTGTGACTAAAACTGAGCTTCCTTGTGCGCCAGGAAGCAAGAGAAATGCTGATTTCATCAAACACAGTTACATACTCAAAATCTGGACCACAGCGCCAATAGCCAAAACTCGTGCTTTCTAAAGCACGTCTCTTTAGGCAAAAAACCCATTTCTGACAACATTGCCCAAATACATCTCAGAAGTGTGCAACTTGTTTCCTGAGGTAGAAGACTTCGAGAAACTGTCGTTTCTGCAAGCGCTGTGCTTCTACACATCTATTGGCTGAACAATGAAAGAGTACTGTAATGCATGTTTCTCCCAGCAAATACACTGTTTCTAAGTAAATATGAGCACATTGAGAAGACACTTGTGGGAGCTACTGTGACTAAAACTGAGCTTCTCTACGCACAGGGAAGCAAGAGAAATGCTGATTTCATCAAACACAATTACATACTCACAATCTGTACTACTGCGCAAATAGGCAAAACTAGCGCGTTCTAAAGGACGTCTCTTTAGGCAAAAAACTCATTTCTGACAACATTGCCCAAATACATCTCAGAAGTGTGCAACTTGTTTCCTGAGGTAGAAGACTTTGAGAAACTGTCGTTTCTGCAAGCGCTGTGCTTCTACATATGTATTGGCTGAACAATGAAAGAGTACTGTAATGCATGTTTCTCTCAGACAATACACTGTTTCTAAGGAAATATGAGCACATTGAGGAGACACTTGTGGGAGCTACTGTGACTAAAACTGAGCTTCTCTACGCACAGGGAAGCAAGAGAAATGCTGATTTCATCAAACACAATTACATACTCACAATCTGTACTACTGCGCAAATAGGCAAAACTAGTGCGTTCCAAAGCACGTCTCTTTAAGCAAAAAACTCATTTCTGACAACATTGCCCAAATACATCTCAGAAGGGTGCAACTTGTTCCGTGAGTTAGAAAACGTCGAGAAACTGTCGTTTCTGCAAGCGCTGTGCTTCTACACATGTATTGGCTGAACAATGAAAGAGTACTGTAATGCATGTTTCTCCCAGCAAATACACTGTTTCTAAGGAAATGTGAACACACTGAGGAGACACTTGTGGGAGCTACTGTGACTAAAACTGAGCTTCCCTATGCATAGGGAAGCACGAGAAATGCTGATTTCATCAAACACAATTACATACTCAAAATCTGTGCCACTGCGCCAATAGGCAAAACTTGTGCGTTCTAAAGCACGTCTCTTCGGCAAAAAACTCATTTCTGACAACATTGCCCAAATACATCTCAGAAGTGTGCAACTTGTTTCCTGAGGTATAAGACTTCGAGAAACTGTCGTTTCTGCAAGCGCTGTGCTTCTACACATGTATTGGCTGAACAATGAAAGAGTACTGTAATGCATGTTTCTCCCCGCAAATACACTGTTTCTAAGGAAATGTGAACACACTGAGGAGACCCTTGTGGAAGCTATTGTGACTAAAACTGAGCTTCTCTACGCACAGGGAAGCAAGAGAAATGCTGATTTCATCAAACACAATTACATACTCACAATCTGTACTACTGCGCAAATAGGCAAACCTAGTGCGTTCTAAAGCACGTGTCTTTAGCCACAAAAGTCATTTCTGTTAACGATGCCCAAATGCATCTCAGAAGTGTGTAACTTGTTCCGTGAGTTAGAAAACGTCGAGAAACTGTGGTTACTGCAAGCGCTGTGCTTCTACACATGTATTGGCTGAACAATGAAAGAGTACTGTAATGCATGTTTCTCCCAGCAAATACACTGTTTCTAAGTAAATATGAGCACATTGAGGATACACTTGTGGGAGCTACTGTGACTAAAACTGAGCTTCTCTACGCACAGGGAAGCAAGAGAAATGCTGATTTCATCAAACACAATTACATACTCACAATCTGTACTACTGCGCAAATAGGCAAAACTAGTGCGTTCTAAAGCACGTGTCTTTAGCCACAAAAGTCATTTCTGTTAACGATGCCCAAATGCATCTCAGAAGTGTGCAACTTGTTCCGTCAGTTAGAAAACGTCGAGAAACTGTCGTTTCTGCAAGCGCTGTGCTTCTACACATGTATTGGCTGAACAATGAAAGAGTACTGTAATGCATGTTTCTCCCAGACAATACACTGTTTCTAAGGAAATATGAGCACATTGAGGAGACACTTGTGGGAGCTACTGTGACTAAAACTGAGCTTCTCTACGCACAGGGAAGCAAGAGAAATGCTGATTTCATCAAACACAATTACATACTCACAATCTGTACTACTGCGCAAATAGGCAAAACTAGTGCGTTCCAAAGCACGTCTCTTTAAGCAAAAAACTCATTTCTGACAACATTGCCCAAATACATCTCAGAAGTGTGCAACTTGTTCCGTGAGTTAGAATACGTCCAGAAACTGTCGTTTCTGCAAGCGCTGTGGTTCTACACATGTTTGGCTGAACAATGAAAGAGTACTGTAATGCATGTTTCTCCCAGCAAATACACTGTTTCTAAGTAAATATGAGCACATTGAGGAGACACTTGTGGGAGCTACTGTGACTAAAACTGAGCTTCTCTACGCACAGGGAAGCAAGAGAAATGCTGATTTCATCAAACACAATTGCATACTCACAATCTGTACTACTGCGCAAATAGGCAAAACTAGTGCGTTCTAAAGCACGACTCTTTAGGCAAAAAACTCATTTCTGACAACATTGCCCAAATACATCTCAGAAGTGTGCAACTTGTTCCGTGAGTTAGAAAACGTCGAGAAACTGTCGTTTCTGCAAGCGCTGTGCTTCTACACATGTATTGGCTGAACAATGAAAGAGTACTGTAATGCATGTTTCTCCCAGCAAATACACTGTTTCTAAGGAAATGTGAACACACTGAGGAGACACTTGTGGAAGATACTGTGACTAAAACTGAGCTTCCCTATGCATAGGGAAGCAAGAGAAATGCTGATTTCATCAAACACAGTTACATACTCAAAATCTGTACCACTTCGCCAATAGGCAAAACTCGTGCGTTCTAAAGCACGTCTCTTTAGGCAAAAAACTCATTTCTGACAACATTGCCCAAATACATCTCAGAAGTGTGCGACTTGTTTCCTGAGGTAGAAGACTTCGAGAAACTGTCGTTTCTGCAAGCGCTGTGCTTCTACACATGTATTGGCTGAACAATGAAAGAGTACTGTAATGCATATTTCTCCCTGCAAATACACTGTTCCTAAGGAAATATGAACACACTGAGGAGACACTTGTGGGAGCTACTGTGACTAAAACTGAGCTTCTCTACGCACAAGGAAGCAAGAGAAATGCTGATTTCATCAAACACAATTACATACTCACAATCTGTACTACTGCGCAAATAGGCAAAACTAGTGTGTTCTAAAGAATGTGTCTTTAGCCACAAAAGTCATTTCTGTTAACGATGCCCAAATGCATCTCAGAAGTTTGCAACTTGTTCCGTGAGTTAGAAAACGTTGAGAAACTGTCGTTTCTGCAAGCACTGTGCTTCTACACATGTATTGGCTGAACAATCAAAGAGTACCGTAATGCATGTTTCTCCCAGCAAATACACTGTTTCTAAGGAAATGTGAACACACTGAGGAGACACTTGTGGGAGCTACTGTGACTAAAACTGAGCTTCCCTATGCATAGGGAAGCAAGAGAAATGCTGATTTCATCCAACACAATTACATACTCAAAATCTGTGCCACTGCGCCAATAGGCAAAACTCGTGCGTTCTAAAGCACGTCTCTTTAGGCAAAAAACTCATTTCTGACAACATTGCCCAAATACATCTCAGAAGTGTGCAACTTGTTTCCTGAGGTAGAAGACTTCGAGAAACTGTCATTTCTGCAAGCGCTGTGCTTCTACACATGTATTGGCTGAACAATGAAAGAGTACTGTAATGCATGTTTCTCCCAGCAAATACACTGTTTCTAAGGAAATATGAGCACATTGAGGAGACACTTGTGGGAGCTACTGTGACTAAAACTGAGCTTCTCTACGCACAGGGAAGCAAGAGAAATGCTGATTTCATCAAACACAATTACATACTCACAATCTGTTATACTGCGCAAATAGGCAAAACTAGTGCGTTCTAAAGCACGTCTCTTTAGGCAAAAAACTCATTTCTGACAACATTGCCCAAGTACATCTCAGAAGTGTGCAACTTGTTTCCTGAGGTAGAAGACTTCGAGAAACTGTCGTTTCTGCAAGCGCTGTGCTTCTACACATGTATTGGCTGAACAATAAAAAAGTACTCTAATGCATGTTTCTCCCAGCAAATACACTGTTTCTAAGGAAATATGAGCACATTGAGGAGACACTTGTGGGAGCTACTGTGACTAAAACTGAGCTTCCCTATGCATAGGGAAGCAAGAGAAATGCTGATTTCATCAAACACAGTTAAATACTCAAAATCTGGACCATTGCGCCAATAGGCAAAACTCATGTGTTCTAAAGCACGTCTCTTTAGGCAAAAAACTCATTTCTGACAACATTGCCCAAATACATCTCAGAAGTGTGCACTTTGTTTCCTGAGGTAGAAGACTTCGAGAAACTGTCGTTTCTGCAAGCGCTGTGCTTCTACACATGTATTGGCTGAACAATGAAAGAGTACTGTAATGCATGTTTCGCCCAGCAAATACACTGTTTCTAAGGAAATGTGAGCACATTGAGGAGACATTTGTGGGAGCTACTGTGACTAAAACTGAGCTTCTCTACCCACAGGGAAGTAAGAGAAATGCTGATTTCATCAAACACAATTACATACTCACAATCTGTACTACTGCGCAAATAGGCAAAACTAGTGTGTTCTAAAGCACGTCTCTTTGGGCAAAAAACACATTTCTGTTAACGATGCCCAAATGCATCTCAGAAGTGTGCAACTTGTTCCGTGATTTTGAAAACGTCGAGAAACTGTCGTTTCTGCAAGCGCTGTGCTTCTACACATGTATTGGCTGAACAATGAAAGAGTACTGTAATGCATGTTTCTCCCAGCAAATACACTGTTTCTAAGGAAATGTGAACACACTGAGGAGACATTGTGGGAGCTACTGTGACTAAAACTGAGCTTCCCTATGCATATGGAAGCAAGAGAAATGCTGATTTCATCAAACACAGTTACATACTCAAAATCTGGACGATTGCGCCAATAGGCAAACTCGTGCGTTCTAAAGCACGTCTCTTTAGGCAATAAACTCATTTCTGACAACATTGCCCAAATACATCTCAGAAGTGTGCAACTTGTTTCCTGAGGTAGAAGACTTCGAGAAACTGTCGTTTCTGCAAGCGCTGTGCTTCTATACATGTATTGGCTGAACAATGAAAAAGTACTCTAATGCATGTTTCTCCCAGCAAATACACTGTTTCTAAGGAAATATGAGCACATTGAGGAGACACTTGTGGGAGCTACTGTGACTAAAACTGATCGTCTCTACGCACAGGGAAGCAAGAGAAATGCTGATTTCATCAAACACAATTACATACTCACAATCTGTACTACTGCTCAAATAGGCAAAACTAGTGCGTTCTAAAGCACGTGTCTTTAGCCAAAAAAGTCATTTCTGTTAACGATGCCCAAATGCATCTCAGAAGTGTGCAACTTGTTCCGTGAGTTAGAAAACGTCGAGAAACTGTCGTTTCTGCAAGCGCTGTGCTTCTACACATGTATTGGCTGAACAATGAAAGAGTACTGTAATGCATGTTTCTCCCAGCAAATACACTGTTTCTAAGTAAATATGAGCACATTGAGAAGACACTTGTGGGAGCTACTGTGACTAAAACTGAGCCTCTCTACGCACAGGGAAGCAAGAGAAATGGTGATTTCATCAAACACAATTACATACTCACAATCTGTACTACTGCGCAAATAGGCAAAACTAGTGCGTTCTAAAGCACGTCTCTTTAGGCAAAAAACTCATTTCTGACAACATTGCCCAAATACATCTCAGAAGTGTGCAACTTGTTTCCTGAGGTAGAAGACTTCGAGAAACTGTCGTTTCTGCAAGCGCTGTGCTTCTACACATGTATTGGCTGAACAATGAAAGAGTACTGTAATGCATGTTTCTCCCAGACAATACACTGTTTCTAAGTAAATATGAGCACATTGAGGAGACACTTGTGGGAGCTACTGTGACTAAAACTGAGCTTCTCTACGCACAGGGAAGCAAGAGAAATGCTGATTTCATCAAACACAATTACATACTCACAATCTGTACTACTGCGCAAATAGGCAAAACTAGTGCGTTCTAAAGCACGTGTCTTTAGCCAAAAAAGTCATTTTTGACAACATTGCCCAAATACATCTCAGAAGTGTGCAACTTGTTCCGTGAGTTAGAATATGTCCAGAAACTGTCGTTTCTGCAAGCGCTGTGGTTCTACACATGTATTGGCTGAACAATGAAAGAGTACTGTAATGCATGTTTCTCCCAGCAAATACACTGTTTCTAAGTAAATATGAGCACATTGAGAAGACACTTGTGGGAGCTACTGTGACTAAAACTGAGCTTCTCTACGCACAGGGAAGCAAGAGAAATGCTGATTTCATCAAACACAATTACATACTCACAATGTGTACTACTGCGCAAATAGGCAAAACTAGTGCGTTCTAAAGCACGTGTCTTTAGCCAAAAAAGTCATTTCTGTTAACGATGCCCAAATGCATCTCAGAAGTGTGCAACTTGTTCCGTGAGTTAGAAAACGTCGAGAAACTGTCGTTTCTGCAAGCGCTGTGCTTCTACACATGTATTGGCTGAACAATGAAAGAGTACTGTAATGCATGTTTCTCCCAGCAAATACACTGTTTCTAAGGAAATGTGAACACACTGAGGAGACACTTGTGGGAGCTACTGTGACTAAAACTGAGCTTCCCTATGCATAGGGAAGCAAGAGAAATGCTGATTTCATCAAACACAGTTACATACTCAAAATCTGGACCATTGCGCCAATAGGCAAAACTCGTGTGTTCTAAAGCACGTCTCTTTAGGCAATAAACTCATTTCTGACAACATTGCCCAAATACATCTCAGAAGTGTGCAACTTGTTTCCTGAGGTAGAAGACTTCGAGAAACTGTCGTTTCTGCAAGCGCTGTGCTTCTACACATGTATTGGCTGAACAATGAAAGAGTACTCTAATTCATGTTTCTCCCAGCAAATACACTGTTTCTAAGGAAATATGAGCACATTGAGGAGACACTTGTGGGAGCTACTGTGACTAAAACTGATCTTCTCTACGCACAGGGAAGCAAGAGAAATGCTAATTTCATCAAACACAATAACATATTCACAATCTGTACTAATGCGCAAATAGGCAAAACTCGTGCGTTCTAAAGCACTTCTCTTTACCCAAAAAAGTCATTTCTGTTAACGATGCCCAAATGCATCTCAGAAGTGTGCAACTTGTTCCGTGAGTTAGAAAACGTTGAGAAACTGTCGTTTCTGCAAGCACCGTGCTTCTACACATGTATTGGCTGAACAATGAAAGAGTACTGTAATGCATGTTTCTCCCAGCAAATACACTGTTTCTAAGGAAATATGAGCACATTGAGGAGACACTTGTGGGAGCTACTGTGACTAAAACTGAGCTTCTCTACGCACAGGGAAGCAAGAGAAATGCTGATTTCATCAAACACAATTACATACTCACAATCTGTACTACCGCGCAAATAGGCAAAACTAGTGCGTTCTAAAGCAGGTCTCTTTGGGCAAAAAACTCATTTCTCTTAACGATGCCCAAATGCATCTCAGAAGTGTGCAACTTGGTCCGTGAGTTAGAAAACGTCGAAAAACTGTCGTTTCTGCAAGCGCTGTGCTTCTACACATGTATTGGCTGAACAATGAAAGAGTACTGTAATGCATGTTTCTCCCAGCAAATACACTGTTTCTAAGGAAATATGAGCACATTGAGGAGACACTTGTGGGAGCTACTGTGACTAAAACTGAGCTTCTCTACGCACAGGGAAGCAAGAGAAATGCTGATTTCATCAAACACAATTACATACTCACAATCTGTACTACTGCGCAAATAGGCAAAACTAGTGCGTTCTAAAGCATGTCTCTTTAGGCAAAAAACTCATTTCTGACAACATTGCCCAAATACATCTCAGAAGTGTGCAACTTGTTTCCTGAGGTAGAAGACTTCGAGAAACTGTCGTTTCTGCAAGCGCTGTGCTTCTACACATGTATTGGCTGAACAATAAAAAAGTACTCTAATGCATGTTTCTCCCAGCAAATACACTGTTTCTAAGGAAATATGAGCACATTGAGGAGACACTTGTGGGAGCTACTGTGACTAAAACTGAGCTTCCCTATGCATAGGGAAGCAAGAGAAATGCTGATTATATCAAACACAGTTACATACTCAAAATCTGTACCACTGCGCCAATAGGCAAAACTCGTGCGTTCTAAAGCAGGTCTCTTTGGGCAAAAAACTCATTTCTGACAACATTGCCCAAATGCATCTCAGAAGTGTGCAACTTGTTCCGTCAGTTAGAAAACGTCGAGAAACTGTCGTTTCTGCAAGCGCTGTGCTTCTACACATGTATTGGCTGAACAATGAAAGAGTACTGTAATGCATGTTTCTCCCAGCAAATACACTGTTTCTAAGGAAATGTGAACACACTGAGGAGACACTTGTGGGAGCTACTGTGACTAAAACTGAGCTTCCCTATGCATAGGGAAGCAAGAGAAATGCTGATTTCATCAAACACAGTTACATACTCAAAATCTGTACCACTGCGCCAATAGGCAAAACTCGTGCGTTCTAAAGCACGTCTCTTTAGGCTAAAAACTCATTTCTGACAACATTGCCCAAATACATCTCAGAAGTGTGCAACTTCTTTCCTGAGGTAGAAGACTTTGAGAAACTGTCGTTTCTGCAAGCACTGTGCTTCTACACATGTATTGGCTGAACAATGAAAGAGTACTGTAATGCATGTTTCTCCCAGCAAATACACTGTTTCTAAGGAAATATGAGCACATTGAGGAGACACTTGTGGGAGCTACTGTGACTAAAACTGAGCTTCTCTACGCACAGGGAAGCAAGAGAAATGCTGATTTCATCAAACACAATTACATACTCACAATCTGTACTACTGCGCAAATAGGCAAAACTAGTGCGTTCTAAAGCACGTGTCTTTAGCCACAAAGGTCATTTCTGTTAACGATGCCCAAATGCATCTCAGAAGTGTGCAACTTGTTCCGTGAGTTAGAAAACGTCGAGAAACTGTCGTTTCTGCAAGCGCTGTGCTTCTACACATGTATTGGCTGAACAATGAAAGAGTACTGTAATGCATGTTTCTCCCAGCAAATACACTGTTTCTAAGGAAATGTGAACACACTGAGGAGACACTTGTGGGAGCTACTGTGACTAAAACTGAGCTTCCCTATGCGCCAGGAAGCAAGAGAAATGCTGATTACATCAAACACAGTTACATACTCAAAATCTGTACCTCTGCGCCAATAGGCAAAACTCGTGTGTTCTAAAGCACGTCTCTTTAGGCAAAAAACTCATTTCTGACAACATTGCCCAAACACATCTCAGAAGTATGCAACTTGTTTCCTGAGGTAGAAGACTTCGAGAAACGGTCGTTTCGGCAAGCGCTGTGCTTCTACACATGTATTGTCTGAACAATGAAAGAGTACTGTAATGCATGTTTCTCCCAGCAAATACACTGTTTCTAAGTAAATATGAGCACATTGAGGAGACACTTGTGGGAGCTACTGTGACTAAAACTGAGCTTCTCTACACACAGGGAAGCAAGAGAAATGCTGATTTCATCAAACACAATTACATACTCACAATCTGTACTACTGCGCAAATAGGCAAAACTAGTGCGTTCTAAAGCACGTCTCTTTAGGCAAAAAACTCATTTCTGACAACATTGCCCAAATACCTCTCAGAAGTTTGCAACTTGTTCCGTGAGTTAGAATACGTCGAGAAACTGTCGTTTCTGCAAGCGCTGTGCTTCTACACATGTATTGGCTGAACAATGAAAGAGTACTGTAATGCATGTTTCTCCCAGCAAATACACTATTTCTAAGGAAATGTGAACACACTGAGGAGACACTTGTGGGAGCTACTGTGACTAAAACTGAGCTTCTCTATGCACAGGGAAGCAAGAGAAATGCTGATTTCATCAAACACAGTTACATACTCAAAATCTGTACCACTGCGCCAATAGGCAAAACTCGTGCGTTCTAAAGCACGTCTCTTTAGGCTAAAAACTCATTTCTGACAACATTGCCCAAATACATCTCAGAAGTGTGCAACTTCTTTCCTGAGGTAGAAGACTTTGAGAAACTGTCGTTTCTGCAAGCACTGTGCTTCTACACATGTATTGGCTGAACAATGAAAGAGTACTGTAATGCATGTTTCTCCCAGCAAATACACTGTTTCTAAGGAAATATGAGCACATTGAGGAGACACTTGTGGGAGCTACTGTGACTAAAACTGAGCTTCTCTACGCACAGGGAAGCAAGAGAAATGCTGATTTCATCAAACACAATTACATACTCACAATCTGTACTACTGCGCAAATAGGCAAAACTAGTGCGTTCTAAAGCACGTGTCTTTAGCCACAAAAGTCATTTCTGTTAACGATGCCCAAATGCATCTCAGAAGTGTGCAACTTGTTCCGTGAGTTAGAAAACGTCGAGAAACTGTCGTTTCTGCAAGCGCTGTGCTTCTACACATGTATTGGCTGAACAATGAAAGAGTACTGTAATGCATGTTTCTCCCAGCAAATACACTGTTTCTAAGGAAATGTGAACACACTGAGGAGACACTTGTGGGAGCTACTGTGACTAAAACTGAGCTTCCCTATGCGCCAGGAAGCAAGAGAAATGCTGATTACATCAAACACAGTTACATACTCAAAATCTGTACCTCTGCGCCAATAGGCAAAACTCGTGTGTTCTAAAGCACGTCTCTTTAGGCAAAAAACTCATTTCTGACAACATTGCCCAAACACATCTCAGAAGTATGCAACTTGTTTCCTGAGGTAGAAGACTTCGAGAAACGGTCGTTTCGGCAAGCGCTGTGCTTCTACACATGTATTGTCTGAACAATGAAAGAGTACTGTAATGCATGTTTCTCCCAGCAAATACACTGTTTCTAAGTAAATATGAGCACATTGAGGAGACACTTGTGGGAGCTACTGTGACTAAAACTGAGCTTCTCTACGCACAGGGAAGCAAGAGAAATGCTGATTTCATCAAACACAATTACATACTCACAATCTGTACTACTGCGCAAATAGGCAAAACTAGTGCGTTCTAAAGCACGTCTCTTTAGGCAAAAAACTCATTTCAGACAACGTTGCCCAAATACATCTCAGAAGTGTGCAACTTGTTTCCTGAGGTAGAAGACTTCGAGAAACTGTCGTTTCTGCAAGCGCTGTGCTTCTACACATGTATTGGCTGAACAATGAAAGAGTACTGTAATGCATGTTTCTCCCAGCCAATACACTGTTTCTAAGTAAATATGAGCACATTGAGGAGACACTTGTGGGAGCTACTGTGACTAAAACTCAGCTTCTCTACGCACAGGGAAGGAAGAGAAATGCTGATTTCATCAAACACAATTACATACTCACAATCTGTACTACCGCGCAAATAGGCAAAACTAGTGCGTTCTAAAGCACGTCCCTTTGGGCAAAAAACTCATTTCTGTTAACGATGCCCAAATGCATCTCAGAAGTGTGCAACTTGTTCCGTCAGTTAGAAAACGTCGAGAAACTGTCGTTTCTGCAAGCGCTGTGCTTCTACACATGTATTGGCTGAACAATGAAAGAGTACTGTAATGCATGTTTCTCCCAGCAAATACACTGTTTCTAAGGAAATGTGAACACACTGAGGAGACACTTGTGGGAGCTACTGTGACTAAAAGTGAGCTTCAATATGAATAGGGAAGCAAGAGAAATGCTGATTTCATCAAACACCATTACATACTCAAAATCTGTACCACTGCGCCAATAGGCAAAACTCGTGCGTTCTAAAGCACGTCTCTTTAGGCAAAAAACTCATTTCTGACAACATTGCCCAAATACATCTCAGAAGTGTGCAACTTGTTTCCTGAGGTAGAAGACTTCGAGAAACTGTCGTTTCTGCAAGCGCTGTGCTTCTACACATGTATTGGCTGAACAATGAAAGAGTACTGTAATGCATGTTTCTCCCAGCAAATACACTGTTTCTAAGTAAATATGAGCACATTGAGGAGACACTTGTGGGAGCTACTGTGACTAAAACTGAGCTTCTCTACCCACAGGGAAGCAAGAGAAATGCTGATTTCATCAAACACAATTACATACTCACAATGTGTACTACTGCGCAAATAGGCAAAACTAGTGCGTTCTAAAGCACGTGTCTTTAGCCAAAAAAGTCATTTCTGTTAACGATGCCCAAATGCATCTCAGAAGTGTGCAACTTGTTCCGTGAGTTAGAAAACGTCGAGAAACTGTCGTTTCTGCAAGCGCTGTGCTTCTACACATGTATTGGCTGAACAATGAAAGAGTACTCTAATGCATGTTTCTCCCAGCAAATACACTGTTTCTAAGGAAATGTGAACACACTGAGGAGAAACTTGTGGGAGCTACTGTGACTAAAACTGAGCTTCCCTATGCCCCAGGAAGCAAGAGAAATGCTGATTTCATCAAACACCGTTGCATACTGAATATCTGTACCACTGCGCCAATAGGCAAAACTCGTGCGTTCTAAAGCACGTCTCTTTAGGCAAAAAACTCATTTCTGACAACATTGCCCAAATACATCTCAGAAGTGTGCAACTTGTTTCCTGAGGTAGAAGACTTCGAGAAACTGTCGTTTCTGCAAGCGCTGTGCTTCTACACATGTATTGGCTGAACAATGAAAGAGTACTCTAATGCATGTTTCTCCCAGCAAATACACTGTTTCTAAGGAAATATGAGCACATTGAGGAGACACTTGTGGGAGCTACTGTGACTAAAACTGAGCTTCCTTGTGCGCCAGGAAGCAAGAGAAATACTAATTTCATCAAACACAATAACATATTCACAATCTGTACTAATGCGCAAATAGGCAAAACTCGTGCGTTCTAAAGCACTTCTCTTTACCCAAAAAAGTCATTTCTGTTAACGATGCCCAAATGCATCTCAGAAGTGTGCAACTTGTTCCGTGAGTTAGAAAACGTCGAGAAACTGTCGTTTCTGCAAGCGCTGTGCTTCTACACATGTATTGGCTGAACAATGAAAGAGTACTGTAATGCATGTTTCTCCCAGCAAATACACTGTTTCTAAGAAAATATGAGCACATTGAGGAGACACTTGTGGGAGCTACTGTGACTAAAACTGAGCTTCTCTACCCACAGGGAAGCAAGAGAAATGCTGATTTCATCAAACACAATTACATACTCACAATGTGTACTACTGCGCAAATAGGCAAAACTAGTGCGTTCTAAAGCACTTCTCTTTACCCAAAAAAGTCATTTCTGTTAACGATGCCCAAATGCATCTCAGAAGTGTGCAACTTGTTCCGTGAGTTAGAAAACGTTGAGAAACTGTCGTTTCTGCAAGCACTGTGCTTCTACACATGTATTGGCTGAACAATCAAAGAGTACTGTAATGCATGTTTCTCCCAGCAAATACACTGTTTCTAAGGAAATGTGAACACACTGAGGAGACACTTGTGGGAGCTACTGTGACTAAAACTGAGCTTCCCTATGCATAGGGAAGCAAGAGAAATGCTGATTTCATCCAACACAATTACATACTCAAAATCTGTGCCACTGCGCCAATAGGCAAAACTCGTGCGTTCTAAAGCACGTCTCTTTAGGCAAAAAACTCATTTCTGACAACATTGCCCAAATACATCTCAGAAGTGTGCAACTTGTTTCCTGAGGTAGAAGACTTCGAGAAACTGTCATTTCTGCAAGCGCTGTGCTTCTACACATGTATTGGCTGAACAATGAAAGAGTACTGTAATGCATGTTTCTCCCAGCAAATACACTGTTTCTAAGTAAATATGAGCACATTCAGGAGACACTTGTGGGAGCTACTGTGACTAAAACTGAGCTTCTCTACGCACAGGGAAGCAAGAGAAATGCTGATTTCATCAAACACAATTACATACTCACAATCTGTTATACTGCGCAAATAGGCAAAACTAGTGCGTTCTAAAGCACGTCTCTTTAGGCAAAAAACTCATTTCTGACAACATTGCGCAAATACATCTCAGAAGTGTGCAACTTGTTTCCTGAGGTAGAAGACTTCGAGAAACTGTCGTTTCTGCACGCGCTGTGCTTCTACACATGTATTGGCTGAACAATAAAAAAGTACTCTAATGCATGTTTCTCCCAGCAAATACACTGTTTCTAAGGAAATATGAGCACATTGAGGAGACACTTGTGGGAGCTACTGTGACTAAAACTGAGCTTCCCTATGCATAGGGAAGCAAGAGAAATGCTGATTTCATCAAACACAGTTATATACTCAAAATCTGGACCATTGCGCCAATAGGCAAAACTCATGCGTTCTAAAGCACGTCTCTTTAGGCAAAAAACTCATTTCTGACAACATTGCCCAAATACATCTCAGAAGTGTGCAATTTGTTTCCTGAGGTAGAAGACTTCGAGAAACTGTCGTTTCTGCAAGCGCTGTGCTTCTACACATGTATTGGCGGAACAATGAAAGAGTACTGTAATGCATGTTTCGCCCAGCAAATACACTGTATCTAAGGAAATGTGAGCACATTGAGGAGACATTTGTGGGAGCTACTGTGACTAAAACTGAGCTTCTCTACCCACAGGGAAGTAAGAGAAATGCTGATTTTATCAAACACAATTACATACTCACAATCTGTACTACTGTGCAAATAGGCAAAACTAGTGCGTTCTAAAGCACGTCTCTTTGGGCAAAAAACTCATTTCTGTTAACGATGCCCAAATGCATCTCAGAAGTATGCAATTTGTTCCGTGATTTTGAAAACGTCGAGAAACTGTCGTTTCTGCAAGCGCTGTGCTTCTACACATGTATTGGCTGAACAATGAAAGAGTACTGTAATGCATGTTTCTCCCAGCAAATACAGTTTCTAAGGAAATATGAACACACTGAGGAGACACTTGTGGGAGCTACTGTGACTAAAACTGAGCTTCCCTATGCATAGGGAAGCAAGAGAAATGCTGATTTCATCAAACACAGTTACATACTCAAAATCTGGACCATTGCCCCAATAGGCAAAACTCGTGTGTTCTAAAGCACGTCTCTTTAGGCAATAAACTCATTTCTGACAACATTGCCCAAATACATCTCAGAAGTGTGCAACTTGTTTCCTGAGGTAGAAGACTTCGAGAAACTGTCGTTTCTGCAAGCGCTGTGCTTCTACACATGTATTGGCTGAACAATGAAAGAGTACTCTAATTCATGTTTCTCCCAGCAAATACACTGTTTCTAAGGAAATATGAGCACATTGAGGAGACACTTGTGGGAGCTACTGTGACTAAAACTGATCTTCTCTACGCACAGGGAAGCAAGAGAAATGCTAATTTCATCAAACACAATAACATATTCACAATCTGTACTAATGCGCAAATAGGCAAAACTCGTGCGTTCTAAAGCACTTCTCTTTACCCAAAAAAGTCATTTCTGTTAACGATGCCCAAATGCATCTCAGAAGTGTGCAACTTGTTCCGTGAGTTAGAAAACGTTGAGAAACTGTCGTTTCTGCAAGCACTGTGCTTCTACACATGTATTGGCTGAACAACCAAAGAGTACGGTAATGCATGTTTCTCCCAGCAAATACACTGTTTCTAAGGAAATGTGAACACACTGAGGAGACACTTGTGGGAGCTACTGTGACTAAAACTGAGCTTCCCTATGCATAGGGAAGCAAGAGAAATGCTGATTTCATCCAACACAATTACATACTCAAAATCTGTGCCACTGCGCCAATAGGCAAAACTCGTGCGTTCTAAAGCACGTCTCTTTAGGCAAAAAACTCATTTCTGACAACATTGCCCAAATACATCTCAGAAGTGTGCAACTTGTTTCCTGAGGTAGAAGACTTCGAGACACTGTCATTTCTGCAAGCGCTGTGCTTCTACACATGTATTGGCTGAACAATGAAAGAGTACTGTAATGCATGTTTCTCCCAGCAAATACACTGTTTCTAAGGAAATATGAGCACATTGAGGAGACACTTGTGGGAGCTACTGTGACTAAAACTGAGCTTCTCTACGCACAGGGAAGCAAGAGAAATGCTGATTTCATCAAACACAATTACATACTCACAATCTGTACTACCGCGCAAATAGGCAAAACTAGTGCGTTCTAAAGCAGGTCTCTTTGGGCAAAAAATTCATTTCTCTTAACGATGCCCAAATGCATCTCAGAAGTGTGCAACTTGGTCCGTGAGTTAGAAAACGTCGAAAAACTGTCGTTTCTGCAAGCGCTGTGCTTCTACACATGTATTGGCTGAACAATGAAAGAGTACTGTAATGCATGTTTCTCCCAGCAAATACACTGTTTCTAAGGAAATATGAGCACATTGAGGAGACACTTGTGGGAGCTACTGTGACTAAAACTGAGCTTCTCTACGCACAGGGAAGCAAGAGAAATGCTGATTTCATCAAACACAATTACATACTCACAATCTGTACTACTGCGCAAATAGGCAAAACTAGTGCGTTCTAAAGCATGTCTCTTTAGGCAAAAAACTCATTTCTGACAACATTGCCCAAATACATCTCAGAAGTGTGCAACTTCTTTCCTGAGGTAGAAGACTTTGAGAAACTGTCGTTTCTGCAAGCACTGTGCTTCTACACATGTATTGGCTGAACAATGAAAGAGTACTGTAATGCATGTTTCTCCCAGCAAATACACTGTTTCTAAGGAAATATGAGCACATTGAGAAGACACTTGTGGGAGCTACTGTGACTAAAACTGAGCTTCTCTACGCACAGGGAAGCAAGAGAAATGCTGATTTCATCAAACACAATTACATACTCACAATCTGTACTACTGCGCAAATAGGCAAAACTAGTGCGTTCTAAAGCACGTGTCTTTAGCCACAAAAGTCATTTCTGTTAACGATGCCCAAATGCATCTCAGAAGTGTGCAACTTGTTCCGTGAGTTAGAAAACGTCGAGAAACTGTCGTTTCTGCAAGCGCTGTGCTTCTACACATGTATTGGCTGAACAATGAAAGAGTACTGTAATGCATGTTTCTCCCAGCAAATACACTGTTTCTAAGGAAATGTGAACACACTGAGGAGACACTTGTGGGAGCTACTGTGACTAAAACTGAGCTTCCCTATGCGCCAGGAAGCAAGAGAAATGCTGATTACATCAAACACAGTTACATACTCAAAATCTGTACCTCTGCGCCAATAGGCAAAACTCGTGTGTTCTAAAGCACGTCTCTTTAGGCAAAAAACTCATTTCTGACAACATTGCCCAAACACATCTCAGAAGTATGCAACTTGTTTCCTGAGGTAGAAGACTTCGAGAAACGGTCGTTTCGGCAAGCGCTGTGCTTCTACACATGTATTGGCTGAACAATGAAAGAGTACTGTAATGCATGTTTCTCCCAGCAAATACACTGTTTCTAAGTAAATATGAGCACATTGAGGAGACACTTGTGGGAGCTGCTGTGACTAAAACTGAGCTTCTCTACGCACAGGGAAGCAAGAGAAATGCTGATTTCATCAAACACAATTACATACTCACAATCTGTACTACTGCGCAAATAGGCAAAACTAGTGCGTTCTAAAGCACGTCTCTTTAGGCAAAAAACTCATTTCTGACAACATTGCCCAAATACCTCTCAGAAGTTTGCAACTTGTTCCGTGAGTTAGAATACGTCGAGAAACTGTCGTTTCTGCAAGCGCTGTGCTTCTACACATGTATTGGCTGAACAATGAAAGAGTACTGTAATGCATGTTTCTCCCAGCAAATACACTGTTTCTAAGGAAATGTGAACACACTGAGGAGACACTTGTGGGAGCTACTGTGACTAAAACTGAGCTTCTCTATGCACAGGGAAGCAAGAGAAATGCTGATTTCATCAAACACAGTTACATACTCAAAATCTGTACCACTGCGCCAATAGGCAAAACTCGTGCGTTCTAAAGCACGTCTCTTTAGGCTAAAAACTCATTTCTGACAACATTGCCCAAATACATCTCAGAAGTGTGCAACTTCTTTCCTGAGGTAGAAGACTTTGAGAAACTGTCGTTTCTGCAAGCACTGTGCTTCTACACATGTATTGGCTGAACAATGAAAGAGTACTGTAATGCATGTTTCTCCCAGCAAATACACTGTTTCTAAGGAAATATGAGCACATTGAGGAGACACTTGTGGGAGCTACTGTGACTAAAACTGAGCTTCTCTACGCACAGGGAAGCAAGAGAAATGCTGATTTCATCAAACACAATTACATACTCACAATCTGTACTACTGCGCAAATAGGCAAAACTAGTGCGTTCTAAAGCACGTGTCTTTAGCCACAAAAGTCATTTCTGTTAACGATGCCCAAATGCATCTCAGAAGTGTGCAACTTGTTCCGTGAGTTAGAAAACGTCGAGAAACTGTCGTTTCTGCAAGCGCTGTGCTTCTACACATGTATTGGCTGAACAATGAAAGAGTACTGTAATGCATGTTTCTCCCAGCAAATACACTGTTTCTAAGGAAATGTGAACACACTGAGGAGACACTTGTGGGAGCTACTGTGACTAAAACTGAGCTTACCTATGCGCCAGGAAGCAAGAGAAATGCTGATTACATCAAACACAGTTACATACTCAAAATCTGTACCTCTGCGCCAATAGGCAAAACTCGTGTGTTCTAAAGCACGTCTCTTTAGGCAAAAAACTCATTTCTGACAACATTGCCCAAACACATCTCAGAAGTATGCAACTTGTTTCCTGAGGTAGAAGACTTCGAGAAACTGTCGTTTCTGCAAGCGCTGTGCTTCTACACATGTATTGGCTGAACAATGAAAGAGTACTGTAATGCATGTTTCTCCCAGCCAATACACTGTTTCTAAGTAAATATGAGCACATTGAGGAGACACTTGTGGGAGCTACTGTGACTAAAACTCAGCTTCTCTACGCACAGGGAAGGAAGAGAAATGCTGATTTCATCAAACACAATTACATACTCACAATCTGTACTACCGCGCAAATAGGCAAAACTAGTGCGTTCTAAAGCACGTCCCTTTGGGCAAAAAACTCATTTCTGTTAACGATGCCCAAATGCATCTCAGAAGTGTGCAACTTGTTCCGTCAGTTAGAAAACGTCGAGAAACTGTCGTTTCTGCAAGCGCTGTGCTTCTACACATGTATTGGCTGAACAATGAAAGAGTACTGTAATGCATGTTTCTCCCAGCAAATACACTGTTTCTAAGGAAATGTGAACACACTGAGGAGACACTTGTGGGAGCTACTGTGACTAAAACTGAGCTTCAATATGAATAGGGAAGCAAGAGAAATGCTGATTTCATCAAACACCATTACATACTCAAAATCTGTACCACTGCGCCAATAGGCAAAACTCGTGCGTTCTAAAGCACGTCTCTTTAGGCAAAAAACTCATTTCTGACAACATTGCCCAAATACATCTCAGAAGTGTGCAACTTGTTTCCTGAGGTAGAAGACTTTGAGAAACTGTCGTTTCTGCAAGCACTGTGCTTCTACACATGTATTGGCTGAACAATGAAAGAGTACTCTAATCCATGTTTCTCCCAGCAAATACACTGTTTCTAAGGAAATATGAGCACATTGAGGAGACACTTGTGGGAGCTACTGTGACTAAAACTGAGCTTCTCTATGCACAGGGAAGCAAGAGAAATGCTGATTTCATCAAACACAATTACATACTCACAATCTGTACTACTGCGCAAATAGGCAAAACTAGTGCGTTCTAAAGCACGTCTCTTTAGGCAAAAAACTCATTTCTGACAACATTGCCCAAATACATCTCAGAAGTGTGCAACTTGTTTCCTGAGGTAGAAGACTTCGAGAAACTGTCGTTTCTGCAAGCGCTGTGCTTCTACACATGTATTGGCTGAACAATGAAAGAGTACTGTAAAGCATGTTTCTCCCCGCAAATACACTGTTTCTAGGTAAATATGAGCACATTGAGGAGACACTTGTGGGAGCTACTGTGACTAAAACTGAGCTTCTCTACGAATAGGGAAGCAAGAGAAATGCTGATTTCATCAAACACAATTACATACTCACAATCTGTACTACTGCGCAAATAGGCAAAACTAGTGCGTTCTAAAGCACGTGTCTTTAGCCAAAAAAGTCATTTCTGACAATATTGCCCAAATACATCTCAGAAGTGTGCAATTTGTTCCGTGAGTTAGAATACGTCGAGAAACTGTCGTTTCTGCAAGCGCTGTGCTTCTACACATGTATTGGCTGAACAATGAAAGAGTACTGTAATGCATGTTTCTCCCAGCAAATACACTGTTTCTAAGGAAATGTGAACACACTGAGGAGACACTTGTGGGAGCTATTGTGACTAAAACTGAGCTTCCCTATGCATAGGGAAGCAAGAGAAATGCTGATTTCATCAAACACAGTTACATACTCAAAATCTGGACCATTGCGCCAATAGGCAAAACTCTTGCGTTCTAAAGCACGTCTCTTTAGGCAATAAACTCATTTCTGACAACATTGCCCAAATACATCTCAGAAGTGTGCAACTTGTTTCCTGAGGTAGAAGACTTCGAGAAACTGTCGTTTCTGCAAGCGCTGTGCTTCTACACATGTATTGGCTGAACAATGAAAGAGTACTGTAATGCATGTTTCTCCCAGCAAATACACTGTTTCTAAGGAAATATGAGCACATTGAGGAGACACTTGTGGGAGCTACTGTGACTAAAACTGAGCTTCTCTACGCACAGGGAAGCAAGAGAAATGCTGATTTCATCAAACACAATTACATACTCACAATCTGTACTACTGCGCAAATAGGCAAAACTAGTGCGTTCTAAAGCACGTCTCTTTAGGCAAAAAACTCATTTCTGACAACATTGCCCAAATACATCTCAGAAGTGTGCAACTTGTTTCCTGAGGTAGAAGACTTCGAGAAACTGTCGTTTCTGCAAGCGCTGTGCTTCTACACATGTATTGGCTGAACAATGAAAGAGTACTGTAAAGCATGTTTCTCCCCGCAAATACACTGTTTCTAGGTAAATATGAGCACATTGAGGAGACACTTGTGGGAGCTACTGTGACTAAAACTGAGCTTCTCTACGAGTAGGGAAGCAAGAGAAATGCTGATTTCATCAAACACAATTACATACTCACAATCTGTACTACTGCGCAAATAGGCAAAACTAGTGCGTTCTAAAGCACGTGTCTTTAGCCAAAAAAGTCATTTCTGACAATATTGCCCAAATACATCTCAGAAGTGTGCAATTTGTTCCGTGAGTTAGAATACGTCGAGAAACTGTCGTTTCTGCAAGCGCTGTGCTTCTACACATGTATTGGCTGAACAATGAAAGAGTACTGTAATGCATGTTTCTCCCAGCAAATACACTGTTTCTAAGGAAATGTGAACACACTGAGGAGACACTTGTGGGAGCTATTGTGACTAAAACTGAGCTTCCCTATGCATAGGGAAGCAAGAGAAATGCTGATTTCATCAAACACAGTTACATACTCAAAATCTGGACCATTGCGCCAATAGGCAAAACTCTTGCGTTCTAAAGCACGTCTCTTTAGGCAATAAACTCATTTCTGACAACATTGCCCAAATACATCTCAGAAGTGTGCAACTTGTTTCCTGAGGTAGAAGACTTCGAGAAACTGTCGTTTCTGCAAGCGCTGTGCTTCTACACATGTATTGGCTGAACAATGAAAGAGTACTGTAATGCATGTTTCTCCCAGCAAATACACTGTTTCTAAGGAAATATGAGCACATTGAGGAGACACTTGTGGGAGCTACTGTGACTAAAACTGAGCTTCTCTACGCACAGGGAAGCAAGAGAAATGCTGATTTCATCAAACACAATTACATACTCACAATCTGTACTACTGCGCAAATAGGCAAAACTAGTGCGTTCTAAAGCACGTCTCTTTAGGCAAAAAACTCATTTCTGACAACATTGCCCAAATACATCTCAGAAGTGTGCAACTTGTTTCCTGAGGTAGAAGACTTCGAGAAACTGTCGTTTCTGCAAGCGCTGTGCTTCTACACATGTATTGGCTGAACAATGAAAGAGTACTGTAATGCATGTTTCTCCCAGCAAATACAATGTTTCTAAGGAAATATGAGCACATTGAGGAGACACTTGTGGGAGCTACTGTGACTAAAACTGAGCTTCTCTACGCACAGGGAAGCAAGAGAAACGCTGATTTCATCAAACACAATTACATACTCACAATCTGTACTACTGCGCAAATAGGCAAAACTAGTGCGTTCTAAAGCACGTCTCTTTAGGCAAAAAACTCATTTCTGACAACATTGCCCAAATACATCTCAGAAGTGTGCAACTTGTTTCCTGAGGTAGAAGACTTCGAGAAACTGTCGTTTCTGCAAGCGCTGTGCTTCTACACATGTATTGGCTGAACAATGAAAGAGTACTGTAAAGCATGTTTCTCCCCGCAAATACACTGTTTCTAGGTAAATATGAGCACATTGAGGAGACACTTGTGGGAGCTACTGTGACTAAAACTGAGCTTCTCTACGAATAGGGAAGCAAGAGAAATGCTGATTTCATCAAACACAATTACATACTCACAATCTGTACTACTGCGCAAATAGGCAAAACTAGTGCGTTCTAAAGCACGTGTCTTTAGCCAAAAAAGTCATTTCTGACAATATTGCCCAAATACATCTCAGAAGTGTGCAACTTGTTCCGTGAGTTAGAATACGTCGAGAAACTGTCGTTTCTGCAAGCGCTGTGCTTCTACACATGTATTGGCTGAACAATGAAAGAGTACTGTAATGCATGTTTCTCCCAGCAAATACACTGTTTCTAAGGAAATGTGAACACACTGAGGAGACACTTGTGGGAGCTACTGTGACTAAAACTGAGCTTCCCTATGCATAGGGAAGCAAGAGAAATGCTGATTTCATCAAACACAGTTACATACTCAAAATCTGTACCACTGCGCCAATAGGCAAAACTCGTGCGTTCTAAAGCACTTCTCTTTAGGCTAAAAACTCATTTCTGACAACATTGCCCAAATACATCTCAGAAGTGTGCAACTTCTTTCCTGAGGTAGAAGACTTTGAGAAACTGTCGTTTCTGCAAGCACTGTGCTTCTACACATGTATTGGCTGAACAATGAAAGAGTACTGTAATGCATGTTTCTCCCAGCAAATACAATGTTTCTAAGTAAATATGAGCACATTGAGGAGACACTTGTGGGAGCTACTGTGACTAAAACTGAGCTTCTCTACGCACAGGGAAGCAAGAGAAACGCTGATTTCATCAAACACAATTACATACTCACAATCTGTACTACTGCGCAAATAGGCAAAACTAGTGCGTTCTAAAGCACGTCTCTTTAGGCAAAAAACTCATTTCTGACAACATTGCCCAAATACATCTCAGAAGTGTGCAACTTGTTTCCTGAGGTAGAAGACTTCGAGAAACTGTCGTTTCTGCAAGCGCTGTGCTTCTACACATGTATTGGCTGAACAATGAAAGAGTACTGTAATGCATGTTTCTCCCAGCAAATACACTGTTTCTAAGGAAATATGAGCACATTGAGGAGACACTTGTGGGAGCTACTGTGACTAAAACTGAGCTTCTCTACGCACAGGGAAGCAAGAGAAATGCTGATTTCATCAAACACAATTACATACTCACAATCTGTACTACTGCGCAAATTGGCAAAACTAGTGCGTTCTAAAGCACGTGTCTTTAGCCAAAAAAGTCATTTCTCTTAACGATGCCCAAATGCATCTCAGAAGTGTGCAACTTGTTCCGTGAGTTAGAAAACGTCGAGAAACTGTCGTTTCTGCAAGCGCTGTGCTTCTACACATGTATTGGCTGAACAATGAAAGAGTACTTTAATGCATGTTTCTCCCAGCAAATACACTGTTTCTAAGGAAATGTGAACACACTGAGGAGACACTTGTGGGAGCTACTGTGACTAAAACTGAGCTTCCCTATGCATAGGGAAGCAAGAGAAATGCTGATTTCATCAAACACAATTACATACTCAAAATCTGTGCCACTGCGCCAATAGGCAAAACTCGTGCGTTCTACAGCACGTCTCTTTAGGAAAAAAACTCATTTCTGACAACATTGCCCAAATACATCTCAGAAGTGTGCAATTTGTTTCCTGAGGTAGAAGACTTCGAGAAACTGTCATTTCTGCAAGCGCTGTGCTTCTACACATGTATTGGCTGAACAATGAAAGAGTACTGTAATGCATGTTTCTCCCAGCAAATACACTGTTTCTAAGGAAATATGAGCACATTGAGGAGACACTTGTGGGAGCTACTGTGACTAAAACTGAGCTTCTCTACGCACAGGGAAGCAAGAGAAATGCTGATTTCATCAAACACAATTACATACTCACAATCTGTACTACTGCGCAAATAGGCAAAACTAGTGCGTTCTAAAGCACGTGTCTTTAGCCAAAAAAGTCATTTCTGTTAACGATGCCCAAATGCATCTCAGAAGTGTGCAACTTGTTCCGTGAGTTAGAAAACCTCGAGAAACTGTCGTTTCTGCAAGCGCTGTGCTTCTACACATGTATTGGCTGAACAATGAAAGAGTACTGTAATGCATGTTTCTCCCAGCTAATACACTGTTTCTAAGGAAATGTGAACACACTGAGGAGACACTTGTGGGAGCTACTGTGACTAAAACTGAGCTTCCCTATGCGCCAGGAAGCAAGAGAAATGCTGATTACATCAAACACAGTTACATACTCAAAATCTGTACCTCTGCGCCAATAGGCAAAACTCGTGTGTTCTAAAGCACGTCTCTTTAGGCAAAAAACTCATTTCTGACAACATTGCCCAAACACATCTCAGAAGTATGCAACTTGTTTCCTGAGGTAGAAGACTTCGAGAAACGGTCGTTTCGGCAAGCGCTGTGCTTCTACACATGTATTGGCTGAACAATGAAAGAGTACTGTAATGCATGTTTCTCCCAGCAAATACACTGTTTCTAAGTAAATATGAGCACATTGAGGAGACACTTGTGGGAGCTACTGTGACTAAAACTGAGCTTCTCTACGCACAGGGAAGCAAGAGAAATGCTGATTTCATCAAACACAATTACATACTCACAATCTGTACTACTGCGCAAATAGGCAAAACTAGTGCGTTCTAAAGCACGTCTCTTTAGGCAAAAAACTCATTTCTGACAACATTGCCCAAATACCTCTCAGAAGTTTGCAACTTGTTCCGTGAGTTAGAATACGTCGAGAAACTGTCGTTTCTGCAAGCGCTGTGCTTCTACACATGTATTGGCTGAACAATGAAAGAGTACTGTAGTGCATGTTTCTCCCAGCAAATACACTGTTTCTAAGGAAATATGAGCACATTGAGGAGACACTTGTGGGAGCTCCTGTGACTAAAACTGAGCTTCTCTACGCACAGGGAAGCAAGAGAAATGCTGATTTCATCAAACACAATTACATACTCACAATCTGTACTACTGCGCAAATAGGCAAAACTAGTGCGTTCTAAAGCACGTGTCTTTAGCCAAAAAAGTCATTTCTGTTAACGATGCCCAAATGCATCTCAGAAGTGTGCAACTTGTTCCGTGAGTTAGAAAACCTCGAGAAACTGTCGTTTCTGCAAGCGCTGTGCTTCTACACATGTATTGGCTGAACAATGAAAGAGTACTGTAATGCATGTTTCTCCCAGCTAATACACTGTTTCTAAGGAAATGTGAACACACTGAGGAGACACTTGTGGGAGCTACTGTGACTAAAACTGAGCTTCCCTATGCGCCAGGAAGCAAGAGAAATGCTGATTACATCAAACACAGTTACATACTCAAAATCTGTACCTCTGCGCCAATAGGCAAAACTCGTGTGTTCTAAAGCACGTCTCTTTAGGCAAAAAACTCATTTCTGACAACATTGCCCAAACACATCTCAGAAGTATGCAACTTGTTTCCTGAGGTAGAAGACTTCGAGAAACGGTCGTTTCGGCAAGCGCTGTGCTTCTACACATGTATTGGCTGAACAATGAAAGAGTACTGTAATGCATGTTTCTCCCAGCAAATACACTGTTTCTAAGTAAATATGAGCACATTGAGGAGACACTTGTGGGAGCTACTGTGACTAAAACTGAGCTTCTCTACGCACAGGGAAGCAAGAGAAATGCTGATTTCATCAAACACAATTACATACTCACAATCTGTACTACTGCGCAAATAGGCAAAACTAGTGCGTTCTAAAGCACGTCTCTTTAGGCAAAAAACTCATTTCAGACAACGTTGCCCAAACACATCTCAGAAGTGTGCAACTTGTTTCCAGAGGTAGAAGACTTCGAGAAACTGTCGTTTCTGCAAGCGCTGTGCTTCTACACATGTATTGGCTGAACAATGAAAGAGTACTGTAATGCATGTTTCTCCCAGCAAATACACTGTTTCTAAGTAAATATGAGCACATTGAGGAGACACTTGTGGGAGCTACTGTGACTAAAACTCAGCTTCTCTACGCACAGGGAAGGAAGAGAAATGCTGATTTCATCAAACACAATTACATACTCACAATCTGTACTACCGCGCAAATAGGCAAAACTAGTGCGTTCTAAAGCACGTCCCTTTGGGCAAAAAACTCATTTCTGTTAACGATGCCCAAATGCATCTCAGAAGTGTGCAACTTGTTCCGTCAGTTAGAAAACGTCGAGAAACTGTCGTTTCTGCAAGCGCTGTGCTTCTACACATGTATTGGCTGAACAATGAAAGAGTACTGTAATGCATGTTTCTCCCAGCAAATACACTGTTTCTAAGGAAATGTGAACACACTGAGGAGACACTTGTGGGAGCTACTGTGACTAAAACTGAGCTTCAATATGAATAGGGAAGCAAGAGAAATGCTGATTTCATCAAACACCGTTACATACTCAAAATCTGTACCACTGCGCCAATAGGCAAAACTCGTGCGTTCTAAAGCACGTCTCTTTAGGCAAAAAACTCATTTCTGACAACATTGCCCAAATACATCTCAGAAGTGTGCAACTTGTTTCCTGAGGTAGAAGACTTTGAGAAACTGTCGTTTCTGCAAGCACTGTGCTTCTACACATGTATTGGCTGAACAATGAAAGAGTACTCTAATCCATGTTTCTCCCAGCAAATACACTGTTTCTAAGGAAATATGAGCACATTGAGGAGACACTTGTGGGAGCTACTGTGACTAAAACTGAGCTTCTCTACGCACAGGGAAGCAAGAGAAATGCTGATTCATCAAACACAATTACATACTCACAATCTGTACTACTGCGCAAATAGGCAAAACTAGTGCGTTCTAAAGCACGTCTCTTTAGGCAAAAAACTCATTTCTGACAACATTGCCCAAATACATCTCAGAAGTGTGCAACTTGTTTCCTGAGGTAGAAGACTTCGAGAAACTGTCGTTTCTGCAAGCGCTGTGCTTCTACACATGTATTGGCTGAACAATGAAAGAGTACTGTAAAGCATGTTTCTCCCCGCAAATACACTGTTTCTAGGTAAATATGAGCACATTGAGGAGACACTTGTGGGAGCTACTGTGACTAAAACTGAGCTTCTCTACGAATAGGGAAGCAAGAGAAATGCTGATTTCATCAAACACAATTACATACTCACAATCTGTACTACTGCGCAAATAGGCAAAACTAGTGCGTTCTAAAGCACGTGTCTTTAGCCAAAAAAGTCATTTCTGACAATATTGCCCAAATACATCTCAGAAGTGTGCAACTTGTTCCGTGAGTTAGAATACGTCGAGAAACTGTCGTTTCTGCAAGCGCTGTGCTTCTGCACATGTATTGGCTGAACAATGAAAGAGTACTGTAATGCATGTTTCTCCCAGCAAATACACTGTTTCTAAGGAAATGTGAACACACTGAGGAGACACTTGTGGGAGCTATTGTGACTAAAACTGAGCTTCCCTATGCATAGGGAAGCAAGAGAAATGCTGATTTCATCAAACACAGTTACATACTCAAAATCTGGACCATTGCGCCAATAGGCAAAACTCTTGCGTTCTAAAGCACGTCTCTTTAGGCAATAAACTCATTTCTGACAACATTGCCCAAATAAATCTCAGAAGTGTGCAACTTGTTTCCTGAGGTAGAAGACTTCGAGAAACTGTCGTTTCTGCAAGCGCTGTGCTTCTACACATGTATTGGCTGAACAATGAAAGAGTACTGTAATGCATGTTTCTCCCAGCAAATACACTGTTTCTAAGTAAATATGAGCACATTGAGGAGACACTTGTGGGAGCTACTGTGACTAAAACTGAGCTTCTCTACGCACAGGGAAGCAAGAGAAATGCTGATTTCATCAAACACAATTACATACTCACAATCTGTACTACTGCGCAAATAGGCAAAACTAGTGCGTTCTAAAGCACGTCTCTTTAGGCAAAAAACTCATTTCTGACAACATTGCCCAAATACATCTCAGAAGTGTGCAACTTGTTTCCTGAGGTAGAAGACTTCGAGAAACTGTCGTTTCTGCAAGCGCTGTGCTTCTACACATGTATTGGCTGAACAATGAAAGAGTACTGTAATGCATGTTTCTCCCAGCAAATACAATGTTTCTAAGGAAATATGAGCACATTGAGGAGACACTTGTGGGAGCTACTGTGACTAAAACTGAGCTTCTCTACGCACAGGGAAGCAAGAGAAATGCTGATTTCATCAAACACAATTACATACTCACAATCTGTACTACTGCGCAAATAGGCAAAACTAGTGCGTTCTAAAGCACGTCTCTTTAGGCAAAAAACTCATTTCTGACAACGCTGCCCAAATACATCTCAGAAGTGTGCAACTTGTTTCCTGAGGTAGAAGACTTCGAGAAACTGTCGTTTCTGCAAGCGCTGTGCTTCTACACATGTATTGGCTGAACAATGAAAGAGTACTGTAATGCATGTTTCTCCCAGCAAATACACTGTTTCTAAGGAAATATGAGCACATTGAGGAGACACTTGTGGGAGCTACTGTGACTAAAACTGAGCTTCTCTACGCACAGGGAAGCAAGAGAAATGCTGATTTCATCAAACACAATTACATACTCACAATCTGTACTACTGCGCAAATTGGCAAAACTAGTGCGTTCTAAAGCACGTGTCTTTAGCCAAAAAAGTCATTTCTCTTAACGATGCCCAAATGCATCTCAGAAGTGTGCAACTTGTTCCGTGAGTTAGAAAACGTCGAGAAACTGTCGTTTCTGCAAGCGCTGTGCTTCTACACATGTATTGGCTGAACAATGAAAGAGTACTTTAATGCATGTTTCTCCCAGCAAATACACTGTTTCTAAGGAAATGTGAACACACTGAGGAGACACTTGTGGGATCTACTGTGACTAAAACTGAGCTTCCATATGCATAGGGAAGCAAGAGAAATGCTGATTTCATCAAACACAATTACATACTCAAAATCTGTGCCACTGCGCCAATAGGCAAAACTCGTGCGTTCTACAGCACGTCTCTTTAGGCAAAAAACTCATTTCTGACAACATTGCCCAAATACATCTCAGAAGTGTGCAATTTGTTTCCTGAGGTAGAAGACTTCGAGAAACTGTCATTTCTGCAAGCGCTGTGCTTCTACACATGTATTGGCTGAACAATGAAAGAGTACTGTAATGCATGTTTGTCCCAGCAAATACACTGTTTCTAAGGAAATATGAGCACATTGAGGAGACACTTGTGGGAGCTACTGTGACTAAAACTGAGCTTCTCTACGCACAGGGAAGCAAGAGAAATGCTGATTTCATCAAACACAATTACATACTCACAATCTGTACTACTGCGCAAATTGGCAAAACTAGTGCGTTCTAAAGCACGTGTCTTTAGCCAAAAAAGTCATTTCTCTTAACGATGCCCAAATGCATCTCAGAAGTGTGCAACTTGTTCCGTGAGTTAGAAAACGTCGAGAAACTGTCGTTTCTGCAAGCGCTGTGCTTCTACACATGTATTGGCTGAACAATGAAAGAGTACTTTAATGCATGTTTCTCCCAGCAAATACACTGTTTCTAAGGAAATGTGAACACACTGAGGAGACACTTGTGGGAGCTACTGTGACTAAAACTGAGCTTCCCTATGCATAGGGAAGCAAGAGAAATGCTGATTTCATCAAACACAATTACATACTCAAAATCTGTGCCACTGCGCCAATAGGCAAAACTCGTGCGTTCTACAGCACGTCTCTTTAGGCAAAAAACTCATTTCTGACAACATTGCCCAAATACATCTCAGAAGTGTGCAATTTGTTTCCTGAGGTAGAAGACTTCGAGAAACTGTCATTTCTGCAAGCGCTGTGCTTCTACACATGTATTGGCTGAACAATGAAAGAGTACTGTAATGCATGTTTCTCCCAGCAAATACACTGTTTCTAAGGAAATATGAGCACATTGAGGAGACACTTGTGGGAGCTACTGTGACTAAAACTGAGCTTCTCTACACACAGGGAAGCAAGAGAAATGCTGATTTCATCAAACACAATTACATACTCACAATCTGTACTACTGCGCAAATAGGCAAAACTAGTGCGTTCTAAAGCACGTTTCTTTAGGCAAAAAACTCATTTCTGACAACATTGCCCAAATACATCTGAGAAGTGTGCAACTTGTTTCCTGAGGTAGAAGACTTCGAGAAACTGTCGTTTCTGCAAGCGCTGTGCTTCTACACATGTATTGGCTGAACAATGAAAGAGTACTGTAATGCATGTTTCTCCCAGCAAATGCACTGTTTCTAAGGAAATATGAGCACATTGAGGAGACACTTGTGGGAGCTACTGTGACTAAAACTGAGCTTCTCTTCGCACAGGGAAGCAAGAGAAATGCTGATTTCATCAAACACAATTACATACTCAAAATCTGGACCATTGCGCCAATAGGCAAAACTCATGCGTTCTAAAGCACGTCTCTTTAGGCAAAAAACTCATTTCTGACAACATTGCCCAAATACATCTCAGAAGTGTGCAACTTGTTTCCTGAGGTAGAAGACTTCGAGAAACTGTCGTTTCTGCAAGCGCTGTGCTTCTACACATGTATTGGCGGAACAATGAAAGAGTACTGTAATGCATGTTTCGCCCAGCAAATACACTGTTTCTAAGGAAATATGAGCACATTGAGGAGACATTTGTGGGAGCTACTGTGACTAAAACTGAGCTTCTCTACGCACAGGGAAGCAAGAGAAATGCTGATTTCATCAAACACAATTACATACTCACAATCTGTACTACTGCACAAATAGGCAAAACTAGTGCGTTCTAAAGCACGTGTCTTTAGCCAAAAAAGTGATTTCTGTTAACGATGCCCAAATGCATCTCAGAAGTGTACAACTTGTTCCGTGAGTTAGAAAATGTCGAGAAACTGTCGATTCTGCAAGCGCTGTGCTTCTACACATGTATTGGCTGAACAATGAAAGAGTACTGTAATACATGTTTCTCCCAGGAAATACACTGTTTCTAAGGAAATGTGAACACACTGAGGAGACACTTGTGGGAGCTACTGTGACTAAAACTGAGCTTCCCTATGCATAGGGAAGCAAGAGAAATGCTGATTACATCAAACACAGTTACATACTCAAAATCTGTACCACTGCGCCAATAGGAAAAACTCGTGTGTTCTAAAGCACGTCTCTTTAGGCAAAAAACTCATTTCTGACAACATTGCCCAAATACATCTCAGAAGTGTGCAACTTGTTTCCTGAGGTAGAAGACTTCGAGAAACTGTCGTTAATGCAAGCGCTATGCTTCTACACATGTATTGGCTGAACAATGAAAGAGTACTGTAATGCATGTTTCTCCCAGCAAATACACTGTTTCTAAGGAAATATGAGCACATTGAGGAGACACTTGTGGGAGCTACTGTGACTAAAACTGAGCTTCTCTACGCACAGGGAAGCAAGAGAAATGCTGATTTCATCAAACACAATTACATACTCACAATCTGTACTACTGCGCAAATAGGCAAAACTAGTGAGTTCTAAAGCACGTCTCATTAGGCAAAAAACTCATTTCTGACAATATTGCCCAAATACCTCTCAGAAGTGTGCAACTTGTTCCGTGAGTTAGAATACGTCGAGAAACTGTCGTTTCTGCAAGCGCTGTGCTTCTACACATGTATTGGCTGAACAATGAAAGAGTACTGTAATGCATGTTTCTCCCAGCAAATACACTGTTTCTAAGGAAATATGAGCACATTGAGGAGACACTTGTGGGAGCTACTGTGACTAAAACTGAGCTTCTCTACGCACAGGGAAGCAAGAGAAATGCTGATTTCATCAAACACAATTACATACTCACAATCTGTACTACTGCGCAAATAGGCAAAACTAGTGCGTTCTAAAGCACGTCTCTTTAGGCAAAAAACTCATTTCTGACAACATTGCCCAAATACATCTCAGAAGTGTGCAACTTGTTTCCTGAGGTAGAAGACTTCGAGAAACTGTCGTTTCTGCAAGCGCTGTGCTTCTACACATGTATTGGCTGAACAATGAAAGAGTACTGTAATGCATGTTTCTCCCAGCAAATACACTGTTTCTAAGGAAATATGAGCACATTGAGGAGACACTTGTGGGAGCTACTGTGACTAAAACTGAGCTTCTCTACGCACAGGGAAGCAAGAGAAATGCTGATTTCATCAAACACAATTACATACTCACAATATGTACTACTTCGCAAATAGGCAAAACTAGTGCGTTCTAAAGCACGTCTCTTTAGGCAAAAAACTCATTTCTGAGAACATTGCCCAAATACATCTCAGAAGTGTGCAACTTGTTTCCTGAGGTAGAAGACTTCGAGAAACTGTCGTTTCTGCAAGCGCTGTGCTTCTACACATGTATTGGCGGAACAATGAAAGAGTACTGTAATTCATGTTTCTCCCAGCAAATACACTGTTTCTAATGAAATGTGAGCACATTGAGGAGACATTTGTGGGAGCTACTGTGACTAAAACTGAGCTTCTCTACGCACAGGGAAGCAAGAGAAATGCTGATTTCATCAAACACAATTACATACTCACAATCTTTACTACTGCTCAAATAGGCAAAACTAGTGCGTTCTAAAGCACGTGTCTTTAGCCACAAAAGTCATTTCTGTTAACGATGCCCAAATGCATCTCAGAAGTGTGCAACTTGTTCCGTGAGTTAGAAAACGTCGAGAAACTGTCGTTTCTGCAAGCGCTGTGCTTCTACACATGTATTGGCTGAACAATGAAAGAGTACTGTAATGCATGTTTCTCCCAGCAAATACACTGTTTCTAAGGAAATGTGAACACACTGAGGAGACACTTGTGGGAGCTACTGTGACTAAAACTGAGCTTCCCTATGTGCCAGGAAGAAAGAGAAATGCTGATTACATCAAACACAATTACATACTCAAAATCTGTACCACTGCGCCAATAGGAAAAACTCGTTTGTTCTAAAGCAGGTCTCTTTAGGCAAAAAACTCATTTCTGACAACATTGCCCAAATACATCTCAGAAGTGTGCAACTTGTTTCCTGAGGTAGAAGACTTCGAGAAACTGTCGTTTCTGCAAGCGCTGTGCTTCTACACATGTATTGGCTGAACAATGAAAGAGTACTGTAATGCATGTTTCTCCCAGCAAATACTCTGTTTCTAAGTAAATATGAGCACATTGAGGAGACACTTGTGGGAGCTACTGTGACTAAAACTGAGCTTCTCTATGCACAGGGAAGCAAGAGAAATGCTGATTTCATCAAACACAATTACATACTCACAATCTGTACTACTGCGCAAATAGGCAAAACTAGTGCGTTCTAAAGCACGTCTCTTTAGGCAAAAAACTCATTTTTGACAATATTGCCCAAATACCTCTCAGAAGTGTGGAACTTGTTCCGTGAGTTAGAATACGTCGAGAAACTGTCGTTTCTGCAAGCGCTGTGCTTCTACACATGTATTGGCTGAACAATGAAAGAGTACTGTAATGCATGTTTCTCCCAGCAAATACACTGTTTCTAAGGAAATATGAGCACATTGAGGAGACACTTGTGGGAGCTACTGTGACTAAAACTGAGCTTCTCTACGCACAGGGAAGCAAGAGAAATGCTGATTTCATCAAACACAATTACATACTCACAATCTGTACTACCGCGCAAATAGGCAAAACTAGTGCGTTCTAAAGCAGGTCTCTTTGGGCAAAAAACTCATTTCTCTTAACGATGCCCAAATGCATCTCAGAAGTGTGCAACTTGGTCCGTGAGTTAGAAAACGTCGAAAAACTGTCGTTTCTGCAAGCGCTGTGCTTCTACACATGTATTGGCTGAACAATGAAAGAGTACTGTAATGCATGTTTCTCCCAGCAAATACACTGTTTCTAAGGAAATATGAGCACATTGAGGAGACACTTGTGGGAGCTACTGTGATTAAAACTGAGCTTCTCTACGCACAGGGAAGCAAGAGAAATGCTGATTTCATCAAACACAATTACATACTCACAATCTGTACTACTGCGCAAATAGGCAAAACTAGTGCGTTCTAAAGCACGTCTCTTTAGGCAAAAAACTCATTTCTGACAACATTGCCCAAATACATCTCAGAAGTGTGCAACTTGTTTCCTGAGGTAGAAGACTTCGAGAAACTGTCGTTTCTGCAAGCGCTGTGCTTCTACACATGTATTGGCTGAACAATGAAAGAGTACTGTAATGCACGTTTCTCCCAGCAAATACACTGTTTCTAAGGAAATATGAGCACATTGAGGAGACACTTGTGGGAGCTACTGTGACTAAAACTGAGCTTCTCTACGCACAGGGAAGCAAGAGAAATGCTGATTTCATCAAACACAATTACATACTCACAATATGTACTACTGCGCAAATAGGCAAAACTAGTGCGTTCTAAAGCACGTCTCTTTAGGCAAAAAACTCATTTCTGACAACATTGCCCAAATACATCTCAGAAGTATGCAACTTGTTTCCTGAGGTAGAAGACTTCGAGAAACGGTCGTTTCTGCAAGCGCTGTGCTTCTACACATGTATTGGCTGAACAATGAAAGAGTACTGTAGTGCATGTTTCTCCCAGCAAATACACTGTTTCTAAGGAAATATGAGCACATTGAGGAGACACTTGTGGGAGCTACTGTGACTAAAACTGAGCTTCTCTACGCACAGGGAAGCAAGAGAGATGGTGATTTCATCAAACACAATTACATACTCAAAATCTGGACCATTGCGCCAATATGCAAAACTCATGCGTTCTAAAGCACGTCTCTTTAGGCAAAAAACTCATTTCTGACAACATTGCCCAAATACATCTCAGAAGTGTGCAACTTGTTTCCTGAGGTAGAAGACTTCGACGAACTGTCGTTTCTGCAAGCGCTGTGCTTCTACACATGTATTGGCTGAACAATGAAAGAGTACTGTAATGCATGTTTCTCCCAGCCAATACACTGTTTCTAAAGAAATATGAGCACATTGAGGAGACACTTGTGGGAGCTACTGTGACTAAAACTGAGCTTCTCTACGCACAGGGAAGCAAGAGAAATGCTGATTTCATCAAACACAATTACATACTCGCAATCTGTACTACTGCTCAAATAGGCAAAACTAGTGCGTTCTAAAGCACGTGTCTTTAGCCAAAAAAGTCATTTCTGTTAACTATGCCCAAATGCATCTCAGAAGTGTGCAACTTGTTCCGTGAGTTAGAAAACGTCGAGAAACTGTCGTTTCTGCAAGCGCTGTGCTTCTACACATGTATTGGCTGAACAATGAAAGCGTACTGTAATGCATGTTTCTCCCAGCAAATACACTGTTTCTAAGGAAATGTGAACACACTGAGGAGACACTTGTGGGAGCTACTGTGACTAAAACTGGGCTTCCCTATGCGCCAGGAAACAAGAGAAATGCTGATTACATCAAACACAGTTACATACTCAAAATCTGTACCACTGCGCCAATAGGAAAAACTCGTGTGTTCTAAAGCACGTCTCTTTAGGCAAAAAACCCATTTCTGACAACATTGCCCAAATACATCTCAGAAGTGTGCAACTTGTTTCCTGAGGTAGAAGACTTCGAGAAACTGTCGTTTCTGCAAGCGCTATGCTTCTACACATGTATTGGCTGAACAATGAAAGAGTACTGTAATGCATGTTTCTCCCAGCAAATACACTGTTTCTAAGGAAATATGAGCACATTGAGGAGACACTTGTGGGAGCTACTGTGACTAAAACTGAGCTTCTCTACGCACAGGGAAGCAAGAGAAATGCTGATTTCATCAAACACAATTACATACTCACAATCTGTACTACTGCGCAAATAGGCAAAACTAGTGAGTTCTAAAGCACGTCTCTTTAGGCAAAAAACTCATTTCTGACAATATTCCCCAATATCTCTCAGAAGTGTGCAACTTGTTCCGTGAGTTAGAATACGTCGAGAAACTGTCGTTTCTGCAAGCGCTGTGCTTCTACACATGTATTGGCTGAACAATGAAAGAGTACTGTAATGCATGTTTCTCCCAGCAAATACACTGTTTCTAAGGAAATATGAGCACATTGAGGAGACACTTGTGGGAGCTACTGTGACTAAAACTGAGCTTCTCTACCCACAGGGAAGCAAGAGAAATGCTGATTTCATCAAACACAATTACATACTCACAATCTGTACTACTGCGCAAATAGGCAAAACTAGTGCGTTCTAAAGCACGTCTCTTTAGGCAAAAAATTCATTTCTGACAACATTGCCCAAATACATCTCAGAAGTGTGCAACTTGTTTCCTGAGGTAGAAGACTTCGAGAAACTGTCGTTTCTGCAAGCGCTGTGCTTCTACACATGTATTGGCTGAACAATGAAAGAGTACTGTAATGCATGTTTCTCCCAGCAAATACACTGTTTCTAAGGAAATATGAGCACATTGAGGAGACACTTGTGGGAGCTACTGTGACTAAAACTGAGCTTCTCTACGCACAGGGAAGCAAGAGAAATGCTGATTTCATCAAACACAATTACATACTCACAATCTGTACTACTGCGCAAATAGGCAAAACTAGTGCGTTCTAAAGCACGTCTCTTTAGGCAAAAAACTCATTTCTGACAGCATTGCCCAAATACATCTCAGAAGTATGCAACTTGTTTCCTGAGGTAGAAGACTTCGAGAAACGGTCGTTTCTACAAGCGCTGTGCTTCTACACATGTATTGGCTGAACAATGAAAGAGTACTGTAATGCATGTTTCTCCCAGCAAATACACTGTTTCTAAGGAAATATGAGCACATTGAGGAGACACTTGTGGGAGCTACTGTGACTAAAACTGAGCTTCTCTACGCACAGGGAAGCAAGAGAAATGCTGATTTCATCAAACACAATTACATACTCACAATCTGTACTACTGCGCAAATAGGCAAAACTAGTGCGTTCTAAAGCACGTCTCTTTAGGCAAAAAACTCATTTCTGACAGCATTGCCCAAATACATCTCAGAAGTATGCAACTTGTTTCCTGAGGTAGAAGACTTCGAGAAACGGTCGTTTCTGCAAGCGCTGTGCTTCTACACATGTATTGGCTGAACAATGAAAGAGTACTGTAATGCATGTTTCTCCCAGCAAATACACTGTTTCTAAGGAAATATGAGCACATTGAGGAGACACTTGTGGGAGCTACTGTGACTAAAACTGAGCTTCTCTACGCACAGGGAAGCAAGAGAAATGCTGATTTCATCAAACACAATTACATACTCAAAATCTGGACCATTGCACCAATAGGCAAAACTCATGCGTTCTAAAGCACGTCTCTTTAGGCAAAAAACTCATTTCTGACAACATTGCCCAAATACATCTCAGAAGTGTGCAACTTGTTTCCTGAGGTAGAAGACTTCGAGAAACTGTCGTTTCTGCAAGCGCTGTGCTTCTACACATGTATTGGCGGAACAATGAAAGAGTACTGTAATGCATGTTTCTCCCAGCAAATACACTGTTTCTAAGGAAATGTGAGCACATTGAGGAGACATTTGTGGGAGCTACTGTGACTAAAACTGAGCTTCTCTACGCACAGGGAAGCAAGAGAAATGCTGATTTCATCAAACACAATTACATACTCACAATCTGTACTACTGCACAAATAGGCAAAACTAGTGCGTTCTAAAGCACGTGTCTTTAGCCAAAAAAGTCATTTCTGTTAACGATGCCCAAATGCATCTCAGAAGTGTGCAACTTGTTCCGTGAGTTAGAAAATGTCGAGAAACTGTCGTTTCTGCAAGCGCTGTGCTTCTACACATGTATTGGCTGAACAATGAAAGAGTACTGTAATGCATGTTTCTCCCAGCAAATACACTGTTTCTAAGGAAATGTGAACACACTGAGGAGACACTTGTGGGAGCTACTGTGACTAAAACTGAGCTTCCCTATGCATAGGGAAGCAAGAGAAATGCTGATTTCATCAAACACAGTTACATACTCAATATCTGGACCATTGCGCCAATAGGCAAAACTCGTGAGTTCTACAGCACGTCTCTTTAGGCAATAAACTCATTTCTGACAACATTGCCCAAATACATCTCAGAAGTGTGCAACTTGTTTCCTGAGGTAGAAGACTTCGAGAAACTGCCGTTTCTGCAAGCGCTGTGCTTCTACACATGTATTGGCTGAACAATGAAAGAGTACTCTAATGCATGTTTCTCCCAGCAAATACACTGTTTCTAAGGAAATATGAGCACATTGAGGAGACACTTGTGGGAGCTACTGTGACTAAAACTGAGCTTCTCTACACACAGGGAAGCAAGAGAAATGCTGATTTCATCAAACACAATTACATACTCACAATCTGTACTACTGCTCAAATAGGCAAAACTAGTGCGTTCTAAAGCAAGTGTCTTTAGCCAAAAAAGTCATTTCTGTTAACGATGCCCAAATGCATCTCAGAAGTGTGCAACTTGTTCCGTGAGTTAGAAAACGTCGAGAAACTGTCGTTTCTGCAAGCGCTGTGCTTCTACACATGTATTGGCTGAACAATGAAAGCATACTGTAATGCATGTTCCTCCCAGCAAATACACTGTTTCTAAGGAAATGTGAACACACTGAGGAGACACTTGTGGGAGCTACTGTGACTAAAACTGAGCTTCCCTATGCATAGGGAAGCAAGAGAAATGCTGATTTCATCAAACACAGTTACATACTCAAAATCTGTACCACTGCGCCAATAGGCAAAACTCGTGCGTTCTAAAGCACGTCTCTTTAGGCAAAAAACTCATTTCTGACAACATTGCCCAAATACATCTCAGAAGTGTGCAACTTGTTTCCTGAGGTAGAAGACTTCGAGAAACTGTCGTTTCTGCAAGCGCTGTGCTTCTACACATGTATTGGTTGAACAATGAAAGAGTACTGTAATGCATGTTTCTCCCAGCAAATACACTGTTTCTAAGGAAATATGAGCACATTGAGGAGACACTTGTGGGAGCTACTGTGACTAAAACTGAGCTTCTCTACGCACAGGGAAGCAAGAGAAATGCTGATTTCATCAAACACAATTACATACTCACAATCTGTACTACCGCGCAAATAGGCAAAACTAGTGCGTTCTAAAGCAGGTCTCTTTGGGCAAAAAACTCATTTCTCTTAACGATGCCCAAATGCATCTCACAAGTGTGCAACTTGGTCCGTGAGTTAGAAAACGTCGAAAAACTGTCGTTTCTGCAAGCGCTGTGCTTCTACACATGTATTGGCTGAACAATGAAAGAGTACTGTAATGCATGTTTCTCCCAGCAAATACACTGTTTCTAAGGAAATATGAGCACATTGAGGAGACACTTGTGGGAGCTACTGTGACTAAAACTGAGCTTCTCTACGCACAGGGAAGCAAGAGAAATGCTGATTTCATCAAACACAATTACATACTCACAATCTGTACTACTGCGCAAATAGGCAAAACTAGTGCGTTCTAAAGCACGTCTCTTTAGGCAAAAAACTCATTTCTGACAACATTGCCCAAATACATCTCAGAAGTGTGCAACTTGTTTCCTGAGGTAGAAGACTTCGAGAAACTGTCGTTTCTGCAAGCGCTGTGCTTCTACACATGTATTGGCTGAACAATGAAAGAGTACTGTAATGCATGTTTCTCCCAGCAAATACACTGTTTCTAAGGAAATATGAGCACATTGAGGAGACACTTGTGGGAGCTACTGTGACTAAAACTGAGCTTCTCTACGCACAGGGAAGCAAGAGAAATGCTGATTTCATCAAACACAATTACATACTCACAATATGTACTACTGCGCAAATAGGCAAAACTAGTGCGTTCTAAAGCACGTCTCTTTAGGCAAAAAACTCATTTCTGACAACATTGCCCAAATACATCTCAGAAGTATGCAACTTGTTTCCTGAGGTAGAAGACTTCGAGAAACGGTCGTTTCTGCAAGCGCTGTGCTTCTACACATGTATTGGCTGAACAATGAAAGAGTACTGTAGTGCATGTTTCTCCCAGCAAATACACTGTTTCTAAGGAAATATGAGCACATTGAGGAGACACTTGTGGGAGCTACTGTGACTAAAACTGAGCTTCTCTACGCACAGGGAAGCAAGAGAGATGCTGATTTCATCAAACACAATTACATACTCAAAATCTGGACCATTGCGCCAATAGGCAAAACTCATGCGTTCTAAAGCACGTCTCTTTAGGCAAAAAACTCGTTTCTGACAACATTGCCCAAATACATCTCAGAAGTGTGCAACTTGTTTCCTGAGGTAGAAGACTTCGAGGAACTGTCGTTTCTGCAAGCGCTGTGCTTCTACACATGTATTGGCTGAACAATGAAAGAGTACTGTAATGCATGTTTCTCCCAGCCAATACACTGTTTCTAAAGAAATATGAGCACATTGAGGAGACACTTGTGGGAGCTACTGTGACTAAAACTGAGCTTCTCTACGCACAGGGAAGCAAGAGAAATGCTGATTTCATCAAACACAATTACATACTCACTATCTGTACTACTGCTCAAATAGGCAAAACTAGTGCGTTCTAAAGCATGTGTCTTTAGCCAAAAAAGTCATTTCTGTTAACGATGCCCAAATGCATCTCAGAAGTGTGCAACTTGTTCCGTGAGTTAGAAAACGTCGAGAAACTGTCGTTTCTGCAAGCGCTGTGCTTCTACACATGTATTGGCTGAACAATGAAAGAGTACTGTAATGCATGTTTCTCACAGCAAATACACTGTTTCTAAGGAAATGTGAACACACTGAGGAGACACTTGTGGGAGCTACTGTGACTAAAACTGGGCTTCCCTATGCGCCAGGAAGCAAGAGAAATGCTGATTACATCAAACACAGTTACATACTCAAAATCTGTACCACTGCGCCAATAGGAAAAACTCGTGTGTTCTAAAGCACGTCTCTTTAGGCAAAAAACTCATTTCTGACAACATTGCCCAAATACATCTCAGAAGTGTGCAACTTGTTTCCTGAGGTAGAAGACTTCGAGAAACTGTCGTTTCTGCAAGCGCTGTGCTTCTACACATGTATTGGCTGAACAATGAAAGAGTACTCTAATGCATGTTTCTCCCAGCAAATACACTGTTTCTAAGGAAATCTGAAAACACTGAGGAGACACTTGTGGGAGCTACTGTGACTAAAACTGAGCTTCTCTACGCACAGGGAAGCAAGAGAAATGCTGATTTCATCAAACACAATTACATACTCACAATCTGTACTACTGCGCAAATAGGCAAAACTAGTGAGTTCTAAAGCACGTCTCTTTAGGCAAAAAACTCATTTCTGACAATATTGCCCAAATACCTCTCAGAAGTGTGCAACTTGTTCCGTGAGTTAGAATACGTCGAGAAACTGTCGTTTCTGCAAGCGCTGTGCTTCTACACATGTATTGGCTGAACAATGAAAGAGTACTGTAATGCATGTTTCTCCCAGCAAATACACTGTTTCTAAGGAAATATGAGCACATTGAGGAGACACTTGTGGGAGCTACTGTGACTAAAACTGAGCTTCTCTATGCACAGGGAAGCAAGAGAAATGCTTATTTCATCAAACACAATTACATACTCACAATCTGTACTACTGCGCAAATAGGCAAAACTAGTGCGTTCTAAAGCAAGTGTCTTTAGCCAAAAAAGTCATTTCTGTTAAGGATGCCCAAATGCATCTCAGAAGTGTGCAACTTGTTCCGTGAGTTAGAAAACGTCGAGAAACTGTCGTTTCTGCAAGCGCTGTGCTTCTACACATGTATTGGCTGAACAATGAAAGCATACTGTAATGCATGTTCCTCCCAGCAAATACACTGTTTCTAAGGAAATGTGAACACACTGAGGAGACACTTGTGGGAGCTACTGTGACTAAAACTGAGCTTCCCTATGCATAGGGAAGCAAGAGAAATGCTGATTTCATCAAACACAGTTACATACTCAAAATCTGTACCACTGCGCCAATAGGCAAAACTCGTGCGTTCTAAAGCACGTCTCTTTAGGCAAAAAACTCATTTCTGACAACATTGCCCAAATACATCTCAGAAGTGTGCAACTTGTTTCCTGAGGTAGAAGACTTCGAGAAACTGTCGTTTCTGCAAGCGCTGTGCTTCTACACATGTATTGGTTGAACAATGAAAGAGTACTGTAATGCATGTTTCTCCCAGCAAATACACTGTTTCTAAGGAAATATGAGCACATTGAGGAGACACTTGTGGGAGCTACTGTGACTAAAACTGAGCTTCTCTACGCACAGGGAAGCAAGAGAAATGCTGATTTCATCAAACACAATTACATACTCACAATCTGTACTACCGCGCAAATAGGCAAAACTAGTGCGTTCTAAAGCAGGTCTCTTTGGGCAAAAAACTCATTTCTCTTAACGATGCCCAAATGCATCTCACAAGTGTGCAACTTGGTCCGTGAGTTAGAAAACGTCGAAAAACTGTCGTTTCTGCAAGCGCTGTGCTTCTACACATGTATTGGCTGAACAATGAAAGAGTACTGTAATGCATGTTTCTCCCAGCAAATACACTGTTTCTAAGGATATATGAGCACATTGAGGAGACACTTGTGGGAGCTACTGTGACTAAAACTGAGCTTCTCTACGCACAGGGAAGCAAGAGAAATGCTGATTTCATCAAACACAATTACATACTCACAATCTGTACTACTGCGCAAATAGGCAAAACTAGTGCGTTCTAAAGCACGTCTCTTTAGGCAAAAAACTCATTTCTGACAACATTGCCCAAATACATCTCAGAAGTGTGCAACTTGTTTCCTGAGGTAGAAGACTTCGAGAAACTGTCGTTTCTGCAAGCGCTGTGCTTCTACACATGTATTGGCTGAACAATGAAAGAGTACTGTAATGCATGTTTCTCCCAGCAAATACACTGTTTCTAAGGAAATATGAGCACATTGAGGAGACACTTGTGGGAGCTACTGTGACTAAAACTGAGCTTCTCTACGCACAGGGAAGCAAGAGAAATGCTGATTTCATCAAACACAATTACATACTCACAATATGTACTACTGCGCAAATAGGCAAAACTAGTGCGTTCTAAAGCACGTCTCTTTAGGCAAAAAACTCATTTCTGACAACATTGCCCAAATACATCTCAGAAGTATGCAACTTGTTTCCTGAGGTAGAAGACTTCGAGAAACGGTCGTTTCTGCAAGCGCTGTGCTTCTACACATGTATTGGCTGAACAATGAAAGAGTACTGTAGTGCATGTTTCTCCCAGCAAATACACTGTTTCTAAGGAAATATGAGCACATTGAGGAGACACTTGTGGGAGCTACTGTGACTAAAACTGAGCTTCTCTACGCACAGGGAAGCAAGAGAGATGCTGATTTCATCAAACACAATTACATACTCAAAATCTGGACCATTGCGCCAATAGGCAAAACTCATGCGTTCTAAAGCACGTCTCTTTAGGCAAAAAACTCGTTTCTGACAACATTGCCCAAATACATCTCAGAAGTGTGCAACTTGTTTCCTGAGGTAGAAGACTTCGAGGAACTGTCGTTTCTGCAAGCGCTGTGCTTCTACACATGTATTGGCTGAACAATGAAAGAGTACTGTAATGCATGTTTCTCCCAGCCAATACACTGTTTCTAAAGAAATATGAGCACATTGAGGAGACACTTGTGGGAGCTACTGTGACTAAAACTGAGCTTCTCTACGCACAGGGAAGCAAGAGAAATGCTGATTTCATCAAACACAATTACATACTCACAATCTGTACTACTGCTCAAATAGGCAAAACTAGTGCGTTCTAAAGCATGTGTCTTTAGCCAAAAAAGTCATTTCTGTTAACGATGCCCAAATGCATCTCAGAAGTGTGCAACTTGTTCCGTGAGTTAGAAAACGTCGAGAAACTGTCGTTTCTGCAAGCGCTGTGCTTCTACACATGTATTGGCTGAACAATGAAAGAGTACTGTAATGCATGTTTCTCACAGCAAATACACTGTTTCTAAGGAAATGTGAACACACTGAGGAGACACTTGTGGGAGCTACTGTGACTAAAACTGGGCTTCCCTATGCGCCAGGAAGCAAGAGAAATGCTGATTACATCAAACACAGTTACATACTCAAAATCTGTACCACTGCGCCAATAGGAAAAACTCGTGTGTTCTAAAGCACGTCTCTTTAGGCAAAAAACTCATTTCTGACAACATTGCCCAAATACATCTCAGAAGTGTGCAACTTGTTTCCTGAGGTAGAAGACTTCGAGAAACTGTCGTTTCTGCAAGCGCTGTGCTTCTACACATGTATTGGCTGAACAATGAAAGAGTACTCTAATGCATGTTTCTCCCAGCAAATACACTGTTTCTAAGGAAATCTGAAAACACTGAGGAGACACTTGTGGGAGCTACTGTGACTAAAACTGAGCTTCTCTACGCACAGGGAAGCAAGAGAAATGCTGATTTCATCAAACACAATTACATACTCACAATCTGTACTACTGCGCAAATAGGCAAAACTAGTGAGTTCTAAAGCACGTCTCTTTAGGCAAAAAACTCATTTCTGACAATATTGCCCAAATACCTCTCAGAAGTGTGCAACTTGTTCCGTGAGTTAGAATACGTCGAGAAACTGTCGTTTCTGCAAGCGCTGTGCTTCTACACATGTATTGGCTGAACAATGAAAGAGTACTGTAATGCATGTTTCTCCCAGCAAATACACTGTTTCTAAGGAAATATGAGCACATTGAGGAGACACTTGTGGGAGCTACTGTGACTAAAACTGAGCTTCTCTATGCACAGGGAAGCAAGAGAAATGCTTATTTCATCAAACACAATTACATACTCACAATCTGTACTACTGCGCAAATAGGCAAAACTAGTGCGTTCTAAAGCACTTGTCTTTAGCCAAAAAAGTCATTTCTGTTAACGATGCCCAAATGCATCTCAGAAGTGTGCAACTTGTTCCGTGAGTTAGAAAACGTCGAGAAACTGTCGTTTCTGCAAGCGCTGTGCTTCTACACATGTATTGGCTGAACAATGAAAGAGTACTGTAATGCATGTTTCTCCCAGCAAATACACTGTGTCTAAGGAAATATGAGCACATTGAGGAGACACTTGTGGGAGCTACTGTGACTAAAACTGAGCTTCTCTACGCACAGGGAAGCAAGAGAAATGCTGATTTCATCAAACACAATTACATACTCAAAATCTGGACCATTGCGCCAATAGGCAAAACTCATGCGTTCTAAAGCACGTCTCTTTAGGCAAAAAACTCATTTCTGACAACATTGCCCAAATACATCTCAGAAGTGTGCAACTTGTTTCCTGAGGTAGAAGACTTCGAGAAACTGTCGTTTCTGCAAGCGCTGTGCTTCTACACATGTATTGGCGGAACAATGAAAGAGTACTGTAATGCATGTTTCGCCCAGCAAATACACTGTTTCTAAGGAAATATGAGCACATTGAGGAGACACTTGTGGGAGCTACTGTGACTAAAACTGAGCTTCTCTACGCACAGGGAAGCAAGAGAAATGCTGATTTCATCAAACACAATTACATACTCACAATCTGTACTACTGCGCAAATAGGCAAAACTAGTGAGTTCTAAAGCACGTCTCTTTAGGCAAAAAACTCATTTCTGACAATATTGCCCAAATACCTCTCAGAAGTGTGCAACTTGTTCCGTGAGTTAGAATACGTCGAGAAACTGTCGTTTCTGCAAGCGCTGTGCTTCTACACATGTATTGGCTGAACAATGAAAGAGTACTGTAATGCATGTTTCTCCCAGCAAATACACTGTTTCTAAGGAAATATGAGCACATTGAGGAGACACTTGTGGGAGCTACTGTGACTAAAACTGAGCTTCTCTACGCACAGGGAAGCAAGAGAAATGCTTATTTCATCAAACACAATTACATACTCACAATCTGTACTACTGCGCAAATAGGCAAAACTAGTGCGTTCTAAAGCACTTGTCTTTAGCCAAAAAAGTCATTTCTGTTAACGATGCCCAAATGCATCTCAGAAGTGTGCAACTTGTTCCGTGAGTTAGAAAACGTCGAGAAACTGTCGTTTCTGCAAGCGCTGTGCTTCTACACATGTATTGGCTGAACAATGAAAGAGTACTGTAATGCATGTTTCTCCCAGCAAATACACTGTTTCTAAGGAAATATGAGCACATTGAGGAGACACTTGTGGGAGCTACTGTGACTAAAACTGAGCTTCTCTACGCACAGGGAAACAAGAGAAATGCTGATTTCATCAAACACAATTACATACTCAAAATCTGGACCATTGCGCCAATAGGCAAAACTCGTGCGTTCTAAAGCACGTCTCTTTAGGCAAAAAACTCATTTCTGACAACATTGCCCAAATACATCTCAGAAGTGTGCAACTTGTTTCCTGAGGTAGAAGACTTTGAGAAACTGTCGTTTCTGCAAGCGCTGTGCTTCTATACATGTATTGGCGGAACAATGAAAGAGTACTGTAATGCATGTTTCGCCTTGCAAATACACTGTTTCTAAGGAAATGTGAGCACATTGAGGAGACATTTGTGGGAGCTACTGTGACTAAAACTGAGCTTCTCTACGCACAGGGAAGCAAGAGAAATGCTGATTTCATCAAACACAATTACATACTCACAATCTGTACTACTGCACAAATAGGCAAAACTAGTGCGTTCTAAAGCACGTGTCTTTAGCCAAAAAAGTCATTTCTGTTAACGATGCCCAAATGCATCTCAGAAGTGTGCAACTTGTTCCGTGAGTTAGAAAATGTCGAGAAACTGTCGTTTCTGCAAGCGCTGTGCTTCTACACATGTATTGGCTGAACAATGAAAGAGTACTGTAATGCATGTTTCTCCCAGCAAATACACTGTTTCTAAGGAAATGTGAACACACTGAGGAGACACTTGTGGGAGCTACTGTGACTAAAACTGAGCTTCCCTATGCATAGGGAAGCAAGAAAAATGCTGATTTCATCAAACACAGTTACATACTCAAAATCTGGACCATTGCGCCAATAGGCAAAACTCGTGCGTTCTACAGCACGTCTCTTTAGGCAATAAACTCATTTCTGACAACATTGCCCAAATACATCTCAGAAGTGTGCAACTTGTTTCCTGAGGTAGAAGACTTCGAGAAACTGACGTTTCTGCAAGCGCTGTGCTTCTACACATGTATTGGCTGAACAATGAAAGAGTACTCTAATGCATGTTTCTCCCAGCAAATACACTGTTTCTAAGGAAATATGAGCACATTGAGGAGACACTTGTGGGAGCTACTGTGACTAAAACTCAGCTTCTCTACGCACAGGGAAGCAAGAGAAATGCTGATTTCATCAAACACAATTACATACTCACAATCTGTACTACTGCTCAAATAGGCAAAACTAGTGCGTTCTAAAGCAAGTGTCTTTAGCCAAAAAAGTCATTTCTGTTAACGATGCCCAAATGCATCTCAGAAGTGTGCAACTTGTTCCGTGAGTTAGAAAACGTCGAGAAACTGTCGTTTCTGCAAGCGCTGTGCTTCTACACATGTATTGGCTGAACAATGAAAGCATACTGTAATGCATGTTTCTCCCAGCAAATACACTGTTTCTAAGGAAATGTGAACACACTGAGGAGACACTTGTGGGAGCTACTATGACTAAAACTGAGCTTCCCTATGCATAGGGAAGCAAGAGAAATGCTGATTTCATCAAACACAGTTACATACTCAAAATCTGTACCACTGCGCCAATAGGCAAAACTCGTGCGTTCTAAAGCACGTCTCTTTAGGCAAAAAACTAATTTCTGACAACATTGCCCAAATACATCTCAGAAGTGTGCAACTTGTTTCCTGAGGTAGAAGACTTCGAGAAACTGTCGTTTCTGCAAGCGCTGTGCTTCTACACATGTATTGGTTGAACAATGAAAGAGTACTGTAATGCATGTTTCTCCCAGCAAATACACTGTTTCTAAGGAAATATGAGCACATTGAGGAGACACTTGTGGGAGCTACTGTGACTAAAACTGAGCTTCTCTACGCACAGGGAAGCAAGAGAAATGCTGATTTCATCAAACACAATTACATACTCACAATCTGTACTACCGCGCAAATAGGCAAAACTAGTGCGTTCTAAAGCACGTGTCTGTAGCCAAAAAAGTCATTTCTGTTAAAGATGCCCAAATGCATCTCAGAAGTGTGCAACTTGGTCCGTGAGTTAGAAAACGTCGAAAAACTGTCGTTTCTGCAAGCGCTGTGCTTCTACACATGTATTGGCTGAACAATGAAAGAGTACTGTAATGCATGTTTCTCCCAGCAAATACACTGTTTCTAAGGAAATATGAGCACATTGAGGAGACACTTGTGGGAGCTACTGTGACTAAAACTGAGCTTCTCTACGCACAGGGAAGCAAGAGAAATGCTGATTTCATCAAACACAATTACATACTCACAATCTGTACTACTGCGCAAATAGGCAAAACTAGTGTGTTCTAAAGCACGTCTCTTTAGGCAAAAAACTCATTTCTGACAACATTGCCCAAATACATCTCAGAAGTGTGCAACTTGTTTCCTGAGGTAGAAGACTTCGAGAAACTGTCGTTTCTGCAAGCGCTGTGCTTCTACACATGTATTGGCTGAACAATGAAAGAGTACTGTAATGCATGTTTCTCCCAGCAAATACACTGTTTCTAAGGAAATATGAGCACATTGAGGAGACACTTGTGGGAGCTACTGTGACTAAAACTGAGCTTCTCTATGCACAGGGAAGCAAGAGAAATGCTGATTTCATCAAACACAATTACATACTCACAATAGGTACTACTGCGCAAATAGGCAAAACTAGTGCGTTCTAAAGCACGTCTCTTTAGGCAAAAAACTCATTTCTGACAACATTGCCCAAATACATCTCAGAAGTATGCAACTTGTTTCCTGAGGTAGAAGACTTCGAGAAACGGTCGTTTCTGCAAGCGCTGTGCTTCTACACATGTATTGGCTGAACAATGAAAGAATACTGTAGTGCATGTTTCTCCCAGCAAATACACTGTTTCTAAGGAAATATGAGCACATTGAGGAGACACTTGTGGGAGCTACTGTGACTAAAACTGAGCTTCTCTACGCACAGGGAAGCAAGAGAGATGCTGATTTCATCAAACACAATTACATACTCAAAATCTGGACCATTGCGCCAATAGGCAAAACTCATGCGTTCTAAAGCACGTCTCTTTAGGCAAAAAACTCATTTCTGACAACATTGCCCAAATACATCTCAGAAGTGTGCAACTTGTTTCCTGAGGTAGAAGACTTCGAGGAACTGTCGTTTCTGCAAGCGCTGTGCTTCTACACATGTATTGGCTGAACAATGAAAGAGTACTGTAATGCATGTTTCTCCCAGCCAACACACTGTTTCTATAGAAATATGAGCACATTGAGGAGACAATTGAGGGAGCTACTGTGACTAAAACTGAGCTTCTCTACGCACAGGGAAGCAAGAGAAATGCTGATTTCATCAAACACAATTACATACTCACAATCTGTACTACTGCTCAAATAGGCAAAACTAGTGCGTTCTAAAGCACGTGTCTTTAGCCAAAAAAGTCATTTCTGTTAACGATGCCCAAATGCATCTCAGAAGTGTGCAACTTGTTCCGTGAGTTAGAAAACGTCGAGAAACTGTCGTTTCTGCAAGCGCTGTGCTTCTACACATGTATTGGCTGAACAATGAATGAGTACTGTAATGCATGTTTCTCACAGCAAATACACTGTTTCTAAGGAAATGTGAACACACTGAGGAGACACTTGTGGGAGCTACTGTGACTAAAACTGGGCTTCCCTATGCGCCAGGAAGCAAGAGAAATGCTGATTACATCAAACACAGTTACATACTCAAAATCTGTACCACTGCGCCAATAGGAAAAACTCGTGTGTTCTAAAGCACGTCTCTTTAGGCAAAAAACTCATTTCTGACAACATTGCCCAAATACATCTCAGAAGTGTGCAACTTGTTTCCTGAGGTAGAAGACTTCGAGAAACTGTCGTTAATGCAAGCGCTATGCTTCTACACATGTATTGGCTGAACAATGAAAGAGTACTGTAATGCATGTTTCTCCCAGCAAATACACTGTTTCTAAGGAAATATGAGCACATTGAGGAGACACTTGTGGGAGCTACTGTGACTAAAACTGAGCTTCTCTACGCACAGGGAAGCAAGAGAAATGCTGATTTCATCAAACACAATTACATACTCACAATCTGTACTACTGCGCAAATAGGCAAAACTAGTGAGTTCTAAAGCACGTCTCTTTAGGCAAAAAACTCATTTCTGACAATATTGCCCAAATACCTCTCAGAAGTGTGCAACTTGTTCCGTGAGTTAGAATACGTCGAGAAACTGTCGTTTCTGCAAGCGCTGTGCTTCTACACATGTATTGGCTGAACAATGAAAGAGTACTGTAATGCATGTTTCTCCCAGCAAATACACTGTTTCTAAGGAAATATGAGCACATTGAGGAGACACTTGTGGGAGCTACTGTGACTAAAACTGAGCTTCTCTACCCACAGGGAAGCAAGAGAAATGCTGATTTCATCAAACACAATTACATACTCACAATCTGTACTACTGCGCAAATAGGCAAAACTAGTGCGTTCTAAAGCACGTCTCTTTAGGCAAAAAACTCATTTCTGACAACATTGCCCAAATACATCTCAGAAGTGTGCAACTTGTTTCCTGAGGTAGAAGACTTCGAGAAACTGTCGTTTCTGCAAGCGCTGTGCTTCTACACATGTATTGGCTGAACAATGAAAGAGTACTGTAATGCATGTTTCTCCCAGCAAATACACTGTTTCTAAGGAAATATGAGCACATTGAGGAGACACTTGTGGGAGCTACTGTGACTAAAACTGAGCTTCTCTACGCACAGGGAAGCAAGAGAAATGCTGATTTCATCAAACACAATTACATATTCACAATCTGTACTACTGCGCAAATAGGCAAAACTAGTGCGTTCTAAAGCACGTCTCTTTAGGCAAAAAACTCATTTCTGACAGCATTGCCCAAATACATCTCAGAAGTATGCAACTTGTTTCCTGAGGTAGAAGACTTCGAGAAACGGTCGTTTCTGCAAGCGCTGTGCTTCTACACATGTATTGGCTGAACAATGAAAGAGTACTGTAATGCATGTTTCTCCCAGCAAATACACTGTTTCTAAGGAAATATGAGCACATTGAGGAGACACTTGTGGGAGCTACTGTGACTAAAACTGAGCTTCTCTACGCACAGGGAAGCAAGAGAAATGCTGATTTCATCAAACACAATTACTTACTCAAAATCTGGACCATTGCGCCAATAGGCAAAACTCATGCGTTCTAAAGCACGTCTCTTTAGGCAAAAAACACATTTCTGACAACATTGCCCAAATACATCTCAGAAGTGTGCAACTTGTTTCCTGAGGTAGAAGACTTCGAGAAACTGTCGTTTCTGCAAGCGCTGTGCTTCTACACATGTATTGGCGGAACACTGAAAGAGTACTGTAATGCATGTTTCGCCCAGCAAATACACTGTTTCTAAGGAAATGTGAGCACATTGAGGAGACATTTGTGGGAGCTACTGTGACTAAAACTGAGCTTCTCTACGTACAGGGAAGCAAGAGAAATGCTGATTTCATCAAACACAATTACATACTCACAATCTGTACTACTGCACAAATAGGCAAAACTAGTGCGTTCTAAAGCACGTGTCTTTAGCCAAAAAAGTCATTTCTGTTAACGATGCCCAAATGCATCTCAGAAGTGTGCAACTTGTTCCGTGAGTTAGAAAATGTCGAGAAACTGTCGTTTCTGCAAGCGCTGTGCTTCTACACATGTATTGGCTGAACAATGAAAGAGTACTGTAATGCATGTTTCTCCCAGCAAATACACTGTTTCTAAGGAAATGTGAACACACTGAGGAGACACTTGTGGGAGCTACTGTGACTAAAACTGAGCTTCCCTATGCATAGGGAAGCAAGAGAAATGCTGATTTCATCAAACACAGTTACATACTCAAAATCTGGACCATTGCGCCAATAGGCAAAACTCGTGCGTTCTACAGCACGTCTCTTTAGGCAATAAACTCATTTCTGACAACATTGCCCAAATACATCTCAGAAGTGTGCAACTTGTTTCCTGAGGTAGAAGACTTCGAGAAACTGCCGTTTCTGCAAGCGCTGTGCTTCTACACATGTATTGGCTGAACAATGAAAGAATACTCTAATGCATGTTTCTCCCAGCAAATACACTGTTTCTAAGGAAATATGAGCACATTGAGGAGACACTTGTGGGAGCTACTGTGACTAAAACTCAGCTTCTCTACGCACAGGGAAGCAAGAGAAATGCTGATTTCATCAAACACAATTACATACTCACAATCTGTACTACTGCTCAAATAGGCAAAACTAGTGCGTTCTAAAGCAAGTGTCTTTAGCCAAAAAAGTCATTTCTGTTAACGATGCCCAAATGCATCTCAGAAGTGTGCAACTTGTTCCGTGAGTTAGAAAACGTCCAGAAACTGTCGTTTCTGCAAGCGCTGTGCTTCTACACATGTATTGGCTGAACAATGAAAGAGTACTGTAATGCATGTTTCTCCCAGCAAATACACTGTTTCTAAGGAAATGTGAACACACTGAGGAGACACTTGTGGGAGCTACTGTGACTAAAACTGAGCTTCCCTATGCATAGGGAAGCAAGAGAAATGCTGATTTCATCAAACACAGTTACATACTCAAAATCTGTACCACTGCGCCAATAGGCAAAACTCGTGCGTTCTAAAGCACGTCTCTTTAGGCAAAAAACTAATTTCTGACAACATTGCCCAAATACATCTCAGAAGTGTGCAACTTGTTTCCTGAGGTAGAAGACTTCGAGAAACTGTCGTTTCTGCAAGCGCTGTGCTTCTGCACATGTATTGGTTGAACAATGAAAGAGTACTGTAATGCATGTTTCTCCCAGCAAATACACTGTTTCTAAGGAAATATGAGCACATTGAGGAGACACTTGTGGGAGCTACTGTGACTAAAACTGAGCTTCTCTACGCACAGGGAAGCAAGAGAAATGCTGATTTCATCAAACACAATTACATACTCACAATCTGTACTACTGCGCAAATAGGCAAAACTAGTGCGTTCTAAAGCACGTCTCTTTAGGCAAAAAACTCATTTCTGACAATATTGCCCAAATACCTCTCAGAAGTGTGCAACTTGTTCCGTGAGTTAGAATACGTCGAGAAACTGTCGTTTCTGCAAGCGCTGTGCTTCTACACATGTATTGGCTGAACAATGAAAGAGTACTGTAATGCATGTTTCTCCCAGCAAATACACTGTTTCTAAGGAAATATGAGCACATTGAGGAGACACTTGTGGGAGCTACTGTGACTATAACTGAGCTTCTCTACGCACAGGGAAGCAAGAGAAATGCTGATTTCATCAAACACAATTACATACTCACAATCTGTACTACCGCGCAAATAGGCAAAACTAGTGCGTTCTAAACCAAGTCTCTGTGGGCAAAAAACTCATTTCTGTTAACGATGCCCAAATGCATCTCAGAAGTGTGCAACTTGATCCGTGAGTTAGAATACGTCGAACAACTGTCGTTTCTGCAAGCGCTGTGCTTCTACACATGTATTGGCTGAACAATGAAAGAGTACTGTAATGCATGTTTCTCCCAGCAAATACACTGTTTCTAAGGAAATGTGAACACACTGAGGAGACACTTGTGGGAGCTACTGTGACTAAAACTGAGCTTCCCTATGCATAGGGAAGCAAGAGAAATGCTGATTTCATCAAACACAGTTACATACTCAAAATCTGGACCATTGCGCCAATAGGCAAAACTAGTGCGTTCTAAAGCACGTGTCTTTAGCCAAAAATGTCATTTCTGTTAACGAAGCCCAAATGCATCTCAGAAGTGTGCAACTTGTTCCGTGAGTTAGAAAACCTCGAGAAACTGTCGTTTCTGCAAGCGCTGTGCTTCTACACATGTATTGGCTGAACAATGAAAGAGTACTGTAATGCATGTTTCTCCCAGCAAATACACTGTTTCTAAGGAAATGTGAACACACTGAGGAGACACTTGTGGGAGCTACTGTGACTAAAACTGAGCTTCCCTATGCATAGGGAAGCAAGAGAAATGCTGATTTCATCAAACACAATTACATACTCACAATCTGTACTACTGCGCAAATAGGCAAAACTAGTGCGTTCTAAAGCACGTCTCTTTAGGCAAAAAACTCATTTCTGACAACATTGCCCAAATACATCTCAGAAGTGTGCAACTTGTTTCCTGAGGTAGAAGACTTCGAGAAACTGTCGTTTCTGCAAGCGCTGTGCTTCTACACATGTATTGGCTGAACAATGAAAGAGTACTGTAATGCATGTTTCTCCCAGCAAATACACTGTTTCTAAGGAAATATGAGCACATTGAGGAGACACTTGTGGGAGCTACTGTGACTAAAACTGAGCTTCTCTACGCACAGGGAAGCAAGAGAAATGCTGATTTCATCAAACACAATTACATACTCACAATCTGTACTACTGCGCAAATAGGCAAAACTAGTGCGTTCTAAAGCACGTGTCTTTAGCCAAAAAAGTCATTTCTGTTAACGATGCCCAAATGCATCTCAGAAGTGTGCAACTTGTTCCGTGATTTCGAAAACGTCGAGAAACTGTCGTTTCTGCAAGCGCTGTGCTTCTACACATGTATTGGCTGAACAATGAAAGAGTACTGTAATGCATGTTTCTCCCAGCAAATACACTGTTTCTAAGTAAATATGAGCACATTGAGGAGACACTTGTGGGAGCTACTGTGACTAAAACTGAGCTTCTCTACGCACAGGGAAGCAAGAGAAATGCTGATTTCATCAAACACAATTACATACTCAAAATCTGTGCCACTGCGCCAATAGGCAAAACTCGTGCGTTCTAAAGCACGTCTCTTTAGGCAAAAAACTCATTTCTGACAACATTGCCCAAATACATCTCAGAAGTGTGCAACTTGTTTCCTGAGGTAGAAGACTTCGAGAAACTGTCGTTTCTGCAAGCGCTGTGCTTCTACACATGTATTGGCTGAACAATGAAAGAGTACTGTAATGCATGTTTCTCCCAGCAAATACACTGTTTCTAAGGAAATGTGAACACACTGAGGAGACACTTGTGGGAGCTACTGTGACTAAAACTGAGCTTCTCTACGCACAGGGAAGCAAGAGAAATGCTGATTTCATCAAACACAATTACATACTCACAATCTGTACTACTGCGCAAATAGGCAAAAGTAGTGCGTTCTAAAGCACGTCTCTTTAGGCAAAAAACTCATTTCTGACAACATTGCCCAAATACATCTCAGAAGTGTGCAACTTGTTTCCTGAGGTAGAAGACTTCGAGAAACTGTCGTTTCTGCAAGCGCTGTGCTTCTACACATGTATTGGCTGAACAATGAAAGAGTACTGTAATGCATGTTTCTCCCAGCAAATACACTGTTTCTAAGGAAATGTGAACACACTGAGGAGACACTTGTGGGAGCTACTGTGACTAAAACTGAGCTTCTCTACGCACAGGGAAGCAAGAGAAATGCTGATTTCATCAAACACAATTACTTACTCAAAATCTGTACTAATGCGCAAATAGGCAAAACTAGTGCGTTCTAAAGCACGTCTCTTTAGGCAAAAAACTCATTTCTGACAACATTGCCCAAATACATCTCAGAAGTGTGCAACTTGTTTCCTGAGGTAGAAGACTTCGAGAAACTGTCGTTTCTGCAAGCGCTGTGCTTCTACACATGTATTGGCTGAACAATGAAAGAGTACTGTAATGCATGTTTCTCCCAGCAAATACACTGTTTCTAAGGAAATGTGAACACACTGAGGAGACACTTGTGGGAGCTACTGTGACTAAAACTGAGCTTCTCTACGCACCAGGAAGCAAGAGAAATGCTGATTTCATCAAACACAATTACATACTCACAATCTGTACTACTGCGCAAATAGGCAAAACTAGTGCGTTCTAAAGCACGTCTCTTTAGGCAAAAAACTCATTTCTGACAACATTGCCCAAATACATCTCAGAAGTGTGCAACTTGTTTCCTGAGGTAGAAGACTTCGAGAAACTGTCGTTTCTGCAAGCGCTGTGCTTCTACACATGTATTGGCTGAACAATGAAAGAGTACTGTAATGCATGTTTCTCCCAGCAAATACACTGTTTCTAAGGAAATATGAGCACATTGAGGAGACACTTGTGGGAGCTACTGTGACTATAACTGAGCTTCTCTACGCACAGGGAAGCAAGAGAAATGCTGATTTCATCAAACACAATTACATACTCACAATCTGTACTACTGCGCAAATAGGCAAAACTAGTGCGTTCTAAAGCACGTGTCTTTAGTCAAAAAAGTCATTTCTGTTAACGATGCCCAAATGCATCTCAGAAGTGTGCAACTTGTTCCGTGAGTTAAAAAACGTCGAGAAACTGTTGTTTCTGCAAGCGCTGTGCTTCTACACATGTATTGGCTGAACAATGAAAGAGTACTGTAATGCATGTTTCTCCCAGCAAATACACTGTTTCTAAGGAAATGTGAACACACTGAGGAGACACTTGTGGGAGCTACTGTGACTAAAACTGAGCTTCTCTACGCACAGGGAAGCAAGAGAAATGCTGATTTCATCAAACACAATTACTTACTCAAAATCTGTACTAATGCGCAAATAGGCAAAACTAGTGCGTTCTAAAGCACGTCTCTTTAGGCAAAAAACTCATTTCTGACAACATTGCCCAAATACATCTCAGAAGTGTGCAACTTGTTTCCTGAGGTAGAAGACTTCGAGAAACTGTCGTTTCTGCAAGCGCTGTGCTTCTACACATGTATTGGCTGAACATTAAAGAGTACTGTAATGCATGTTTCTCCCAGCAAATACACTGTTTCTAACGAAATGTGAACACACTGAGGAGACACTTGTGGGAGCTACTGTGACTAAAACTGAGCTTCCCTATGCATAGGGAAGCAAGAGAAATGCTGATTTCATCAAACACAATTACATACTCAAAATCTGTACCACTGCGCCAATAGGCAAAACTCGTGCGTTCTAAAGCACGTCTCTTTAGGCAAAAAACTCATTTCTGACAACATTGCCCAAATACATCTCAGAAGTGTGCAACTTGTTTCCTGAGGTAGAAGACTTCGAGAAACTGTCGTTTCTGCAAGCGCTGTGCTTCTACACATGTATTGGCTGAACAATGAAAGAGTACTGTAATGCATGTTTCTCCCAGCAAATACACTGTTCCTAAGTAAATATGAGCACATTGAGGAGACACTTGTGGGAGCTACTGTGACTAAAACTGAGCTTCTCTACGCAAAGGGAAGCAAGAGAAATGCTGATTTCATCAAACACAATTACATACTCAAAATCTGTACTACTGCGCAAATAGGCAAAACTAGTGCGTTCTAAAGCACGTCTCTTTAGGCAAAAAAGTCATTTCTGACAACATTGCCTAAATACATCTCAGAAGTGTGCAACTTGTTTCCTGAGGTAGAAGACTTCGAGAAACTGTCGTTTCTGCAAGCGCTGTGCTTCTACACATGTATTGGCTGAACAATGAAAGAGTACTGTAATGCATGTTTCTCCCAGGAAATACACTGTTTCTAAGGAAATGTGAACACACTGAGGAGACACTTGTGGGAGCTACTGTGACTAAAACTGAGCTTCTCTACGCACAGGGAAGCAAGAGAAATGCTGATTTCATCAAACACAATTACATACTCACAATCTGTACTACTGCGCAAATAGGTAAAACTAGTGCGTTCTAAAGCACGTGTCTTTAGCCAAAAAAGTCATTTCTGTTAACGATGCCCAAATGCATCTCAGAAGTGTGCAACTTGTTCCGTGAGTTAGAAAAGGTCGAGAAACTGTTGTTTCTGCAAGCGCTGTGCTTCTACACATGTATTGGCTGAACAATGAAAGAGTACTGTAATGCATGTTTATCCCAGCAAATACACTGTTTCTAAGGACATATGAGCACATTGAGGAGACACTTGTGGGAGCTACTGTGACTAAAACTGAGCTTCTCTACGCACAGGGAAGCAAGAGAAATGCTGATTTCATCAAACACAATTACATACTCACAATCTGTACTACTGCGCAAATAGGCAAAACTAGTGCGTTCTAAAGCACGTCTCTTTAGGCAAAAAACTCATTTCTGACAACATTGCCCAAATACATCTCAGAAGTGTGCAACTTGTTTCCTAGGTAGAAGACTTCGAGAAACTGTCGTTTCTGCAAGCGCTGTGCTTCTACACATGTATTGGCTGAACAATGAAAGAGTACTGTAATGCATGTTTCTCCCAGCAAATACACTGTTTCTAAGGAAATATGAGCACACTGAGGAGACACTTGTGGGAGCTACTGTGACTCAAACTGAGCTTCCCTATGCATAGGGAAGCAAGAGAAATGCTGATTTCATCAAACACAATTACATACTCAAAATCTGTGCCACTGCGCCAATAGGCAAAACTCATGCGTTCTAAAGCACGTCTCTTTAGGCAAAAAACTCATTTCTGACAACATTGCCCAAATACATCTCAGAAGTGTGCAACTTGTTTCCTGAGGTAGAAGACTTCGAGAAACTGTCGTTTCTGCAAGCGCTGTGCTTCTACACATGTATTGGCTGAACAATGAAAGAGTACTGTAATGCATGTTTCTCCCAGCAAATACACTGTTTCTAAGTAAATATGAGCACATTGAGGAGACACTTGTGGGAGCTACTGTGACTAAAACTGAGCTTCTCTACGCACCAGGAAGCAAGAGAAATGCTGATTTCATCAAACACAATTACATACTCACAATCTGTACTACTGCGCAAATAGGCAAAACAAGTGCGTTCTAAAGCACGTCTCTTTAGGCAAAAAACTCATTTCTGACAACATTGCCCAAATACATCTCAGAAGTGTGCAACTTGTTTCCTGAGGTAGAAGACTTCGAGAAACTGTCGTTTCTGCAAGCGCTGTGCTTCTACACATGTATTGGCTGAACAATGAAAGAGTACTGTAATGCATGTTTCTCCCAGCAAATACACTGTTTCTAAGGAAATATGAGCACATTGAGGAGACACTTGTGGGAGCTACTGTGACTATAACTGAGCTTCTCTACGCACAGGGAAGCAAGAGAAATGCTGATTTCATCAAACACAATTACATACTCACAATCTGTACTACTGCGCAAATAGGCAAAACTAGTGCGTTCTAAAGCACGTGTCTTTAGTCAAAAAAGTCATTTCTGTTAACGATGCCCAAATGCATCTCAGAAGTGTGCAACTTGTTCCGTGAGTTAAAAAACGTCGAGAAACTGTTGTTTCTGCAAGCGCTGTGCTTCTACACATGTATTGGCTGAACAATGAAAGAGTACTGTAATGCATGTTTCTCCCAGCAAATACACTGTTTCTAAGGAAATGTGAACACACTGAGGAGACACTTGTGGGAGCTACTGTGACTAAAACTGAGCTTCTCTACGCACAGGGAAGCAAGAGAAATGCTGATTTCATCAAACACAATTACTTACTCAAAATCTGTAATAATGCGCAAATAGGCAAAACTAGTGCGTTCTAAAGCACGTCTCTTTAGGCAAAAAACTCATTTCTGACAACATTGCCCAAATACATCTCAGAAGTGTGCAACTTGTTTCCTGAGGTAGAAGACTTCGAGAAACTGTCGTTTCTGCAAGCGCTGTGCTTCTACACATGTATTGGCTGAACATTGAAAGAGTACTGTAATGCATGTTTCTCCCAGCAAATACACTGTTTCTAACGAAATGTGAACACACTGAGGAGACACTTGTGGGAGCTACTGTGACTAAAACTGAGCTTCCCAATGCATAGGGAAGCAAGAGAAATGCTGATTTCATCAAACACAATTACATACTCAAAATCTGTACCACTGCGCCAATAGGCAAAACTCGTGCGTTCTAAAGCACGTCTCTTTAGGCAAAAAACTCATTTCTGACAACATTGCCCAAATACATCTCAGAAGTGTGCAACTTGTTTCCTGAGGTAGAAGACTTCGAGAAACTGTCGTTTCTGCAAGCGCTGTGCTTCTACACATGTATTGGCTGAACAATGAAAGAGTACTGTAATGCATGTTTCTCCCAGCAAATACACTGTTCCTAAGTAAATATGAGCACATTGAGGAGACACTTGTGGGAGCTACTGTGACTAAAACTGAGCTTCTCTACGCAAAGGGAAGCAAGAGAAATGCTGATTTCATCAAACACAATTACATACTCAAAATCTGTACTACTGCGCAAATAGGCAAAACTAGTGCGTTCTAAAGCACGTCTCTTTAGGCAAAAAAGTCATTTCTGACAACATTGCCCAAATACATCTCAGAAGTGTGCAACTTGTTTCCTGAGGTAGAAGACTTCGAGAAACTGTCGTTTCTGCAAGCGCTGTGCTTCTACACATGTATTGGCTGAACAATGAAAGAGTACTGTAATGCATGTTTCTCCCAGGAAATACACTGTTTCTAAGGAAATGTGAACACACTGAGGAGACACTTGTGGGAGCTACTGTGACTAAAACTGAGCTTCTCTACGCACAGGGAAGCAAGAGAAATGCTGATTTCATCAAACACAATTACATACTCACAATCTGTACTACTGCGCAAATAGGTAAAACTAGTGCGTTCTAAAGCACGTGTCTTTAGCCAAAAAAGTCATTTCTGTTAACGATGCCCAAATGCATCTCAGAAGTGTGCAACTTGTTCCGTGAGTTAGAAAAGGTCGAGAAACTGTTGTTTCTGCAAGCGCTGTGCTTCTACACATGTATTGGCTGAACAATGAAAGAGTACTGTAATGCATGTTTATCCCAGCAAATACACTGTTTCTAAGGACATATGAGCACATTGAGGAGACACTTGTGGGAGCTACTGTGACTAAAACTGAGCTTCTCTACGCACAGGGAAGCAAGAGAAATGCTGATTTCATCAAACACAATTACATACTCACAATCTGTACTACTGCTCAAATAGGCAAAACTAGTGCGTTCTAAAGCAAGTGTCTTTAGCCAAAAAAGTCATTTCTGTTAACGATGCCCAAATGCATCTCAGAAGTGTGCAACTTGTTCCGTGAGTTAGAAAACGTCCATAAACTGTCGTTTCTGCAAGCGCTGTGCTTCTACACATGTATTGGCTGAACAATGAAAGAGTACTGTAATGCATGTTTCTCCCAGCAAATACACTGTTTCTAAGGAAATGTGAACACACTGAGGAGACACTTGTGGGAGCTACTGTGACTAAAACTGAGCTTCCCTATGCATAGGGAAGCAAGAGAAATGCTGATTTCATCAAACACAGTTACATACTCAAAATCTGTACCACTGCGCCAATAGGCAAAACTCGTGCGTTCTAAAGCACGTCTCTTTAGGCAAAAAACTAATTTCTGACAACATTGCCCAAATACATCTCAGAAGTGTGCAACTTGTTTCCTGAGGTAGAAGACTTCGAGAAACTGTCGTTTCTGCAAGCGCTGTGCTTCTGCACATGTATTGGTTGAACAATGAAAGAGTACTGTAATGCATGTTTCTCCCAGCAAATACACTGTTTCTAAGGAAATATGAGCACATTGAGGAGACACTTGTGGGAGCTACTGTGACTAAAACTGAGCTTCTCTACGCACAGGGAAGCAAGAGAAATGCTGATTTCATCAAACACAATTACATACTCACAATCTGTACTACTGCGCAAATAGGCAAAACTAGTGCGTTCTAAAGCACGTCTCTTTAGGCAAAAAACTCATTTCTGACAATATTGCCCAAATACCTCTCAGAAGTGTGCAACTTGTTCCGTGAGTTAGAATACGTCGAGAAACTGTCGTTTCTGCAAGCGCTGTGCTTCTACACATGTATTGGCTGAACAATGAAAGAGTACTGTAATGCATGTTTCTCCCAGCAAATACACTGTTTCTAAGGAAATATGAGCACATTGAGGAGACACTTGTGGGAGCTACTGTGACTATAACTGAGCTTCTCTACGCACAGGGAAGCAAGAGAAATGCTGATTTCATCAAACACAATTACATACTCACAATCTGTACTACCGCGCAAATAGGCAAAACTAGTGCGTTCTAAACCACGTCTCTGTGGGCAAAAAACTCATTTCTGTTAACGATGCCCAAATGCATCTCAGAAGTGTGCAACTTGATCCGTGAGTTAGAATACGTCGAACAACTGTCGTTTCTGCAAGCGCTGTGCTTCTACACATGTATTGGCTGAACAATGAAAGAGTACTGTAATGCATGTTTCTCCCAGCAAATACACTGTTTCTAAGGAAATGTGAACACACTGAGGAGACACTTGTGGGAGCTACTGTGACTAAAACTGAGCTTCCCTATGCATAGGGAAGCAAGAGAAATGCTGATTTCATCAAACACAGTTACATACTCAAAATCTGGACCATTGCGCCAATAGGCAAAACTAGTGCGTTCTAAAGCACGTGTCTTTAGCCAAAAATGTCATTTCTGTTAACGATGCCCAAATGCATCTCAGAAGTGTGCAACTTGTTCCGTGAGTTAGAAAACCTCGAGAAACTGTCGTTTCTGCAAGCGCTGTGCTTCTACACATGTATTGGCTGAACAATGAAAGAGTACTGTAATGCATGTTTCTCCCAGCAAATACACTGTTTCTAAGGAAATGTGAACACACTGAGGAGACACTTGTGGGAGCTACTGTGACTAAAACTGAGCTTCCCTATGCATAGGGAAGCAAGAGAAATGCTGATTTCATCAAACACAATTACATACTCACAATCTGTACTACTGCGCAAATAGGCAAAACTAGTGCGTTCTAAAGCACGTCTCTTTAGGCAAAAAACTCATTTCTGACAACATTGCCCAAATACATCTCAGAAGTGTGCAACTTGTTTCCTGAGGTAGAAGACTTCGAGAAACTGTCGTTTCTGCAAGCGCTGTGCTTCTACACATGTATTGGCTGAACAATGAAAGAGTACTGTAATGCATGTTTCTCCCAGCAAATACACTGTTTCTAAGTAAATATGAGCACATTGAGGAGACACTTGTGGGAGCTACTGTGACTAAAACTGAGCTTCTCTACGCACAGGGAAGCAAGAGAAATGCTGATTTCATCAAACACAATTACATACTCACAATCTGTACTACTGCGCAAATAGGCAAAACTAGTGCTTTCTAAAGCACGTGTCTTTAGCCAAAAAAGTCATTTCTGTTAACGATGCCCAAATGCATCTCAGAAGTGTGCAACTTGTTCCGTGATTTCGAAAACGTCGAGAAACTGTCGTTTCTGCAAGCGCTGTGCTTCTACACATGTATTGGCTGAACAATGAAAGAGTACTGTAATGCATGTTTCTCCCAGCAAATACACTGTTTCTAAGTAAATATGAGCACATTGAGGAGACACTTGTGGGAGCTACTGTGACTAAAACTGAGCTTCCCTATGCATAGGGAAGCAAGAGAAATGCTGATTTCATCAAACACAATTACATACTCAAAATCTGTACCACTGCGCCAAATAGGCAAAACTCGTGCATTCTAAAGCACGTCTCTTTAGGCGAAAAACTCATTTCTGACAACATTGCCCAAATACATCTCAGAAGTGTGCAACTTGTTTCCTGAGGTAGAAGACTTCGAGAAACTGTCGTTTCTGCAAGCGCTGTGCTTCTACACATGTATTGGCTGAACAATGAAAGAGTACTGTAATGCATGTTTATCCCAGCAAATACACTGTTTCTAAGGACATATGAGCACATTGAGGAGACACTTGTGGGAGCTACTGTGACTAAAACTGAGCTTCTCTACGCACAGGGAAGCAAGAGAAATGCTGATTTCATCAAACACAATTACATACTCACAATCTGTACTACTGCGCAAATAGGCAAAAGTAGTGCGTTCTAAAGCACGTCTCTTTAGGCAAAAAACTCATTTCTGACAACATTGCCCAAATACATCTCAGAAGTGTGCAACTTGTTTCCTGAGGTAGAAGACTTCGAGAAACTGTCGTTTCTGCAAGCGCTGTGCTTCTACACATGTATTGGCTGAACAATGAAAGAGTACTGTAATGCATGTTTCTCCCAGCAAATACACTGTTTCTAAGGAAATGTGAACACACTGAGGAGACACTTGTGGGAGCTACTGTGACTCAAACTGAGCTTCCCTATGCATAGGGAAGCAAGAGAAATGCTGATTTCATCAAACACAATTACATACTCAAAATCTGTGCCACTGCGCCAATAGGCAAAACTCATGCGTTCTAAAGCACGCTTCTTTAGGCAAAAAACTCATTTCTGACAACATTGCCCAAATACATCTCAGAAGTGTGCAACTTGTTTCCTGAGGTAGAAGACTTCGAGAAACTGTCGTTTCTGCAAGCGCTGTGCTTCTACACATGTATTGGCTGAACAATGAAAGAGTACTGTAATGCATGTTTATCCCAGCAAATACACTGTTTCTAAGTAAATATGAGCACATTGAGGAGACACTTGTGGGAGCTACTGTGACTAAAACTGAGCTTCTCTACGCACCAGGAAGCAAGAGAAATGCTGACTTCATCAAACACAATTACATACTCACAATCTGTACTACTGCGCAAATAGGCAAAACAAGTGCGTTCTAAAGCACGTCTCTTTAGGCAAAAAACTCATTTCTGACAACATTGCCCAAATACATCTCAGAAGTGTGCAACTTGTTTCCTGAGGTAGAAGACTTCGAGAAACTGTCGTTTCTGCAAGCGCTGTGCTTCTACACATGTATTGGCTGAACAATGAAAGAGTACTGTAATGCATGTTTCTCCCAGCAAATACACTGTTTCTAAGGAAATATGAGCACATTGAGGAGACACTTGTGGGAGCTACTGTGACTATAACTGAGCTTCTCTACGCACAGGGAAGCAAGAGAAATGCTGATTTCATCAAACACAATTACATACTCACAATCTGTACTACTGCGCAAATAGGCAAAACTAGTGCGTTCTAAAGCACGTGTCTTTAGTCAAAAAAGTCATTTCTGTTAACGATGCCCAAATGCATCTCAGAAGTGTGCAACTTGTTCCGTGAGTTAAAAAACGTCGAGAAACTGTTGTTTCTGCAAGCGCTGTGCTTCTACACATGTATTGGCTGAACAATGAAAGAGTACTGTAATGCATGTTTCTCCCAGCAAATACACTGTTTCTAAGGAAATGTGAACACACTGAGGAGACACTTGTGGGAGCTACTGTGACTAAAACTGAGCTTCTCTACGCACAGGGAAGCAAGAGAAATGCTGATTTCATCAAACACAATTACTTACTCAAAATCTGTACTAATGCGCAAATAGGCAAAACTAGTGCGTTCTAAAGCACGTCTCTTTAGGCAAAAAACTCATTTCTGACAACATTGCCCAAATACATCTCAGAAGTGTGCAACTTGTTTCCTGAGGTAGAAGACTTCGAGAAACTGTCGTTTCTGCAAGCGCTGTGCTTCTACACATGTATTGGCTGAACATTGAAAGAGTACTGTAATGCATGTTTCTCCCAGCAAATACACTGTTTCTAACGAAATGTGAACACACTGAGGAGACACTTGTGGGAGCTACTGTGACTAAAACTGAGCTTCCCTATGCATAGGGAAGCAAGAGAAATGCTGATTTCATCAAACACAATTACATACTCAAAATCTGTACCACTGCGCCAATAGGCAAAACTCGTGCGTTCTAAAGCACGTCTCTTTAGGCAAAAAACTCATTTCTGACAACATTGCCCAAATACATCTCAGAAGTGTGCAACTTGTTTCCTGAGGTAGAAGACTTCGAGAAACTGTCGTTTCTGCAAGCGCTGTGCTTCTACACATGTATTGGCTGAACAATGAAAGAGTACTGTAATGCATGTTTCTCCCAGCAAATACACTGTTCCTAAGTAAATATGAGCACATTGAGGAGACACTTGTGGGAGCTACTGTGACTAAAACTGAGCTTCTCTACGCAAAGGGAAGCAAGAGAAATGCTGATTTCATCAAACACAATTACATACTCAAAATCTGTACTACTGCGCAAATAGGCAAAACTAGTGCGTTCTAAAGCACGTCTCTTTAGGCAAAAAAGTCATTTCTGACAACATTGCCCAAATACATCTCAGAAGTGTGCAACTTGTTTCCTGAGGTAGAAGACTTCGAGAAACTGTCGTTTCTGCAAGCGCTGTGCTTCTACACATGTATTGGCTGAACAATGAAAGAGTACTGTAATGCATGTTTCTCCCAGGAAATACACTGTTTCTAAGGAAATGTGAACACACTGAGGAGACACTTGTGGGAGCTACTGTGACTAAAACTGAGCTTCTCTACGCACAGGGAAGCAAGAGAAATGCTGATTTCATCAAACACAATTACATACTCACAATCTGTACTACTGCGCAAATAGGTAAAACTAGTGCGTTCTAAAGCACGTGTCTTTAGCCAAAAAAGTCATTTCTGTTAACGATGCCCAAATGCATCTCAGAAGTGTGCAACTTGTTCCGTGAGTTAGAAAAGGTCGAGAAACTGTTGTTTCTGCAAGCGCTGTGCTTCTACACATGTATTGGCTGAACAATGAAAGAGTACTGTAATGCATGTTTATCCCAGCAAATACACTGTTTCTAAGGACATATGAGCACATTGAGGAGACACTTGTGGGAGCTACTGTGACTAAAACTGAGCTTCTCTACGCACAGGGAAGCAAGAGAAATGCTGATTTCATCAAACACAATTACATACTCACAATCTGTACTACTGCGCAAATAGGCAAAACTAGTGCGTTCTAAAGCACGTCTCTTTAGGCAAAAAACTCATTTCTGACAACATTGCCCAAATACATCTCAGAAGTGTGCAACTTGTTTCCTGAGGTAGAAGACTTCGAGAAACTGTCGTTTCTGCAAGCGCTGTGCTTCTACACATGTATTGGCTGAACAATGAAAGAGTACTGTAATGCATGTTTCTCCCAGCAAATACACTGTTTCTAAGGAAATATGAGCACATTGAGGAGACACTTGTGGGAGCTACTGTGACTAAAACTCAGCTTCTCTACGCACAGGGAAGCAAGAGAAATGCTGATTTCATCAAACACAATTACATACTCACAATCTGTACTACTGCGCAAATAGGTAAAAGTAGTGCGTTCTAGAGCACGTGTCTTTAGCCAAAAAAGTCATTTCTGTTAACGATGCCCAAATGCATCTCAGAAGTGTGCAACTTGTTCCGTGAGTTAGAAAATGTCCAGAAACTGTTGTTTCTGCAAGCGCTGTGCTTCTACACATGTATTGGCTGAACAATGAAAGAGTACTGTAATGCATGTTTCTCCCAGCAAATACACTGTTTCTAAGGAAATGTGAACACACTGAGGAGACACTTGTGGGAGCTACTGTGACTAAAACTGAGCTGCCCTATGCATAGGGAAGCAAGAGAAATGCTGATTTCATCAAACACAATTACATACTCAAAATCTGTACCACTGCGCCAATAGGCAAAACTCGTGCGTTCTAAAGCACGTCTCTTTAGGCAAAAAACTCATTTCTGACAACATTGCCCAAATACATCTCAGAAGTGTGCAACTTGTTTCCTGAGGTAGAAGACTTCGAGAAACTGTCGTTTCTGCAAGCGCTGTGCTTCTACACATGTATTGGCGGAACAATGAAAGAGTACTGTAATGCATGTTTCGCCCAGCAAATACACTGTTTCTAAGGAAATGTGAGCACATTGAGGAGACACTTGTGGGAGCTACTGTGACTAAAACTGAGCTTCTCTACGTACAGGGAAGCAAGAGAAATGCTGATTTCATCAAACACAATTACATACTCACAATCTGTACTACTGCACAAATAGGCAAAACTAGTGCGTTCTAAAGCACGTGTCTTTAGCCAAAAAAGTCATTTCTGTTAACGATGCCCAAATGCATCTCAGAAGTGTGCAACTTGTTCCGTGAGTTAGAAAATGTCGAGAAACTGTCGTTTCTGCAAGCGCTGTGCTTCTACACATGTATTGGCTGAACAATGAAAGAGTACTGTAATGCATGTTTCTCCCAGCAAATACACTGTTTCTAAGGAAATGTGAACACACTGAGGAGACACTTGTGGGAGCTACTGTGACTAAAACTGAGCTTCCCTATGCATAGGGAAGCAAGAGAAATGCTGATTTCATCAAACACAGTTACATACTCAAAATCTGGACCATTGCGCCAATAGGCAAAACTCGTGCGTTCTACAGCACGTCTCTTTAGGCAATAAACTCATTTCTGACAACATTGCCCAAATACATCTCAGAAGTGTGCAACTTGTTTCCTGAGGTAGAAGACTTCGAGAAACTGCCGTTTCTGCAAGCGCTGTGCTTCTACACATGTATTGGCTGAACAATGAAAGAGTACTCTAATGCATGTTTCTCCCAGCAAATACACTGTTTCTAAGGAAATATGAGCACATTGAGGAGACACTTGTGGGAGCTACTGTAACTAAAACTCAGCTTCTCTACGCACAGGGAAGCAAGAGAAATGCTGATTTCATCAAACACAATTACATACTCACAATCTGTACTACTGCTCAAATAGGCAAAACTAGTGCGTTCTAAAGCAAGTGTCTTTAGCCAAAAAAGTCATTTCTGTTAACGATGCCCAAATGCATCTCAGAAGTGTGCAACTTGTTCCGTGAGTTAGAAAACGTCCATAAACTGTCGTTTCTGCAAGCGCTGTGCTTCTACACATGTATTGGCTGAACAATGAAAGAGTACTGTAATGCATGTTTCTCCCAGCAAATACACTGTTTCTAAGGAAATGTGAACACACTGAGGAGACACTTGTGGGAGCTACTGTGACTAAAACTGAGCTTCCCTATGCATAGGGAAGCAAGAGAAATGCTGATTTCATCAAACACAGTTACATACTCAAAATCTGTACCACTGCGCCAATAGGCAAAACTCGTGCGTTCTAAAGCACGTCTCTTTAGGCAATAAACTCATTTCTGACAACATTGCCCAAATACATCTCAGAAGTGTGCAACTTGTTTCCTGAGGTAGAAGACTTCGAGAAACTGCCGTTTCTGCAAGCGCTGTGCTTCTACACATGTATTGGCTGAACAATGAAAGAGTACTCTAATGCATGTTTCTCCCAGCAAATACACTGTTTCTAAGGAAATATGAGCACATTGAGGAGACACTTGTGGGAGCTACTGTGACTAAAACTGAGCTTCTCTACGCACAGGGAAGCAAGAGAAATGCTGATTTCATCAAACACAATTACATACTCACAATCTGTACTACTGCGCAAATAGGCAAAACTAGTGCGTTCTAAAGCACGTCTCTTTAGGCAAAAAACTCATTTCTGACAATATTGCCCAAATACCTCTCAGAAGTGTGCAACTTGTTCCGTGAGTTAGAATACGTCGAGAAACTGTCGTTTCTGCAAGCGCTGTGCTTCTACACATGTATTGGCTGAACAATGAAAGAGTACTGTAATGCATGTTTCTCCCAGCAAATACACTGTTTCTAAGGAAATATGAGCACATTGAGGAGACACTTGTGGGAGCTACTGTGACTATAACTGAGCTTCTCTACGCACAGGGAAGCAAGAGAAATGCTGATTTCATCAAACACAATTACATACTCACAATCTGTACTACCGCGCAAATAGGCAAAACTAGTGCGTTCTAAACCACGTCTCTGTGGGCAAAAAACTCATTTCTGTTAACGATGCCCAAATGCATCTCAGAAGTGTGCAACTTGATCCGTGAGTTAGAATACGTCGAACAACTGTCGTTTCTGCAAGCGCTGTGCTTCTACACATGTATTGGCTGAACAATGAAAGAGTACTGTAATGCATGTTTCTCCCAGCAAATACACTGTTTCTAAGGAAATGTGAACACACTGAGGAGACACTTGTGGGAGCTACTGTGACTAAAACTGAGCTTCCCTATGCATAGGGAAGCAAGAGAAATGCTGATTTCATCAAACACAGTTACATACTCAAAATCTGGACCATTGCGCCAATAGGCAAAACTAGTGCGTTCTAAAGCACGTGTCTTTAGCCAAAAATGTCATTTCTGTTAACGATGCCCAAATGCATCTCAGAAGTGTGCAACTTGTTCCGTGAGTTAGAAAACCTCGAGAAACTGTCGTTTCTGCAAGCGCTGTGCTTCTACACATGTATTGGCTGAACAATGAAAGAGTACTGTAATGCATGTTTCTCCCAGCAAATACACTGTTTCTAAGGAAATGTGAACACACTGAGGAGACACTTGTGGGAGCTACTGTGACTAAAACTGAGCTTCCCTATGCATAGGGAAGCAAGAGAAATGCTGATTTCATCAAACACAATTACATACTCACAATCTGTACTACTGCGCAAATAGGCAAAACTAGTGCGTTCTAAAGCACGTCTCTTTAGGCAAAAAACTCATTTCTGACAACATTGCCCAAATACATCTCAGAAGTGTGCAACTTGTTTCCTGAGGTAGAAGACTTCGAGAAACTGTCGTTTCTGCAAGCGCTGTGCTTCTACACATGTATTGGCTGAACAATGAAAGAGTACTGTAATGCATGTTTCTCCCAGCAAATACACTGTTTCTAAGGAAATATGAGCACATTGAGGAGACACTTGTGGGAGCTACTGTGACTAAAACTGAGCTTCTCTACGCACAGGGAAGCAAGAGAAATGCTGATTTCATCAAACACAATTACATACTCACAATCTGTACTACTGCGCAAATAGGCAAAACTAGTGCTTTCTAAAGCACGTGTCTTTAGCCAAAAAAGTCATTTCTGTTAACGATGCCCAAATGCATCTCAGAAGTGTGCAACTTGTTCCGTGATTTCGAAAACGTCGAGAAACTGTTGTTTCTGCAAGCGCTGTGCTTCTACACATGTATTGGCTGAACAATGAAAGAGTACTGTAATGCATGTTTCTCCCAGCAAATACACTGTTTCTAAGTAAATATGAGCACATTGAGGAGACACTTGTGGGAGCTACTGTGACTAAAACTGAGCTTCCCTATGCATAGGGAAGCAAGAGAAATGCTGATTTCATCAAACACAATTACATACTCAAAATCTGTACCACTGCGCCAAATAGGCAAAACTCGTGCATTCTAAAGCACGTCTCTTTAGGCGAAAAACTCATTTCTGACAACATTGCCCAAATACATCTCAGAAGTGTGCAACTTGTTTCCTGAGGTAGAAGACTTCGAGAAACTGTCGTTTCTGCAAGCGCTGTGCTTCTACACATGTATTGGCTGAACAATGAAAGAGTACTGTAATGCATGTTTATCCCAGCAAATACACTGTTTCTAAGGACATATGAGCACATTGAGGAGACACTTGTGGGAGCTACTGTGACTAAAACTGAGCTTCTCTACGCACAGGGAAGCAAGAGAAATGCTGATTTCATCAAACACAATTACATACTCACAATCTGTACTACTGCGCAAATAGGCAAAAGTAGTGCGTTCTAAAGCACGTCTCTTTAGGCAAAAAACTCATTTCTGACAACATTGCCCAAATACATCTCAGAAGTGTGCAACTTGTTTCCTGAGGTAGAAGACTTCGAGAAACTGTCGTTTCTGCAAGCGCTGTGCTTCTACACATGTATTGGCTGAACAATGAAAGAGTACTGTAATGCATGTTTCTCCCAGCAAATACACTGTTTCTAAGGAAATGTGAACACACTGAGGAGACACTTGTGGGAGCTACTGTGACTCAAACTGAGCTTCCCTATGCATAGGGAAGCAAGAGAAATGCTGATTTCATCAAACACAATTACATACTCAAAATCTGTGCCACTGCGCCAATAGGCAAAACTCATGCGTTCTAAAGCACGTCTCTTTAGGCAAAAAACTCATTTCTGACAACATTGCCCAAATACATCTCAGAAGTGTGCAACTTGTTTCCTGAGGTAGAAGACTTCGAGAAACTGTCGTTTCTGCAAGCGCTGTGCTTCTACACATGTATTGGCTGAACAATGAAAGAGTACTGTAATGCATGTTTCTCCCAGCAAATACACTGTTTCTAAGGAAATATGAGCACATTGAGGAGACACTTGTGGGAGCTACTGTGACTATAACTGAGCTTCTCTACGCACAGGGAAGCAAGAGAAATGCTGATTTCATCAAACACAATTACATACTCACAATCTGTACTACTGCGCAAATAGGCAAAACTAGTGCGTTCTAAAGCACGTGTCTTTAGTCAAAAAAGTCATTTCTGTTAACGATGCCCAAATGCATCTCAGAAGTGTGCAACTTGTTCCGTGAGTTAAAAAACGTCGAGAAACTGTTGTTTCTGCAAGCGCTGTGCTTCTACACATGTATTGGCTGAACAATGAAAGAGTACTGTAATGCATGTCTCTCCCAGCAAATACACTGTTTCTAAGGAAATGTGAACACACTGAGGAGACACTTGTGGGAGCTACTGTGACTAAAACTGAGCTTCTCTACGCACAGGGAAGCAAGAGAAATGCTGATTTCATCAAACACAATTACTTACTCAAAATCTGTACTAATGCGCAAATAGGCAAAACTAGTGCGTTCTAAAGCACGTCTCTTTAGGCAAAAAACTCATTTCTGACAACATTGCCCAAATACATCTCAGAAGTGTGCAACTTGTTTCCTGAGGTAGAAGACTTCGAGAAACTGTCGTTTCTGCAAGCGCTGTGCTTCTACACATGTATTGGCTGAACAATGAAAGAGTACTGTAATGCATGTTTCTCCCAGCAAATACACTGTTTCTAAGTAAATATGAGAACATTGAGGAGACACTTGTGGGAGCTACTGTGACTAAAACTGAGCTTCTCTACGCAAAGGGAAGCAAGAGAAATGCTGATTTCATCAAACACAATTACATACTCAAAATCTGTACTACTGCGCAAATAGGCAAAACTAGTGCGTTCTAAAGCACGTCTCTTTAGGCAAAAAAGTCATTTCTGACAACATTGCCCAAATACATCTCAGAAGTGTGCAACTTGTTTCCTGAGGTAGAAGACTTCGAGAAACTGTCGTTTCTGCAAGCGCTGTGCTTCTACACATGTATTGGCTGAACAATGAAAGAGTACTGTAATGCATGTTTCTCCCAGGAAATACACTGTTTCTAAGGAAATGTGAACACACTGAGGAGACACTTGTGGGAGCTACTGTGACTAAAACTGAGCTTCTCTACGCACAGGGAAGCAAGAGAAATGCTGATTTCATCAAACACAATTACATACTCACAATCTGTACTACTGCGCAAATAGGTAAAACTAGTGCGTTCTAAAGCACGTGTCTTTAGCCAAAAAAGTCATTTCTGTTAACGATGCCCAAATGCATCTCAGAAGTGTGCAACTTGTTCCGTGAGTTAGAAAATGTCCAGAAACTGTCGTTTCTGCAAGCGCTGTGCTTCTACACATGTATTGGCTGAACAATGAAAGAGTACTGTAATGCATGTTTCTCCCAGCAAATACACTGTTTCTAAGGAAATGTGAACACACTGAGGAGACACTTGTGGGAGCTACTGTGACTAAAACTGAGCTGCCCTATGCATAGGGAAGCAAGAGAAATGCTGATTTCATCAAACACAATTACATACTCAAAATCTGTACCACTGCGCCAATAGGCAAAACTCGTGCGTTCTAAAGCACGTCTCTTTAGGCAAAAAACTCATTTCTGACAACATTGCCCAAATACATCTCAGAAGTGTGCAACTTGTTTCCTGAGGTAGAAGACTTCGAGAAACTGTCGTTTCTGCAAGCGCTGTGCTTCTACACATGTATTGGCTGAACAATGAAAGAGTACTGTAATGCATGTTTCTCCCAGCAAATACACTGTTTCTAAGGAAATATGAGCACATTGAGGAGACACTTGTGGGAGCTACTGTGACTAAAACTCAGCTTCTCTACGCACAGGGAAGCAAGAGAAATGCTGATTTCATCAAACACAATTACATACTCACAATCTGTACTACTGCGCAAATAGGCAAAACTAGTGCGTTCTAAAGCACGTCTCTTTAGGCAAAAAACTCATTTCTGACAACATTGCCCAAATACATCTCAGAAGTGTGCAACTTGTTTCCTGAGGTAGAAGACTTCGAGAAACTGTCGTTTCTGCAAGCGCTGTGCTTCTACACATGTATTGGCTGAACAATGAAACAGTACTGTAATGCATGTTTCTCCCAGCAAATACACTGTTTCTAAGGAAATATGAGCACATTGAGGAGACACTTGTGGGAGCTACTGTGACTAAACCTCAGCTTCTCTACGCACAGGGAAGCAAGAGAAATGCTGATTTCATCAAACACAATTACATACTCACAATCTGTACTACTGCGCAAATAGGCAAAACTAGTGCGTTCTAAAGCACATGTCTTTAGCCAAAAAAGTCATTTCTGTTAACGATGCCCAAATGCATCTCAGAAGTGTGCAACTTGTTCCGTGAGTTAGAAAACGTCGAGAAACTGTCGTTTCTGCAAGCGCTGTGCTTCTACACATGTATTGGCTGAACAATGAAAGAGTACTGTAATGCATGTTTCTCCCAGCAAATACACTGTTTCTAAGGAAATGTGAACACACTGAGGAGACACTTGTGGGAGCTACTGTGACTAAAACTGAGCTTCCCTATGCATAGTGAAGCATGAGAAATGCTGATTTCATCAAACACAATTACATACTCAAAATCTGTACCACTGCGCCAATAGGCAAAACTCGTGCGTTCTAAAGCACGTCTCTTTAGGCAAAAAACTCATTTCTGACAACATTGCCCAAATACACCTCAGAAGTGTGCAACTTGTTTCCTGAGGTAGAAGACTTCGAGAAACTGTCGTTTCTGCAAGCGCTGTGCTTCTACACATGTATTGGCTGAACAATGAAAGAGTACTGTAATGCATGTTTCTCCCAGCAAATACACTGTTTCTAAGTAAATATGAGCACATTGAGGAGACACTTGTGGGAGCTACTGTGACTAAAACTGAGCTTCTCTACGCACAGGGAAGCAAGAGAAATGCTGATTTCATCAAACACAATTACATACTCACAATCTGTACTACTGCGCAAATAGGCAAAACTAGTGCGTTCTAAAGCACGTCTCTTTAGGCAAAAAACTCATTTCTGACAACATTGCCCAAATACATCTCAGAAGTGTGCAACTTGTTTCCTGAGGTAGAAGACTTCGAGAAACTGTCGTTTCTGCAAGCGCTGTGCTTCTACACATGTATTGGCTGAACAATGAAAGAGTACTGTAATGCATGTTTCTCCCAGCAAATACACTGTTTCTAAGTAAATATGAGCACATTGAGGAGACACTTGTGGGAGCTACTGTGACTAAAACTCAGCTTCTCTACGCACAGGGAAGCAAGAGAAATGCTGATTTCATCAAACACAATTACATACTCACAATCTGTACTACTGCGCAAATAGGCAAAACTAGTGCGTTCTAAAGCACATGTCTTTAGCCAAAAAAGTCATTTCTGTTAACGATGCCCAAATGCATCTCAGAAGTATGCAACTTGTTCCGTGAGTTAGAAAACGTCGAGAAACTGTCGTTTCTGCAAGCGCTGTGCTTCTACACATGTATTGGCTGAACAATGAAAGAGTACTGTAATGCATGTTTCTCCCAGCAAATACACTGTTTCTAAGGAAATGTGAACACACTGAGGAGACACTTGTGGGAGCTACTGTGACTAAAACTGAGCTTCCCTATGCATAGTGAAGCAAGAGAAATGCTGATTTCATCAAACACAATTACATACTCAAAATCTGTACCACTGCGCCAATAGGCAAAACTCGTGCATTCTAAAGCACGTCTCTTTAGGCAAAAAACTCATTTCTGACAACATTGCCCAAATACACCTCAGAAGTGTGCAACTTGTTTCCTGAGGTAGAAGACTTCGAGAAACTGTCGTTTCTGCAAGCGCTGTGCTTCTACACATGTATTGGCTGAACAATGAAAGAGTACTGTAATGCATGTTTCTCCAAGCAAATACACTGTTTCTAAGTAAATATGAGCACATTGAAGAGACACTTGTGGGAGCTACTGTGACTAAAACTGAGCTTCTCTACGCACAGGGAAGCAAGAGAAATGCTGATTTCATCAAACACAATTACATACTCACAATCTGTACTACTGCGCAAATAGGCAAAACTAGTGCGTTCTAAAGCACGTCTCTTTAGGCAAAAAACTCATTTCTGACAACATTGCCCAAATACATCTCAGAAGTGTGCAGCTTGTTTCCTGAGGTAGAAGACTTCGAGAAACTGTCGTTTCTGCAAGCGCTGTGCTTCTACACATGTATTGGCTGAACAATGAAAGAGTACTGTAATGCATGTTTCTCCCCGCAAATACACTGTTTCTAAGTAAATATGAGCACACTGAGGAGACACTTGTGGGAGCTATTGTGACTAAAACTGAGCTTCTCTACGCACAGGGAAGCAAGAGAAATGCTGATTTAATCAAACACAATTACATACTCACAATCTGTACTAATGCGCAAATAGGCAAAACTAGGTCGTTCTAAAGCACGTCTCTTTAGGCAAAAAACTCATTTCTGACAACATTGCCCAAATACATCTCAGAAGTGTGCAACTTGTTCCCGAGAGTTAGAATACGTCGAGAAACTCTCGTTTCTGCAAGCGCTCTGCTTCTACACATGTATTGGCTGAACAATGAAAGAGTACTGTAATGCATGTTTCTCCCAGCAAATACACTGTTTCTAAGGAAATGTGAACACACTGAGGAGACACTTGTGGGAGCTACTGTGACTATAACTGATCTTCTCTACGCACAGGGAAGCAAGAGAAATGCTGATTTCATCAAACACTATTACATACTCACAATCTGTACTAATGCGCAAATAGGCAAAACTCGTGCGTTCTAAAGCACGTCTCTTTAGGCAAAAAACTCATTTCTGACAACATTGCCCAAATGCATCTCAGAAGTGAGCAACTTGTTTCCTGAGGTAGAAGACTTCGAGAAACTGTCGTTTCTGCAAGCGCTGTGCTTCTACACATGTATTGGCTGAACAATGAAAGAGTACTGTAATGCATGTTTCTCCCAGCAAATACACTGTTTCTAAGGAAATATGAGCACATTGAGGAGACACTTGTGGGAGCTACTGTGACTAAAACTGAGCTTCTCTACGCACAGGGAAGCAAGAGAAATGCTGATTTCATCAAACACAATTACATACTCACAATCTGTACTACTGCGCAAATAGGCAAAACTAGTGCGTTCTAAAGCACGTCTCTTTAGGCAAAAAACTCATTTCTGACAACATTGCCCAAATACATCTCAGAAGTGTGCAACTTGTTTCCTGAGGTAGAAGACTTCGAGAAACTGTCGTTTCTGCAAGCGCTGTGCTTCTACACATGTATTGGCTGAACAATGAAAGAGTACTGTAATGCATGTTTCTCCCAGCAAATACACTGTTTCTAAGTAAATATGAGCACATTGAGGAGACACTTGTGGGAGCTACTGTGACTAAAACTCAGCTTCTCTACGCACAGGGAAGCAAGAGAAATGCTGATTTCATCAAACACAATTACATACTCACAATCTGTACTACTGCGCAAATAGGCAAAACTAGTGCGATCTAAAGCACGTCTCTTTAGGCAAAAAACTCATTTCTGACAACATTGCCCAAATACATCTCAGAAGTGTGCAACTTGTTTCCTGAGGTAGAAGACTTCGAGAAACTGTCGTTTCTGCAAGCGCTGTGCTTCTACACATGTATTGGCTGAACAATGAAAGAGTACTGTAATGCATGTTTCTCCCAGCAAATACACTGTTTCTAAGTAAATATGAGCACATTGAGGAGACACTTGTGGGAGCTACTGTGACTAAAACTGAGCTTCTCTACGCACCAGGAAGCAAGAGAAATGCTGATTTCATCAAACACAATTACATACTCACAATCTGTACTACTGCGCAAATAGGCAAAACTAGTGCGTTCTAAAGCACGTCTCTTTAGGCAAAAAACTCATTTCTGACAACATTGCCCAAATACATCTCAGAAGTGTGCAACTTGTTTCCTGAGGTAGAAGACTTCGAGAAACTGTCGTTTCTGCAAGCGCTGTGCTTCTACACATGTATTGGCTGAACAATGAAAGAGTACTGTAATGCATGTTTCTCCCAGCAAATACACTGTTTCTAAGGAAATATGAGCACATTGAGGAGACACTTGTGGGAGCTACTGTGACTATAACTGAGCTTCTCTACGCACAGGGAAGCAAGAGAAATGCTGATTTCATCAAACACAATTACATACTCACAATCTGTACTACTGCGCAAATAGGCAAAACTAGTGCGTTCTAAAGCACGTGTCTTTAGTCAAAAAAGTCATTTCTGTTAACGATGCCCAAATGCATCTCAGAAGTGTGCAACTTGTTCCGTGAGTTAAAAAACGTCGAGAAACTGTTGTTTCTGCAAGCGCTGTGCTTCTACACATGTATTGGCTGAACAATGAAAGAGTACTGTAATGCATGTTTCTCCCAGCAAATACACTGTTTCTAAGGAAATGTGAACACACTGAGGAGACACTTGTGGGAGCTACTGTGACTAAAACTGAGCTTCTCTACGCACAGGGAAGCAAGAGAAATGCTGATTTCATCAAACACAATTACTTACTCAAAATCTGTACTAATGCGCAAATAGGCAAAACTAGTGCGTTCTAAAGCACGTCTCTTTAGGCAAAAAACTCATTTCTGACAACATTGCCCAAATACATCTCAGAAGTGTGCAACTTGTTTCCTGAGGTAGAAGACTTCGAGAAACTGTCGTTTCTGCAAGCGCTGTGCTTCTACACATGTATTGGCTGAACATTGAAAGAGTACTGTAATGCATGTTTCTCCCAGCAAATACACTGTTTCTAAGGAAATGTGAACACACTGAGGAGACACTTGTGGGAGCTACTGTGACTAAAACTGAGCTTCCCTATGCATAGGAAAGCAAGAGAAATGCTGATTTCATCAAACACAATTACATACTCAAAATCTGTACCACTGCGCCAATAGGCAAAACTCGTGCGTTCTAAAGCACGTCTCTTTAGGCAAAAAACTCATTTCTGACAACATTGCCCAAATACATCTCAGAAGTGTGCAACTTGTTTCCTGAGGTAGAAGACTTCGAGAAACTGTCGTTTCTGCAAGCGCTGTGCTTCTACACATGTATTGGCTGAACAATGAAAGAGTACTGTAATGCATGTTTCTCCCAGCAAATACACTGTTTCTAAGTAAATATGAGCACATTGAGGAGACACTTGTGGGAGCTACTGTGACTAAAACTGAGCTTCTCTACGCAAAGGGAAGCAAGAGAAATGCTGATTTCATCAAACACAATTACATACTCAAAATCTGTACTACTGCGCAAATAGGCAAAACTAGTGCGTTCTAAAGCACGTCTCTTTAGGCAAAAAAGTCATTTCTGACAACATTGCCCAAATACATCTCAGAAGTGTGCAACTTGTTTCCTGAGGTAGAAGACTTCGAGAAACTGTCGTTTCTGCAAGCGCTGTGCTTCTACACATGTATTGGCTGAACAATGAAAGAGTACTGTAATGCATGTTTCTCCCAGGAAATACACTGTTTCTAAGGAAATGTGAACACACTGAGGAGACACTTGTGGGAGCTACTGTGACTAAAACTGAGCTTCTCTACGCACAGGGAAGCAAGAGAAATGCTGATTTCATCAAACACAATTACATACTCACAATCTGTACTACTGCGCAAATAGGTAAAACTAGTGCGTTCTAAAGCACGTGTCTTTAGCCAAAAAAGTCATTTCTGTTAACGATGCCCAAATGCATCTCAGAAGTGTGCAACTTGTTCCGTGAGTTAGAAAAGGTCGAGAAACTGTTGTTTCTGCAAGCGCTGTGCTTCTACACATGTATTGGCTGAACAATGAAAGAGTACTGTAATGCATGTTTATCCCAGCAAATACACTGTTTCTAAGGACATATGAGCACATTGAGGAGACACTTGTGGGAGCTACTGTGACTAAAACTGAGCTTCTCTACGCACAGGGAAGCAAGAGAAATGCTGATTTCATCAAACACAATTACATACTCACAATCTGTACTACTGCGCAAATAGGCAAAACTAGTGCGTTCTAAAGCACGTCTCTTTAGGCAAAAAACTCATTTCTGACAACATTGCCCAAATACATCTCAGAAGTGTGCAACTTGTTTCCTAGGTAGAAGACATCGAGAAACTGTCGTTTCTGCAAGCGCTGTGCTTCTACACATGTATTGGCTGAACAATGAAAGAGTACTGTAATGCATGTTTCTCCCAGCAAACACACTGTTTCTAAGGAAATATGAGCACATTGAGGAGACACTTGTGGGAGCTACTGTGACTAAAACTCAGCTTCTCTACGCACAGGGAAGCAAGAGAAATGCTGATTTCATCAAACACAATTACATACTCACAATCTGTACTACTGCGCAAATAGGCAAAACTAGTGCGTTCTAAAGCACATGTCTTTAGCCAAAAAAGTCATTTCTGTTAACGATGCCCAAATGCATCTCAGAAGTGTGCAACTTGTTCCGTGAGTTAGAAAACGTCGAGAAACTGTCGTTTCTGCAAGCGCTGTGCTTCTACACATGTATTGGCTGAACAATGAAAGAGTACTGTAATGCATGTTTCTCCCAGCAAATACACTGTTTCTAAGGAAATGTGAACACACTGAGGAGACACTTGTGGGAGCTACTGTGACTAAAACTGAGCTTCCCTATGCATAGTGAAGCATGAGAAATGCTGATTTCATCAAATACAATTACATACTCAAAATCTGTACCACTGCGCCAATAGGCAAAACTCGTGCGTTCTAAAGCACGTCTCTTTAGGCAAAAAACTCATTTCTGACAACATTGCCCAAATACACCTCAGAAGTGTGCAACTTGTTTCCTGAGGTAGAAGACTTCGAGAAACTGTCGTTTCTGCAAGCGCTGTGCTTCTACACATGTATTGGCTGAACAATGAAAGAGTACTGTAATGCATGTTTCTCCCAGCAAATACACTGTTTCTAAGTAAATATGAGCACGTTGAGGAGACACTTGTGGGAGCTACTGTGACTAAAACTGAGCTTCTCTACGCACAGGGAAGCAAGAGAAATGCTGATTTCATCAAACACAATTACATACTCACAATCTGTACTACTGCGCAAATAGGCAAAACTAGTGCGTTCTAAAGCACGTCTCTTTAGGCAAAAAACTCATTTCTGACAACATTGCCCAAATACATCTCAGAAGTGTGCAACTTGTTTCCTGAGGTAGAAGACTTCGAGAAACTGTCGTTTCTGCAAGCGCTGTGCTTCTACACATGTATTGGCTGAACAATGAAAGAGTACTGTAATGCATGTTTCTCCCAGGAAATACACTGTTTCTAAGGAAATGTGAACACACTGAGGAGACACTTGTGGGAGCTACTGTGACTAAAACTGAGCTTCTCTACGCACAGGGAAGCAAGAGAAATGCTGATTTCATCAAACACAATTACATACTCACAATCTGTACTACTGCGCAAATAGGTAAAACTAGTGCGTTCTAAAGCACGTGTCTTTAGCCAAAAAAGTCATTTCTGTTAACGATGCCCAAATGCATCTCAGAAGTGTGCAACTTGTTCCGTGAGTTAGGAAAGGTCGAGAAACTGTTGTTTCTGCAAGCGCTGTGCTTCTACACATGTATTGGCTGAACAATGAAAGAGTACTGTAATGCATGTTTATCCCAGCAAATACACTGTTTCTAAGGACATATGAGCACATTGAGGAGACACTTGTGGGAGCTACTGTGACTAAAACTGAGCTTCTCTACGCACAGGGAAGCAAGAGAAATGCTGATTTCATCAAACACAATTACATACTCACAATCTGTACTACTGCGCAAATAGGCAAAACTAGTGCGTTCTAAAGCACGTCTCTTTAGGCAAAAAACTCATTTCTGACAACATTGCCCAAATACATCTCAGAAGTGTGCAACTTGTTTCCTAGGTAGAAGACATCGAGAAACTGTCGTTTCTGCAAGCGCTGTGCTTCTACACATGTATTGGCTGAACAATGAAAGAGTACTGTAATGCATGTTTCTCCCAGCAAACACACTGTTTCTAAGGAAATATGAGCACATTGAGGAGACACTTGTGGGAGCTACTGTGACTAAAACTCAGCTTCTCTACGCACAGGGAAGCAAGAGAAATGCTGATTTCATCAAACACAATTACATACTCACAATCTGTACTACTGCGCAAATAGGCAAAACTAGTGCGTTCTAAAGCACATGTCTTTAGCCAAAAAAGTCATTTCTGTTAACGATGCCCAAATGCATCTCAGAAGTGTGCAACTTGTTCCGTGAGTTAGAAAACGTCGAGAAACTGTCGTTTCTGCAAGCGCTGTGCTTCTACACATGTATTGGCTGAACAATGAAAGAGTACTGTAATGCATGTTTCTCCCAGCAAATACACTGTTTCTAAGGAAATGTGAACACACTGAGGAGACACTTGTGGGAGCTACTGTGACTAAAACTGAGCTTCCCTATGCATAGTGAAGCATGAGAAATGCTGATTTCATCAAACACAATTACATACTCAAAATCTGTACCACTGCGCCAATAGGCAAAACTCGTGTGTTCTAAAGCACGTCTGTTTAGGCAAAAAACTCATTTCTGACAACATTGCCCAAATACACTTCAGAAGTGTGCAACTTGTTTCCTGAGGTAGAAGACTTCGAGAAACTGTCGTTTCTGCAAGCGCTGTGCTTCTACACATGTATTGGCTGAACAATGAAAGAGTACTGTAATGCATGTTTCTCCCAGCAAATACACTGTTTCTAAGTAAATATGAGCACATTGAGGAGACACTTGTGGGAGCTACTGTGACTAAAACTGAGCTTCTCTACGCACAGGGAAGCAAGAGAAATGCTGATTTCATCAAACACAATTACATACTCACAATCTGTACTACTGCGCAAATAGGCAAAACTAGTGCGTTCTAAAGCACGTCTCTTTAGGCAAAAAACTCATTTCTGACAACATTGCCCAAATACATCTCAGAAGTGTGCAACTTGTTTCCTGAGGTAGAAGACTTCGAGAAACTGTCGTTTCTGCAAGCGCTGTGCTTCTACACATGTATTGGCTGAACAATGAAAGAGTACTGTAATGCATGTTTCTCCCAGCAAACACACTGTTTCTAAGGAAATATGAGCACATTGAGGAGACACTTGTGGGAGCTACTGTGACTAAAACTCAGCTTCTCTACGCACAGGGAAGCAAGAGAAATGCTGATTTCATCAAACACAATTACATACTCACAATCTGTACTACTGCGCAAATAGGCAAAACTAGTGCGTTCTAAAGCACATGTCTTTAGCCAAAAAAGTCATTTCTGTTAACGATGCCCAAATGCATCTCAGAAGTGTGCAACTTGTTCCGTGAGTTAGAAAACGTCGAGAAACTGTCGTTTCTGCAAGCGCTGTGCTTCTACACATGTATTGGCTGAACAATGAAAGAGTACTGTAATGCATGTTTCTCCCAGCAAATACACTGTTTCTAAGGAAATGTGAACACACTGAGGAGACACTTGTGAGAGCTACTGTGACTAAAACTGAGCTTCCCTATGCATAGTGAAGCAAGAGAAATGCTGATTTCATCAAACACAATTACATACTCAAAATCTGTACCACTGCGCCAATAGGCAAAACTCGTGCATTCTAAAGCACGTCTCTTTAGGCAAAAAACTCATTTCTGACAACATTGCCCAAATACACCTCAGAAGTGTGCAACTTGTTTCCTGAGGTAGAAGACTTCGAGAAACTGTCGTTTCTGCAAGCGCTGTGCTTCTACACATGTATTGGCTGAACAATGAAAGAGTACTGTAATGCATGTTTCTCCAAGCAAATACACTGTTTCTAAGTAAATATGAGCACATTGAAGAGACACTTGTGGGAGCTACTGTGACTAAAACTGAGCTTCTCTACGCACAGGGAAGCAAGAGAAATGCTGATTTCATCAAACACAATTACATACTCACAATCTGTACTACTGCGCAAATAGGCAAAACTAGTGCGTTCTAAAGCACGTCTCTTTAGGCAAAAAACTCATTTCTGACAACATTGCCCAAATACATCTCAGAAGTGTGCAGCTTGTTTCCTGAGGTAGAAGACTTCGAGAAACTCTCGTTTCTGCAAGCGCTGTGCTTCTACACATGTATTGGCTGAACAATGAAAGAGTACTGTAATGCATGTTTCTCCCCGCAAATACACTGTTTCTAAGTAAATATGAGCACACTGAGGAGACACTTGTGGGAGCTATTGTGACTAAAACTGAGCTTCTCTACGCACAGGGAAGCAAGAGAAATGCTGATTTAATCAAACACAATTACATACTCACAATCTGTACTAATGCGCAAATAGGCAAAACTAGGTCGTTCTAAAGCACGTCTCTTTAGGCAAAAAACTCATTTCTGACAACATTGCCCAAATACATCTCAGAAGTGTGCAACTTGTTCCGTGAGTTAGAAAACGTCGAGAAACTCTCGTTTCTGCAAGCGCTGTGCTTCTACACATGTATTGGCTGAACAATGAAAGAGTACTGTAATGCATGTTTCTCCCAGCAAATACACTGTTTCTAAGGAAATGTGAACACACTGAGGAGACACTTGTGGGAGCTACTGTGACTAAAACTGAGCTTCTCTACGCACAGGGAAGCAAGAGAAATGCTGATTTCATCAAACACTATTACATACTCACAATCTGTACTAATGCGCAAATAGGCAAAACTCGTGCGTTCTAAAGCACGTCTCTTTAGGCAAAAAACTCATTTCTGACAACATTGCGCAAATACATCTCAGAAGTGTGCAACTTGTTTCCTGAGGTAGAAGACTTCGAGAAACTGTCGTTTCTGCAAGCGCTGTGCTTCTACACATGTATTGGCTGAACAATGAAAGAGTACTGTAATGCATGTTTCTCCCAGCAAATACACTGTTTCTAAGTAAATATGAGCACATTGAGGAGACACTTGTGGGAGCTACTGTGACTAAAACTCAGCTTCTCTACGCACAGGGAAGCAAGAGAAATGCTGATTTCATCAAACACAATTACATACTCACAATCTGTACTACTGCGCAAATAGGCAAAACTAGTGCGTTCTAAAGCACATGTCTTTAGCCAAAAAAGTCATTTCTGTTAACGATGCCCAAATGCATCTCAGAAGTGTGCAACTTGTTCCGTGAGTTAGAAAACGTCGAGAAACTGTCGTTTCTGCAAGCGCTGTGCTTCTACACATGTATTGGCTGAACAATGAAAGAGTACTGTAATGCATGTTTCTCCCAGCAAATACACTGTTTCTAAGGAAATGTGAACACACTGAGGAGACACTTGTGAGAGCTACTGTGACTAAAACTGAGCTTCCCTATGCATAGTGAAGCAAGAGAAATGCTGATTTCATCAAACACAATTACATACTCAAAATCTGTACCACTGCGCCAATAGGCAAAACTCGTGCATTCTAAAGCACGTCTCTTTAGGCAAAAAACTCATTTCTGACAACATTGCCCAAATGCATCTCAGAAGTGAGCAACTTGTTTCCTGAGGTAGAAGACTTCGAGAAACTGTCGTTTCTGCAAGCGCTGTGCTTCTACACATGTATTGGCTGAACAATGAAAGAGTACTGTAATGCATGTTTCTCCCAGCAAATACACTGTTTCTAAGTAAATATGAGCACATTGAGGAGACACTTGTGGGAGCTACTGTGACTAAAACTCAGCTTCTCTACGCACAGGGAAGCAAGAGAAATGCTGATTTCATCAAACACAATTACATACTCACAATCTGTACTACTGCGCAAATAGGCAAAACTAGTGCGTTCTAAAGCACATGTCTTTAGCCAAAAAAGTCATTTCTGTTAACGATGCCCAAATGCATCTCAGAAGTGTGCAACTTGTTCCGTGAGTTAGAAAACGTCGAGAAACTGTCGTTTCTGCAAGCGCTGTGCTTCTACACATGTATTGGCTGAACAATGAAAGAGTACTGTAATGCATGTTTCTCCCAGCAAATACACTGTTTCTAAGGAAATGTGAACACACTGAGGAGACACTTGTGGGAGCTACTGTGACTAAAACTGAGCTTCCCTATGCATAGGGAAGCAAGAGAAATGCTGATTTCATCAAACACAATTACATACTCAAAATCTGTACCACTGCGCCAATAGGCAAAACTCGTGCGTTCTAAAGCACGTCTCTTTAGGCAAAAAACTCATTTCTGACAACATTGCCCAAATACATCTCAGAAGTGTGCAACTTGTTTCCTGAGGTAGAAGACTTCGAGAAACTCTCGTTTCTGCAAGCGCTGTGCTTCTACACATGTATTGGCTGAACAATGAAAGAGTACTGTAATGCATGTTTCTCCCAGCAAATACACTGTTTCTAAGTAAATATGAGCACATTGAGGAGACACTTGTGGGAGCTACTGTGACTAAAACTGAGCTTCTCTATGCACAGGGAAGCAAGAGAAATGCTGATTTCATCAAACACAATTACATACTCACAATCTGTACTACTGCGCAAATAGGCAAAACTAGTGCGTTCTAAAGCACGTCTCTTTAGGCAAAAAACTCATTTCTGACAACATTGCCCAAATGCATCTCAGAAGTGTGCAACTTGTTTCCTGAGGTAGAAGACTTCGAGAAACTGTCGTTTCTGCAAGCGCTGTGCTTCTACACATGTATTGGCTGAACAATGAAAGAGTACTGTAATGCATGTTTCTCCCAGCAAATACACTGTTTCTAAGGAAATATGAGCACATTGAGGAGACACTTGTGGGAGCTACTGTGACTAAAACTGAGCTTCTCTACGCACAGGGAAGCAAGAGAAATGCTGATTTCATCAAACACAATTACATACTCACAATCTGTACTACTGCGCAAATAGGCAAAACTAGTGCGTTCTAAAGCACGTCTCTTTAGGCAAAAAACTCATTTCTGACAACATTGCCCAAATACATCTCAGAAGTGTGCAACTTGTTTCCTGAGGTAGAAGACTTCGAGAAACTGTCGTTTCTGCAAGCGCTGTGCTTCTACACATGTATTGGCTGAACAATGAAAGAGTACTGTAATGCATGTTTCTCCCAGCAAATACACTGTTTCTAAGTAAATATGAGCACATTGAGGAGACACTTGTGGGAGCTACTGTGACTAAAACTGAGCTTCTCTACGCACAGGGAAGCAAGAGAAATGCTGATTTCATCAAACACAATTACATACTCACAATCTGTACTACTGCGCAAATAGGCAAAACTAGTGCGTTCTAAAGCACGTCTCTTTAGGCAAAAAACTCATTTCTGACAACATTGCCCAAATACATCTCAGAAGTGTGCAACTTGTTTCCTGAGGTAGAAGACTTCGAGAAACTGTCGTTTCTGCAAGCGCTGTGCTTCTACACATGTATTGGCTGAACAATGAAAGAGTACTGTAATGCATGTTTCTCCCAGCAAATACACTGTTTCTAAGTAAATATGAGCACATTGAGGAGACACTTGTGGGAGCTACTGTGACTAAAACTGAGCTTCTCTACGCACAGGGAAGCAAGAGAAATGCTGATTTCATCAAACACAATTACATACTCACAATCTGTACTACTGCGCAAATAGGCAAAACTAGTGCGTTCTAAAGCACATGTCTTTAGCCAAAAAAGTCATTTCTGTTAACGATGCCCAAATACATCTCAGAAGTGTGCAACTTGTTTCCTGAGGTAGAAGACTTCGAGAAACTGTCATTTCTGCAAGCGCTGTGCTTCTACACATGTATTGGCTGAACAATGAAAGAGTACTGTAATGCATGTTTCTCCCAGCAAATACACTGTTTCTAAGTAAATATGAGCACATTGAGGAGACACTTGTGGGAGCTACTGTGACTAAAACTCAGCTTCTCTACGCACAGGGAAGCAAGAGAAATGCTGATTTCATCAAACACAATTACATACTCACAATCTGTACTACTGCGCAAATAGGCAAAACTAGTGCGTTCTAAAGCACATGTCTTTAGCCAAAAAAGTCATTTCTGTTAACGATGCCCAAATGCATCTCAGAAGTGTGCAACTTGTTCCGTGAGTTAGAAAACGTCGAGAAACTGTCGTTTCTGCAAGCGCTGTGCTTCTACACATGTATTGGCTGAACAATGAAAGAGTACTGTAATGCATGTTTCTCCCAGCAAAAAAACTGTTTCTAAGGAAATGTGAACACACTGAGGAGACACTTGTGGGAGCTACTGTGACTAAAACTGAGCTTCCCTATGCATAGGGAAGCAAGAGAAATGCTGATTTCATCAAACACAATTACATACTCAAAATCTGTACCACTGCGCCAATAGGCAAAACTCGTGCGTTCTAAAGCACGTCTCTTTAGGCAAAAAACTCATTTCTGACAACATTGCCCAAATACATCTCAGAAGTGTGCAACTTGTTTCCTGAGGTAGAAGACTTCGAGAAACTGTCGTTTCTGCAAGCGCTGTGCTTCTACACATGTATTGGCTGAACAATGAAAGAGTACTGTAATGCATGTTTCTCCCAGCAAATACACTGTTTCTAAGTAAATATGAGCACATTGAGGATACACTTGTGGGAGCTACTGTGACTAAAACTGAGCTTCTCTATGCACAGGGAAGCAAGAGAAATGCTGATTTCATCAAACACAATTACATACTCACAATCTGTAGTACTGCGCAAATAGGCAAAACTCGTGCGTTCTAAAGCACGTCTCTTTAGGCAAAAAACTCATTTCTGACAACATTGCCCAAATACATCTCAGAAGTGTGCAACTTGTTTCCTGAGATAGAAGACTTCGAGAAACTGTCGTTTCTGCAAGCGCTGTGCTTCTACACATGTATTGGCTGAACAATGAAAGAGTACTGTAATGCATGTTTCTCCCAGCAAATACACTGTTTCTAAGTAAATATGAGCACATTGAGGAGACACTTGTGGGAGCTACTGTGACTAAAACTGAGCTTCTCTACGCACAGGAAAGCAAGAGAAATGCTGCTTTCATCAAACACAATTACATAATCACAATCTGTACTACTGCGCAAATAGGCAAAACTAGTGCGTTCTAAAGCACGTGTCTTTAGGCAAAAAACTCATTTCTGTTAACGATGCCCAAATGCATCTCAGAAGTGTGCAACTTGTTCCGTGAGTTAGAAAACGTCGAGAAACTGTCGTTTCTGCAAGCGCTGTGCTTCTACACATGTATTGGCTGAACAATGAAAGAGTACTGTAATGCATGTTTCTCCCAGCAAATACACTGTTTCTAAGGAAATGTGAACACACTGAGGAGACACTTGTGGGAGCTACTGTGACTAAAACTGAGCTTCCCTATGCATAGGGAAGCAAGAGAAATGCTGACTTCATCAAACACAATTACATACTCAAAATCTGTACCACTGCGCCAATAGGCAAAACTCGTGCGTTCTAAAGCACGTGTCTTAAGGCAAAAAACTCATTTCTGAGAACATTGCCCAAATACATCTGAGAAGTGTGCAACTTGTTTCCTGAGGTAGAAGACTTCGAGAAACTGTCGTTTCTGCAAGCGCTGTGCTTCTACACATGTATTGGCTGAACAATGAAAGAGTACTGTAATGCATGTTTCTCCCAGCAAATACACTGTTTCTAAGTAAATATGAGCACATTGAGGAGACACTTGTGGGAGCTACTGTGACTAAAACTGAGCTTCTCTACGCACAGGGAAGCAAGAGAAATGCTGATTTCATCAAACACAATTACATACTCACAATCTGTACTAATGCGCAAATAGGCAAAACTAGGGCGTTCTAAAGCACGTCTCTTTAGGCAAAAAACTCATTTCTGACAACATTGCGCAAATACATCTCAGAAGTGTGCAACTTGTTCCGTGAGTTAGAATACGTCGAGAAACTCTCGTTTCTGCAAGCGCTGTGCTTCTACACATGTATTGGCTGAACAATGAAAGAGTACTGTAATGCATGTTTCTCCCAGCAAATACACTGTTTCTAAGGAAATGTGAACACACTGAGGAGACACTTGTGGGAGCTACTGTGACTAAAACTGAGCTTCTCTACGCACAGGGAAGCAAGAGAAATGCTGATTTCATCAAACACTATTACATACTCACAATCTGTACTAATGCGCAAGTAGGCAAAACTAGTGCGTTCTAAAACACGTCTCTTTAGGCAAAAAACTCATTTCTGACAACATTGCCCAAATGCATCTCAGAAGTGTGCAACTTGTTTCCTGAGGTAGAAGACTTCGAGAAACTGTGGTTTCTGCAAGCGCTGTGCTTCTACACATGTATTGGCTGAACAATGAAAGAGTACTGTAATGCATGTTTCTCCCAGCAAATACACTGTTTCTAAGTAAATATGAGCACATTGAGGAGACACGTGTGGGAGCTACTGTGACTAAAACTGAGCTTCTCTACGCACAGGGAAGCAAGAGAAATGCTGATTTCATCAAACACAATTACATACTCACAATCTGTACTACTGCGCAAATAGGCAAAACTAGTGCGTTCTAAAGCACGTCTCTTTAGGCAAAAAACTCATTTCTGACAACATTGCCCAAATACATCTCAGAAGTGTGCAACTTGTTTCCTGAGGTAGAAGACTTCGAGAAACTGTCGTTTCTGCAAGCGCTGTGCTTCTACACATGTATTGGCTGAACAATGAAAGAGTACTGTAATGCATGTTTCTCCCAGCAAATACACTGTTTCTAAGTAAATATGAGCACATTGAGGAGACACTTGTGGGAGCTACTGTGACTAAAACTGAGCTTCTCTACGCACAGGGAAGCAAGAGAAATGCTGATTTCATCAAACACAATTACATACTCACAATGTGTACTACTGCGCAAATAGGCAAAACTAGTGCGTTCTAAAGCACATGTCTTTAGCCAAAAAAGTCATTTCTGTTAACGATGCCCAAATGCATCTCAGAAGTGTGCAACTTGTTCCGTCAGTTAGAAAACGTCGAGAAACTGTCGTTTCTGCAAGCGCTGTGCTTCTACACATGTATTGGCTGAACAATGAAAGAGTACTGTAATGCATGTTTCTCCCCGCAAATACACTGTTTCTAAGGAAATGTGAACACTTTGAGGAGACACTTGTGGGATCTACTGTGACTAAAACTGAGCTTCCCTATGCATAGGAAAGCAAGAGAAATGCTGATTTCATCAAACACAATTACATACTCAAAATCTGTACCACTGCGCCAATAGGCAAAACTCGTGCGTTCGAAAGCACGTCTCTTTAGGCAAAAAACTCATTTCTGACAACATTGCCCAAATACATCTCAGAAGTGTGCAACTTGTTTCCTGAGGTAGAAGACTTCGAGAAACTGTGGTTTCTGCAAGCGCTGTGCTTCTACACATGTATTGGCTGAACAATGAAAGAGTACTGTAATGCATGTTTCTCCCAGCAAATACACTGTTTCTAAGTAAATATGAGCACATTGAGGAGACACTTGTGGGAGCTACTGTGACTAAAACTGAGCTTCTCTACGCACAGGGAAGCAAGAGAAATGCTGATTTCATCAAACACAATTACATACTCACAATCTGTACTAATGCGCAAATAGGCAAAACTAGGGCGTTCTAAAGCACGTCTCTTTAGGCAAAAAACTCATTTCTGACAACATTGCGCAAATACATCTCAGAAGTGTGCAACTTGTTCCGTGAGTTAGAATACGTCGAGAAACTCTCGTTTCTGCAAGCGCTGTGCTTCTACACATGTATTGGCTGAACAATGAAAGAGTACTGTAATGCATGTTTCTCCCAGCAAATACACTGTTTCTAAGGAAATGTGAACACACTGAGGAGACACTTGTGGGAGCTACTGTGACTAAAACTGAGCTTCTCTACGCACAGGGAAGCAAGAGAAATGCTGATTTCATCAAACACTATTACATACTCACAATCTGTACTAATGCGCAAGTAGGCAAAACTAGTGCGTTCTAAAACACGTCTCTTTAGGCAAAAAACTCATTTCTGACAACATTGCCCAAATGCATCTCAGAAGTGTGCAACTTGTTTCCTGAGGTAGAAGACTTCGAGAAACTGTGGTTTCTGCAAGCGCTGTGCTTCTACACATGTATTGGCTGAACAATGAAAGAGTACTGTAATGCATGTTTCTCCCAGCAAATACACTGTTTCTAAGTAAATATGAGCACATTGAGGAGACACGTGTGGGAGCTACTGTGACTAAAACTGAGCTTCTCTACGCACAGGGAAGCAAGAGAAATGCTGATTTCATAAAACACAATTACATACTCACAATCTGTACTACTGCGCAAATAGGCAAAACTAGTGCGTTCTAAAGCACGTCTCTTTAGGCAAAAAACTCATTTCTGACAACATTGCCCAAATACATCTCAGAAGTGTGCAACTTGTTTCCTGAGGTAGAAGACTTCGAGAAACTGTGGTTTCTGCAAGCGCTGTGCTTCTACACATGTATTGGCTGAACAATGAAAGAGTACTGTAATGCATGTTTCTCCCAGCAAATACACTGTTTCTAAGTAAATATGAGCACACTGAGGAGACACTTGTGGGAGCTACTGTGACTAAAACTGAGCTTCTCTACGCACAGGGAAGCAAGAGAAATGCTGATTTCATCAAACACAATTACATACTCACAATCTGTACTACTGCGCAAATAGGCAAAACTAGTGCGTTCTAAAGCACATGTCTTTAGCCAAAAAAGTCATTTCTGTTAACGATGCCCAAATGCATCTCAGAAGTGTGCAACTTGTTCCGTGAGTTAGAAAACGTCGAGAAACTGTCGTTTCTGCAAGCGCTGTGCTTCTACACATGTATTGGCTGAACAATGAAAGAGTACTGTATTGCATGTTTCTCCCAGCAAATACCCTGTTTCTAAGGAAATGTGAACACAATGAGGAGACACTTGTGGGAGCTACTGTGACTAAAACTGAGCTTCCCTATGCATAGGGAAGCAAGAGAAATGCTGATTTCATCAAACACAATTACATACTCAAAATCTGTACCACTGCGCCAATAGGCAAAACTCGTGCGTTCGAAAGCACGTCTCTTTAGGCAAAAAACTCATTTCTGACAACATTGCCCAAATACATCTCAGAAGTGTGCAACTTGTTTCCTGAGGTAGAAGACTTCGAGAAACTGTCGTTTCTGCAAGCGCTGTGCTTCTACACATGTATTGGCTGAACAATGAAAGAGTACTGTAATGCATGTTTCTCCCAGCAAATACACTGTTTCTAAGTAAATATGAGCACATTGAGGAGACACTTGTGGGAGCTACTGTGACTAAAACTGAGCTTCTCTATGCACAGGGAAGCAAGAGAAATGCTGATTTCATCAAACACAATTACATACTCACAATCTGTACTACTGCGCAAATAGGCAAAACTAGTGCGTTCTAAAGCACGTGTCTTTAGGCAAAAAACTCATTTCTGTTAACGATGCCCAAATGCATCTCAGAAGTGTGCAACTTGTTCCGTGAGTTAGAAAACGTCGAGAAACTGTTGTTTCTGCAAGCGCTGTGCTTCTACACATGTATTGGCTGAACAATGAAAGAGTACTGTAATGCATGTTTCTCCCAGCAAATACACTGTTTCTAAGGAAATGTGAACACACTGAGGAGACACTTGTGGGAGCTACTGTGACTAAAACTGAGCTTCCCTATGCATAGGGAAGCAAGAGAAATGCTGATTTCATCAAACACAATTACATACTCGAAATCTGTGCCACTGCGCCAATAGGCAAAACTCGTGCGTTCTAAAGCACGTCTCTTTAGGCAAAAAACCCATTTCTGACAACATTGCCCAAATACATCTCAGAAGTGTGCAACTTGTTTCCTGAGGTAGAAGACTTCGAGAAACTGTCGTTTCTGCAAGCGCTGTGCTTCTACACATGTATTGGCTGAACAATGAAAGAGTACTGTAATGCATGTTTCTCCCAGCAAATACACTGTTTCTAAGTAAATATGAGCACATTGAGGAGACACTTGTGGGAGCTACTGTGACTAAAACTGAGCTTCTCTACGCACAGGGAAGCAAGAGAAATGCTGATTTCATCAAACACAATTACATACTCACAATCTGTACTACTGCGCAAATAGGCAAAACTAGTTCGTTCTAAAGCACATGTCTTTAGCCAAAAAAGTCATTTCTGTTAACGATGCCCAAATGCATCTCAGAAGTGTGCAACTTGTTCCGTGAGTTAGAAAACGTCGAGAAACTGTCGTTTCTGCAAGCGCTGTGCTTCTACACATGTATTGGCTGAACAATGAAAGACTACTGTAATGCATGTTTCTCCCAGCAAATACACTGTTTCTAAGGAAATGTGAACACTCTGAGGAGACACTTGTGGGATCTACTGTGACTAAAACTGAGCTTCCCTATGCATAGGAAAGCAAGAGAAATGCTGATTTCATCAAACACAATTACATACTCAAAATCTGTACCACTGCGCCAATAGGCAAAACTCGTGCGTTCTAAAGCATGTCTCTTTAGGCAAAAAACTCATTTCTGACAACATTGCCCAAATACATCTCAGAAGTGTGCAACTTGTTTCCTGAGGTAGAAGACTTCGAGAAACTGTCGTTTCTGCAAGCGCTGTGCTTCTACACATGTATTGGCTGAACAATGAAAGAGTACTGTAATGCATGTTTCTCCCAGCAAATACACTGTTTCTAAGTAAATATGAGCACATTGAGGAGACACTTGTGGGAGCTACTGTGACTAAAACTGAGCTTCTCTACGCACAGGGAAGCAAGAGAAATGCTGATTTCATCAAACACAATTACATACTCACAATCTGTACTACTGCGCAAATAGGCAAAACTAGTGCGTTCTAAAGCACGTCTCTTTAGGCAAAAAACTCATTTCTGAAAACATTGCCCAAATACATCTCAGAAGTGTGCAACTTGTTTCCTGAGGTAGAAGACTTCGAGAAACTGTCGTTTCTGCAAGCGCTGTGCTTCTACACATGTATTGGCTGAACAGTGAAAGAGTACTGTAATGCATGTTTCTCCCCGCAAATACACTGTTTCTAAGTAAATATGAGCACATTGAGGAAACACTTGTGGGAGCTACTGTGACTAAAACTGAGCTTCTCTACGCACAGGGAAGCAAGAGAAATGCTGATTTAATCAAACACAATTACATACTCACAATCTGTACCACTGCGCCAATAGGCAAAACTCGTGTGTTCTAAAGCACGTCTCTTTAGGCAAAAAACTCATTTCTGACAACATTGCCCAAATGCATCTCAGAAGTGTGCAACTTGTTCCGTGAGTTAGAAAACGTCGAGAAACTGTCGTTTCTGCAAGCGCTGTGCTTCTACACATGTATTGGCTGAACAATGAAAGAGTACTGTAATGCATGTTTCTCCCAGCAAATACACTGTTTCTAAGGAAATGTGAACACACTGAGGAGACACTTGTGGGAGCTACTGTGACTGAAACTGAGCTTCCCTATGCATAGGGAAGCAAGAGAAATGCTAATTTCATCAAACACAATTACATACTCAAAATCTGTACCACTGCGCCAATAGGCAAAACTCGTGCGTTCTAAAGCACGTCTCTTTAGGCAAAAAACTCATTTCTGACAACATTGCCCAAATACATGTCAGAAGTGTGCAACTTGTTTCCTGAGGTAGAAGACTTCGAGAAACTGTCATTTCTGCAAGCGCTGTGCTTCTACACATGTATTGGCTGAACAACGAAAGAGTACTGTAATGCATGTTTGTCCCCGCAAATATAATGTTTATAAGTAAATATAAACACACTGAGGAGACACTTGTGGGAACTACTGTGACTAAAACTGAGCTTCTCTACGCACAGGGAAGCAAAAGAAATGCTGATTTCATCAAACACAATTACATACTCACAATCTGTACTACTGCGCAAATAGGCAAAACTAGTGCGTTCTAAAGCACGTGTCTTTAGCCAAAAAAGTCATTTCTGTTAACGATGCCCAAATGCATCTCAGAAGTGTGCAACTTGTTTCCTGAGGTAGAAGACTTCGAGAAACTGTCGTTTCTGCAAGCGCTGTGCTTCTACACATGTATTGGCTGAACAATGAAAGAGTACTGTAATGCATGTTTCTCCCAGCAAATACACTGTTTCTAATGAAATGTGAACACACTGAGGAGACACTTGTGGGAGCTACTGTGACTAAAACTGAGCTTCCTTATGCATAGGGAAGCAAGAGAAATGCTGATTTCATCAGACACAGTTACATACTCAAAATCTGTACCACTGCGCCAATAGGCAAAACTCGTGCGTTCTAAAGCACGTCTCTTTAGGCAAAAAACTCATTTCTGACAACATTGCCCAAATACATCTCAGAAGTGTGCAACTTGTTTCCTGAGGTAGAAGACTTCGAGAAACTGTCGTTTCTACAAGCGCTGTGCTTCTACACATGTATTGGCTGAACAATGAAAGAGTACTGTAATGCATGTTTCTCCCAGCAAATACACTGTTTCTAAGTAAATATGAGCACATTGAGGAGACACTTGTGGGAGCTACTGTGACTAAAACTGAGCTTCTCTACGCACAGGGAAGCAAGAGAAATGCTGATTTCATCAAACACAATTACATACTCACAATCTGTACTACTGCGCAAATAGGCAAAACTAGTGCGTTCTAAAGCACATGTCTTTAGCCAAAAAAGTCATTTCTGTTAACGATGTCCAAATGCATCTCAGAAGTGTGCAACTTGTTTCCTGAGGTAGAAGACTTCGAGAAACTGTCGTTTCTGCAAGCGCTGTGCTTCTACACATGTATTGGCTGAACAATGAAAGAGTACTGTAATGCATGTTTCTCCCAGCAAATACACTGTTTCTAAGTAAATATGAGCACATTGAGGAGACACTTGTGGGAGCTACTGTGACTAAAACTCAGCTTCTCTACGCACAGGGAAGCAAGAGAAATGCTGATTTCATCAAACACAATTACATAATCACAATCTGTACTACTGCGCAAATAGGCAAAACTAGTGCGTTCTAAAGCACATGTCTTTAGCCAAAAAAGTCATTTCTGTTAACGATGCCCAAATGCATCTCAGAAGTGTGCAACTTGTTCCGTGAGTTAGAAAACGTCGAGAAACTGTCGTTTCTGCAAGCGCTGTGCTTCTACACATGTATTGGCTGAACAATGAAAGAGTACTGTAATGCATGTTTCTCCCAGCAAATACACTGTTTCTAAGGAAATGTGAACACACTGAGGAGACACTTGTGGGAGCTACTGTGACTAAAACTGAGCTTCCCTATGCATAGGGAAGCAAGAGAAATGCTGATTTCATCAAACACAATTACATACTCAAAATCTGTGCCACTGCGCCAATAGGCAAAACTCGTGCGTTCTAAAGCACGTCTCTTTAGGCAAAAAACTCATTTCTGACAACATTGCCCAAATACATCTCAGGAGTGTGCAACTTGTTTCCTGAGGTAGAAGACTTCGAGAAACTGTCGTTTCTGCAAGCGCTGTGCTTCTACACATGTATTGGCTGAACAATGAAAGAGTACTCTAATGCATGTTTCTCCCAGCAAATACACTGTTTCTAAGGAAATGTGAACACACTGAGGAGACACTTGTGGGAGCTACTGTGACTAAAACTGAGCTTCCCTATGCATAGGGAAGCAAAAGAAATGCTGATTTCATCAAACACAATTACATACTCAAAATCTGTGCCACTGCGCCAATAGGCAAAACTCGTGCGTTCTAAAGCACGTCTCTTTAGGCAAAAAACTCATTTCTGACAACATTGCCCAAATACATCTCAGAAGTGTGCAACTTGTTTCCTGAGGTAGAAGACTTCGAGAAACTGTCATTTCTGCAAGCGCTGTGCTTCTACACATGTATTGGCTGAACAATGAAAGAGTACTGTAATGCATGTTTCTCCCAGCAAATACACTGTTTCTAAGTAAATATGAGCACATTGAGGAGACACTTGTGGGAGCTACTGTGATTAAAACTGAGCTTCTCTACGCACAGGGAAGCAAGAGAAATGCTGATTTCATCAAACACAATTACATACTCACAATCTGTACTACTGCGCAAATAGGCAAAACTAGTGCGTTCTAAAGCGCGTCTCTTTAGGCAAAAAACTCATTTCTGACAACATTGCCCAAATACATCTCAGAAGTGTGCAACTTGTTTCCTGAGGTAGAAGACTTCGAGAAACTGTCGTTTCTGCAAGCGCTGTGCTTCTACACATGTATTGGCTGAACAATGAAAGAGTACTGTAATGCATGTTTCTCCCAGCAGATACACTATTTCTAAGGAAATATGAGCACATTGAGGAGACACTTGTGGGAGCTACTGTGACTAAAACTGAGCTTCTCTACGCACAGGAAAGCAAGAGAAATGCTGATTTCATCAAACACAATTACATAATCACAATCTGTACTACTGCGCAAATAGGCAAAACTAGTCCGTTCTAAAGCACGTGTCTTTAGCCAAAAAAGTCATTTCTGTTAACGATGCCCAAATGCATCTCAGAAGTGTGCAACTTGTTCCGTGAGTTAGAAAACGTCGAGAAACTGTCGTTTCTGCAAGCGCTGTGCTTCTACACATGTATTGGCTGAACAATGAAAGAGTACTGTAATGCATGTTTCTCCAAGCAAATACACTGTTTCTAAGGAAATGTGAACACACTGAGGAGACACTTGTGGGAGCTACTGTGACTAAAACTGAGCTTCCCTATGCATAGGGAAGCAAGAGAAATGCTGATTTCATCAAACACAATTACATACTCAAAATCTGTACCACTGCGCCAATAGGCAAAACTCGTGCGTTCTAAAGCACGTCTCTTTAGGCAAAAAACTCATTTCTGACAACATTGCCCAAATACATCTCAGAAGTGTGCAACTTGTTTCCTGAGGTAGAAGACTTCGAGAAACTGTCGTTTCTGCAAGCGCTGTGCTTCTACACATGTATTGGCTGAACAATGAAAGAGTACTGTAATGCATGTTTCTCCCAGCAAATAAACTGTTTCTAAGTAAATATAGCACATTGAGGAGACACTTGTGGGAGCTACTGTGACTAAAACTGAGCTTCTCTACGCACAGGGAAGCAAGAGAAATGCTGATTTCATCAAACACAATTACATACTCACAATCTGTACTACTGCGCAAATAGGCAAAACTAGTGCGTTCTAAAGCACGTCTCTTTAGGCAAAAAACTCATTTCTGACAACATTGCCCAAATACATCTCAGAAGTGTGCAACTTGTTTCCTGAGGTAGAAGACTTCGAGAAACTGTCGTTTCTGCAAGCACTGTGCTTCTACACATGTATTGGCTGAACAATGAAAGAGTACTGTAATGCATGTTTCTCCCCGCAAATACACTGTCTCTAAGTAAATATGAGCACATTGAGGAGACACTTGTGGGAGCTACTGTGACTAAAACTGAGCTTCTCTACGCACAGGGAAGCAAGAGAAATGCTGATTTCATCAAACACAATTACATACTCACAATCTGTACTAATGCGCAAATAGGCAAAACTAGTGCGTTCTAAAGCACATGTCTTTAGCCAAAAAAGTCATTTCTGTTAACGATGCCCAAATGCATCTAAGAAGTGTGCAACTTGTTCCGTGAGTTAGAAAACGTCGAGAAACTGTCGTTTCTGCAAGCGCTGTGCTTCTACACATGTATTGGCTGAACAATGAAAGAGTACTGTAATGCATGTTTCTCCCAGCAAATACACTGTTTCTAAGGAAATATGAGCACATTGAGGAGACACTTGTGGGAGCTACTGTGACTAAAACTGAGCTTCTCTATGCACAGGGAGGCAAGAGAAATGCTGATTTCATCAAACACAATTACATACTCACAATCTGTACTACTGCGCAAATAGGCAAAACTAGTGCGTTCTAAAGCACGTCTCTTTAGGCAAAAAACTCATTTCTGACAACATTGCCCAAATACATCTCAGAAGTGTGCAACTTGTTTCCTGAGGTAGAAGACTTCGAGAAACTGTCGTTTCTGCAAGCGCTGTGCTTCTACACATGTATTGGTTGAACAATGAAAGAGTACTGTAATGCATGTTTCTCCCAGCAAATACACTGTTTCTAAGGAAATGTGAACACACTGAGGAGACACTTGTGGGAGCTACTGTGACTAACACTGAGCTTCCCTATGCATAGGGAAGCAAGAGAAATGCTGATTTCATCAAACACAGTTACATACTCAAAATCTGTACCACTGCGACAATAGGCAAAACTCCTGTGTTCTAAAGCACGTCTCTTTAGGCAAAAAACTCATTTCTGACAACATTGCCCAAATGCATCTCAGAAGTGTGCAACTTGTTCCGTGAGTTAGAAAACGTCGAGAAACTGTCGTTTCTGCAAGCGCTGTGCTTCTACACATGTATTGGCTGAACAATGAAAGAGTACTGTAATGCATGTTTCTCCAAGCAAATACACTGTTTCTAAGGAAATGTGAACACACTGAGGAGACACTTGTGGGAGCTACTGTGACTAAAACTGAGCTTCCCTATGCGCCAGGAAGCAAGAGAAATGCTGATTATATCAAACACATTTACATACTCAAAATCTGTACCTCTGCGCCAATAGGCAAAACTCGTGTGTTCTAAAGCACGTCTCTTTAGGCAAAAAACACATTTCTGACAACATTGCCCAAACACATCTCAGAAGTATGCAACTTGTTTCCTGAGGTAGACGACTTCGAGAAACGGTCGTTTCGGCAAGCGCTGTGCTTCTACACATGTATTGGCTGAACAATGAAAGAGTACTGTAATGCATGTTTCTCCCAGCAAATACACTGTTTCTAAGGAAATATGAGCACATTGAGGAGACACTTGTGGGAGCTACTGTGACTAAAACTGAGCTTCTCTACGCACAGGGAAGCAAGAGAAATGCTGATTTCATCAAACACAATTACATACTCACAATCTGTACTACTGCGCAAATAGGCAAAACTAGCGCGTTCTAAAGCACGTCTCTTTAGGCAAAAAACTCATTTCTGACAACATTGCCCAAATACATCTCAGAAGTGTGCAACTTGTTCCGTGAGTTCGAATATGTCGAGAAACTGTCGTTTCTGCAAGCGCTGTGCTTCTACACATGTATTGGCTGAACAATGAAAGAGTACTGTAATGCATGTTTCTCCCAGCAAATACACTGTTTCTAAGGAAATGTGAACACACTGAGGAGACACTTGTGGGAGCTACTGTGACTAAAACTGAGCTTCCCTATGCATAGGGAAGCAAGAGAAATGCTGATTTCATCAAACACAATTACATACTCGAAATCTGTGCCACTGCGCCAATAGGCAAAACTCGTGCGTTCTAAAGCACGTCTCTTTAGGCAAAAAACTCATTTCTGACAACATTGCCCAAATACATCTCAGAAGTGTGCAACTTGTTTCCTGAGGTAGAAGACTTCGAGAAACTGTCGTTTCTGCAAGCGCTGTGCTTCTACACATGTATTGGCTGAACAATGAAAGAGTACTGTAATGCATGTTTCTCCCCGCAAATACACTGTTTCTAAGTAAATATGAGCACATTGAGGAGACACTTGTGGGAGCTACTGTGACTAAAACTGAGCTTCTCTACGCACAGGGAAGCAAGAGAAATGCAGATTTCATCAAACACAATTACATACTCACAATCTGTACTAATGCGCAAATAGGCAAAACTAGTGCGTTCTAAAGCACATGTCTTTAGCCAAAAAAGTCATTTCTGTTAACGATGCCCAAATGCATCTTAGAAGTGTGCAACTTGTTCCGTGAGTTAGAAAACGTCGAGAAACTGTCGTTTCTGCAAGCGCTGTGCTTCTACACATGTATTGGCTGAACAATGAAAGAGTACTGTAATGCATGTTTCTCCCAGCAAATACACTGTTTCTAAGGAAATATGAGCACATTGAGGAGACACTTGTGGGAGCTACTGTGACTAAAACTGAGCTTCTCTATGCACAGGGAGGCAAGAGAAATGCTGATTTCATCAAACACAATTACATACTCACAATCTGTACTACTGCGCAAATAGGCAAAACTAGTGCGTTCTAAAGCACGTCTCTTTAGGCAAAAAACTCATTTCTGACAACATTGCCCAAATACATCTCAGAAGTGTGCAACTTGTTTCCTGAGGTAGAAGACTTCGAGAAACTGTCGTTTCTGCAAGCGCTGTGCTTCTACACATGTATTGGCTGAACAATGAAAGAGTACTGTAATGCATGTTTCTCCCCGCAAATACACTGTTTCTAAGTAAATATGAGCACATTGAGGAAACACTTGTGGGAGCGACTGTGACTAAAACTGAGCTTCTCTACGCACAGGGAAGCAAGAGAAATGCTGATTTAATCAAACACAATTACATACTCACAATCTGTACCACTGCGCCAATAGGCAAAACTCCTGTGTTCTAAAGCACGTCTCTTTAGGCAAAAAACTCATTTCTGACAACATTGCCCAAATGCATCTCAGAAGTGTGCAACTTGTTCCGTGAGTTAGAAAACGTCGAGAAACTGTCGTTTCTGCAAGCGCTGTGCTTCTACACATGTATTAGCTGAACAATGAAAGAGTACTGTAATGCATGTTTCTCCAAGCAAATACACTGTTTCTAAGGAAATGTGAACACACTGAGGAGACACTTGTGGGAGCTACTGTGACTAAAACTGAGCTTCCCTATGCGCCAGGAAGCAAGAGAAATGCTGATTACATCAAACACAGTTACATACTCAAAATCTATACCTCTGCGCCAATAGGCAAAACTCGTGTGTTCTAAAGCACGTCTCTTTAGGCAAAAAACTCATTTCTGACAACATTGCCCAAACACATCTCAGAAGTATGCAACTTGTTTCCTGAGGTAGACGACTTCGAGAAACGGTCGTTTCGGCAAGCGCTGTGCTTCTACACATGTATTGGCTGAACAATGAAAGAGTACTGTAATGCATGTTTCTCCCAGCAAATACACTGTTTCTAAGTAAATATGAGCACATTGAGGAGACACTTGTGGGAGCTACTGTGACTAAAACTGAGCTTCTCTACGCACAGGGAAGCAAGAGAAATGCTGATTTCATCAAACACAATTACATACTCACAATCTGTACTACTGCGCAAATAGGCAAAACTAGCGCGTTCTAAAGCACGTCTCTTTAGGCAAAAAACTCATTTCTGACAACATTGCCCAAATACATCTCAGAAGTGTGCAACTTGTTCCGTGAGTTCGAATATGTCGAGAAACTGTCGTTTCTGCAAGCGCTGTGCTTCTACACATGTATTGGCTGAACAATGAAAGAGTACTGTAATGCATGTTTCTCCCAGCAAATACACTGTTTCTAAGGAAATGTGAACACACTGAAGAGACACTTACGGGAGCTACTGTCACTAAAACTGAGCTTCCCTATGCATAGGGAAGCAAGAGAAATGCTGATTTCATCAAACACAATTACATACTCAAAATCTGTGCCACTGCGCCAATAGGCAAAACGCGTGCGTTCTAAAGCACGTCTCTTTAGGCAAAAAACTCATTTCTGACAACATTGCCCAAATACATCTCAGAAGTGTGCAACTTGTTTCCTGAGGTAGAAGACTTCGAGAAACTGTTGTTTCTGCAAGCGCTGTGCTTCTACACATGTATTGGCTGAACAATGAAAGAGTACTGTAATGCATGTTTCTCCCCGCAAATACACTGTTTCTAAGTAAATATGAGCACATTGAGGAGACACTTTTGGGAGCTACTGTGACTAAAACTGAGCTTCTCTACGCACAGGGAAGCAAGAGAAATGCTGATTTCATCAAACACAATTACATACTCACAATCTGTACTACTGCGCAAATAGGCAAAACTAGTGCGTTCTAAAGCACATCTCTTTAGGCAAAAAACTCATTTCTGACAACACTGCCCAAATACATCTCAGAAGTGTGCAACTTGTTCCGTGAGTTAGAATACGTCGAGAAACTGTCGTTTCTGCAAGCGCTGTGCTTCTACACATGCATTGGCTGAGCAATGAAAGAGTACTGTAATGCATGTTTCTCCAAGCAAATACACTGTTTCTAAGGAAATGTGAACACACTGAGGAGACACTTGTGGGAGCTACTGTGACTAAAACTGAGCTTCTCTATGCATAGGGAAGGAAGAGAAATGCTGATTTCATCAAACACAATTACATACTCAAAATCTGTGCCACTGCGCCAATAGGCAAAACTCGTGCGTTCTAAAGCACGTCTCTTTAGGCAAAAAACTCATTTCTGACAACATTGCCCAAATACATCTCAGAAGTGTGCAACTTGTTTCCTGAGGTAGAAGACTTCGAGAAACTGTCGTTTCTGCAAGCGCTGTGCTTCTACACATGTATTGGCTGAACAATGAAAGAGTACTGTAATGCATGTTTCTCCCCGCAAATACACTGTTTCTAAGTAAATATGAGCACATTGAGGAAACACTTGTGGGAGCTACTGTGACTAAAACTGAGCTTCTCTACGCACAGGCAAGCAAGAGAAATGCTGATTTCTTCAAACACAATTACATACTCACAATCTGTACTACTGCTCAAATAGGCAAAACTAGGGCGTTCTAAAGCACGTGTCTTTAGCCAAAAAAGTCATTTCTGTTAACGATGCCCAAATGCATCTCAGAAGTGTGCAACTTGTTCCGTGAGTTAGAAAACGTCGAGAAACTGTCGTTACTGCAAGCGCTGTGCTTCTACACATGTATTGGCTGAACAATGAAAGAGTACTGTAATGCATGTTTCTCCCAGCAAATACACTGTTTCTAAGGAAATGTGAACACACTGAGGAGACACTTGTGGGAGCTACTGTGACTAAAACTGAGCTTCCCTATGCATAGGGAAGCAAGAGAAATGCTGATTTCATCAAACACAATTACATACTCAAAATCTGTACCACTGTGCCAATAGGCAAAACACGTGCGTTCTAAAGCACGTCTCTTTAGGCAAAAAACTCATTTCTGACAACATTGCCCAAATACATCTCAGAAGTGTGCAACCTGTTTCCTGAGGTAGAAGACTTCGAGAAACTGTCGTTTCTGCAAGCGTTGTGCTTCTACACATGTATTGGCTGAACAATGAAAGAGTACTGTAATGCATGTTTCTCCCAGCAAATACACTGTTTCTAAGTAAATATGAGCACATTGAGGAGACACTTGTGGGAGCTACTGTGACTAAAACTGAGCTTCTCTACACACAGGGAAGCAAGAGAAATGCTGATTTCATCAAACACAATTACATACTCGAAATCTGTGCCACTGCGCCAATAGGCAAAACTCGTGCGTTCTAAAGCACGTCTCTTTAGGCAAAAAACTCATTTCTGACAACATTGCCCAAATACATCTCAGAAGTGTGCAACTTGTTTCCTGAGGTAGAAGACTTCGAGAAACTGTCGTTTCTGCAAGCGCTGTGCTTCTACACATGTATTGGCTGAACAACGAAAGAGTACTGTAATGCATGTTTCTCCCCGCAAATATACTGTTTATAAGTAAATATGAACACACTGAGGAGACACTTGTGGGAGCTACTGTGACTAAAACTGAGCTTCTCTACGCACAGGGAAGCAAAAGAAATGCTGATATCAACAAACACAATTACATACTCACAATCTGTACTACTGCGCAAATAGGCAAAACTAGTGCGTTCTAAAGCACGTGTCTTTAGCCAAAAAAGTCATTTCTGTTAACGATGCCCAAATGCATCTCAGAAGTGTGCAACTTGTTTCCTGAGATAGAAGACTTCGAGAAACTGTCGTTTCTGCAAGCGCTGTGCTTCTACACATGTATTGGCTGAACAATGAAAGAGTACTCTAACGCATGTTTCTCCCAGCAAATACACTGATTCTAAGGAAATGTGAACACACTGAGGAGACACTTGTGGGAGCTACTGTGACTAAAACTGAGCTTCCCTATGCATAGGGAAGCAAGAGAAATGCTGATTTCATCAAACACAATTACATACTCAAAATCTGTGCCACTGCGCCAATAGGCAAAACTCGTGCGTTCTAAAGCACGTCTCTTTAGGCAAAAAACTCATTTCTGACAACATTGCCCAAATACATCTCAGAAGTGTGCAACTTGTTTCCTGAGGTAGAAGACTTCGAGAAACTGTCGTTTCTGCAAGCGCTGTGCTTCTACACATGTATTGGCTGAACAATGAAAGAGTACTGTAATGCATGTTTCTCCCAGCAAATACACTGTTTCTAAGGAAATATGAGCACATTGAGGAGACACTTGTGGGAGCTACTGAGACTAAAACTGAGCTTCTCTATGCACAGGGAAGCAAGAGAAATGCTGATTTCATCAAACACAATTACATACTCACAATCTGTACTACTGCGCAAATAGGCAAAACTAGTGCATTCTAAAGCACGTCTCTTTAGCCAAAAAAGTCATTTCTGTTAAGGATGCCCAAATGCATCTCAGAAGTGTCCAACTTGTTCCGTGATTTAGAAAACGTCGAGAAACTGTCGTTTCTGCAAGCGCTGTGCTTCTACACATGTATGCTGAACAATGAAAGAGTACTGTAATGCATGTTTCTCCCAGCAAATACACTGTTTCTAAGGAAATGTGAACACACTGAGGAGACACTTGTGGGAGCTACTGTGACTAAAACTGAGCTTCCCTAGGCATAGGGAAGCAAGAGAAATGCTGATTTCATCAAACACAATTACATACTCAAAATCTGTGCCACTGCGCCAATAGGCAAAACTCGTGCGTTCTAAAGCACATCTCTCTAGGCAAAAAACACATTTCTGACAACATTGCCCAAATACATCTCAGAAGTGTGCAACTTGTTTCCTGAGGTAGAAGACTTCGAGAAACTGTCGTTTCTGCAAGCGCTGTGCTTCTACACATGTATTGGCTGAACAATGAAAGAGTACTGTAATGCATGTTTCTACCCGCAAATACACTGTTTCTAAGGAAATATGAGCACATTGAGGAGACACTTGTGGGAGCTACTGTGACTAAAACAGGGCTTCTCTATGCACAGGGAAGCAAGAGAAATGCTGATTTCATCAAACACAATTACATACTCACAATCTGTACTACTGCGCAAATAGGCAAAACTAGTGCGTTCTAAAGCACGTCTCTTTAGGCAAAAAACTCATTTCTGACAACATTGCCCAAATACATCTCAGAAGTGTGCAACTTGTTCCGTGAGTTAGAATACGTCGAGAAACTGTCGTTTCTGCAAGCGCTGTGCTTCTACACATGTATTGGCTGAACAATGAAAGAGTACTCTAATGCATGTTTCTCCCAGCAAATACACTGTTTCTAAGGAAATGTGAACACACTGAGGAGAAACTTGTGGGAGCTACTGTGACTAAAACTGAGCTTCCCTATGCATAGGGATGCAAGAGAAATGCTGATTTCATCAAACACAATTACATACTCAAAATCTGTGCCACTGCGCCAATAGGCAAAACTCGTGCGTTCTAAAGCACGTCTCTTTAGGCAAAAAACTCATTTCTGACAACATTGCCCAAATACATCTCAGAAGTGTGCAACTTGTTTCCTGAGGTAGAAGACTTCGAGAAACTGTCGTTTCTGCAAGCGCTGTGCTTCTACACATGTATGCTGAACAATGAAAGAGTACTGTAATGCATGTTTCTCCCAGCAAATACACTGTTTCTAAGGAAATGTGAACACACTGAGGAGACACTTGTGGGAGCTACTGTGACTAAAACTGAGCTTCCCTAGGCATAGGGAAGCAAGAGAAATGCTGATTTCATCAAACAAAATTACATACTCAAAATCTGTGCCACTGCGCCAATAGGCAAAACTCGTGCGTTCTAAAGCACGTCTCTTTAGGCAAAAAACTCATTTCTGACAACATTGCCCAAATACATCTCAGAAGTGTGCAACTTGTTTCCTGAGGTAGAAGACTTCGAGAAACTGTCGTTTCTGCAAGCGCTGTGGTTCTACACATGTATTGGCTCAACAATGAAAGAGTACTGTAATGCATGTTTCTCCCAGCAAATACACTGTTTCTAAGGAAATATGAGCACATTGAGGAGACACTTGTGGGAGCTACTGTGACTAAAACAGTGCTTCTCTATGCACAGGGAAGCAAGAGAAATGCTGATTTCATCAAACACAATTACATACTCACAATCTGTACTACTGCGCAAATAGGCAAAACTAGTGCGTTCTAAAGCACGTCTCTAGGCAAAAAACTCATTTCTGACAACCTTGCCCAAATACATCTCAGAAGTGTGCAACTTGTTCCGTGAGTTAGAAAACGTCGAGAAACTGTCGTTTCTGCAAGCGCTGTGCTTCTACACATGTATTGGCTGAACAATGAAAGAGTACTGTAATGCATGTTTCTCCCAGCAATTACACTGTTTCTAAGGAAATGTGAACACACTGAGGAGACACTTGTGGGAGCTACTGTGACTAAAACTGAGCTTCCCTATGCATAGGGAAGCAAGAGAAATGCTGATTTCATCAAACACAATTACATACTCAAAATCTGTGCCACTGCCCCAATAGGCAAAACTAGTGCGTTCTAAAGCACGTCTCTTTAGGCAAAAAACTCATTTCTGACAACATTGCCCAAATACATCTCAGAAGTGTGCAACTTGTTTCCTGAGGTAGAAGACTTCGAGAAACTGTCGTTTCTGCAAGCACTGTGCTTCTACACATGTATTGGCTGAACAATGAAAGAGTACTGTAATGCATGTTTCTCCCAGCCAAAACACTGTTTCTAAGGAAATATGAGCACATTGAGGAGACACTTGTGGGAGCTACTGTGACTAAAACTGAGCTTCTCTACGCACAGGGAAGCAAGATAAAATGCTGATTTCATCAAACACAATTACATACTCACAATCTGTATTAATGCGCAAATAGGCAAAACTAGTGCGTTCTAAAGCACATCTTTTTAGCCAAAAAAGTCATTTCTGTTAACGATGCCCAAATGCATCTCAGAAGTGTGCAACATGTTCCGTGAGTTAGAAAACGTCGAGAAACTGTCGTTTCTGCAAGCGCTGTGCTTCTACACATGTATGCTGAACAATGAAAGACTACTGTAATGCATGTTTCTCCCAGCAAATACACTGTTTCTAAGGAAATGTGAACACACTGAGGAGACACTTGTGGGAGCTACTGTGACTAAAACTGAGCTTCCCTAGGCATAGGGAAGCAAGAGAAATGCTGATTTCATCAAACACAATTACATACTCAAAATCTGTGCCACTGCGCCAATAGGCAAAACTCGTGCGTTCTAAAGCACATCTCTTTAGGCAAAAAACACATTTCTGACAACATTGCCCAAATACATCTCAGAAGTGTGCAACTTGTTTCCTGAGGTAGAAGACTTCGAGAAACTGTCGTTTCTGCAAGCGCTGTGCTTCTACACATGTATTGGCTGAACAATGAAAGAGTACTGTAATGCATGTTTCTCCCCGCAAATACACTGTTTCTAAGGAAATATGAGCACATTGAGGAGACACTTGTGGGAGCTACTGTGACTAAAACAGGGCTTCTCTATGCACAGGGAAGCAAGAGAAATGCTGATTTCATCAAACACAATTACATACTCACAATCTGTACTACTGCGCAAATAGGCAAAACTAGTGCGTTCTAAAGCACGTCTCTTTAGGCAAAAAACTCATTTCTGACAACATTGCCCAAATACATCTCAGAAGTGTGCAACTTGTTCCGTGAGTTAGAATACGTCGAGAAACTGTCGTTTCTGCAAGCGCTGTGCTTCTACACATGTATTGGCTGAACAATGAAAGAGTACTGTAATGCATGTTTCTCCCAGCAAATACACTGTTTCTAAGGAATTGTGAACACACTGAGGAGACACTTGTGGGAGCTACTGTGACTAAAACTGAGCTTCCCTATGCATAGGGATGCAAGAGAAATGCTGATTTCATCAAACACAATTACATACTCAAAATCTGTGCCACTGCGCCAATAGGCAAAACTCGTGCGTTCTAAAGCACGTCTCTTTAGGCAAAAAACTCATTTCTGACAACATTGCCCAAATACATCTCAGAAGTGTGCAACTTGTTTCCTGAGGTAGAAGACTTCGAGAAACTGTCGTTTCTGCAAGCGCTGTGCTTCTACACATGTATGCTGAACAATGAAAGAGTACTGTAATGCATGTTTCTCCCAGCAAATACACTGTTTCTAAGGAAATGTGAACACACTGAGGAGACACTTGTGGGAGCTACTGTGACTAAAACTGAGCTTCCCTAGGCATAGGGAAGCAAGAGAAATGCTGATTTCATCAAACACAATTACATACTCAAAATCTGTGCCACTGCGCCAATAGGCAAAACTCGTGCGTTCTAAAGCACGTCTCTTTAGGCAAAAAACTCATTTCTGACAACATTGCCCAAATACATCTCAGAAGTGTGCAACTTGTTTCCTGAGGTAGAAGACTTCGAGAAACTGTCGTTTCTGCAAGCGCTGTGCTTCTACACATGTATTGGCTCAACAATGAAAGAGTACTGTAATGCATGTTTCTCCCAGCAAATACACTGTTTCTAAGGAAATATGAGCACATTGAGGAGACACTTGTGGGAGCTACTGTGACTAAAACAGTGCTTCTCTATGCACAGGGAAGCAAGAGAAATGCTGATTTCATCAAACACAATTACATACTCACAATCTGTACTACTGCGCAAATAGGCAAAACTAGTGCGTTCTAAAGCACGTCTCTAGGCAAAAAACTCATTTCTGACAACCTTGCCCAAATACATCTCAGAAGTGTGCAACTTGTTCCGTGAGTTAGAAAACGTCGAGAAACTGTCGTTTCTGCAAGCGCTGTGCTTCTACACATGTATTGGCTGAACAATGAAAGAGTACTGTAATGCATGTTTCTCCCAGCAATTACACTGTTTCTAAGGAAATGTGAACACACTGAGGAGACACTTGTGGGAGCTACTGTGACTAAAACTGAGCTTCCCTATGCATAGGGAAGCAAGAGAAATGCTGATTTCATCAAACACAATTACATACTCAAAATCTGTGCCACTGCCCCAATAGGCAAAACTAGTGCGTTCTAAAGCACGTCACTTTAGGCAAAAAACTCATTTCTGACAACATTGCCCAAATACATCTCAGAAGTGTGCAACTTGTTTCCTGAGGTGGAAGACTTCGAGAAACTGTCGTTTCTGCAAGCACTGTGCTTCTACACATGTATTGGCTGAACAATGAAAGAGTACTGTAATGCATGTTTCTCCCAGCCAAAACACTGTTTCTAAGGAAATATGAGCACATTGAGGAGACACTTGTGGGAGCTACTGTGACTAAAACTGAGCTTCTCTACGCACAGGGAAGCAAGATAAAATGCTGATTTCATCAAACACAATTACATACTCACAATCTGTACTAATGCGCAAATAGGCAAAACTAGTGCGTTCTAAAGCACATCTTTTTAGCCAAAAAAGTCATTTCTGTTAACGATGCCCAAATGCATCTCAGAAGTGTGCAACTTGTTCCGTGAGTTAGAAAACGTCGAGAAACTGTCGTTTCTGCAAGCACTGTGCTGCTACACATGTATTGGCTGAACAATGAAAGAGTACTGTAATGCATGTTTCTCCCAGCAAATACTGTTTCTAAGGAAATGTGAACACACTGAGGAGACACTTGTGGGAGCTACTGTGACTAAAACTGAGCTTCCCTAGGCATAGGGAAGCAAGAGAAATGCTGATTTCATCAAACACAATTACATACTCAAAATCAGTACCACTGAGCCAATAGGCAAAACTCGTGCGTTCTAAAGCACGTCTCTTTAGGCAAAAAACTCATTTCTGACAACATTGCCCAAATACATCTCAGAAGTGTGCAACTTGTTTCCTGAGGTAGAAGACTTCGAGAAACTGTCGTTTCTGCAAGCGCTGTGCTTCTACACATGTATTGGCTGAACAATGAAAGAGTACTTTAATGCATGTTTCTCCCAGACAATACACTGTTTCTAAGGAAATATGAGCACATTGAGGAGACACTTGTGGGAGCTATTGTGACTAAAACTGAGCTTCTCTACGCACAGGGAAGCAAGAGAAATGCTGATTTCATCAAACACAATTACATACTCACAATCTGTACTACTGCGCAAATAGGCAAAACTAGCGCGTTCTAAAGCACGTGTCTTTAGCCAAAAAAGTCATTTCTGTTAACGATGCCCAAATGCATCTCAGAAGTGTGCAACTTGTTCCGTGAGTTAGAAAACGTCGAGAAACTGTCGTTTCTGCAAGCACTGTGCTTCTACACATGTATTGGCTGAACAATGAAAGAGTACTGTAATGCATGTTTCTCCCAGCAAATACACTGATTCTAAGGAAATGTGAACACACTGAGGAGACACTTGTGGGAGCTACTGTGACTAAAACTGAGCTTCCCTATGCATAGGGAAGCAAGAGAAATGCTGATTTCATCAAACACAATTACATACTCAAAATCTGTGCCACTGCGCCAATAGGCAAAACTCGTGTTCTAAAGCACGTCTCTTTAGGCAAAAAACTCATTTCTGACAACATTGCCCAAATACATCTCAGAAGTGTGCAACTTGTTTCCTGAGGTAGAAGACTTCGAGAAACTGTCGTTTCTGCAAGCGCTGTGCTTCTACACATGTATTGGCTGAACAATGAAAGAGTACTGTAATGCATGTTTCTCCCAGCAAATACACTGTTTCTAAGGAAATATGAGCACATTGAGGAGACACTTGTGGGAGCTACTATGACTAAAACTGAGCTTCTCTATGCACAGGGAAGCAAGAGAAATGCTGATTTCATCAAACACAATTACATACTCACAATCTGTACTACTGCGCAAATAGGCAAAACTAGTGCGTTCTAAAGCACGTCTCTTTAGGCAAAAAACTCATTTCTGACAACATTGCCCAAATACATCTCAGAAGTGTGCAACTTGTTCCGTGAGTTCGAATACGTCGAGAAACTGTCGTTTCTGCAAGCGCTGTGCTTCTACACATGTATTGGCTGAACAATGAAAGAGTACTATAATGCATGATTCTCCCAGCAAATACACTGTTTCTAAGGAAATGTGAACACACTGAGGAGACAATTGTGGGAGCTACTGTGACTAAAACTGAGCTTCCCTATACATAGGGAAGCAAGAGAAATGCTGATTTCATCAAACACAATTACATACTCAAAATCTGTGCCACTGCGCCAATAGGCAAAACTCGTGCGTTCTAAAGCACGTCTCTTTAGGCAAAAAACTCATTTCTGACAACATTGCCCAAATACATCTCAGGAGTGTGCAACTTGTTTCCTGAGGTAGAAGACTTCGAGAAACTGTCGTTTCTGCAAGTGCTGTGCTTCTACACATGTATTGGCTGAACAATGAAAGAGTACTCTAATGCATGTTTCCTCCAGCAAATACACTGTTTCTAAGGAAATGTGAACACACTGAGGAGACACTTGTGGGAGCTACTGTGACTAAAACTGAGCTTCCCTATGCATAGGGAAGCAAGAGAAATGCTGATTTCATCAAACACAATTACATACTCAAAATCTGTGCCACTGCGCCAATAGGCAAAACTCGTGCGTTCTAAAGCACGTCTCTTTAGGCAAAAAACTCATTTCTGACAACATTGCCCAAATACATCTCAGAAGTGTGCAACTTGTTTCCTGAGGTAGAAGACTTCGAGAAACTGTCGTTTCTGCAAGCGCTGTGCTTCTACACATGTATTGGCTGAACAATGAAAGAGTACTGTAATGCATGTTTCTCCCAGCAAATACACTGTTTCTAAGGAAATATGAGCACATTGAGGAGACACTTGGGGGAGCTACTTGACTAAAACTGAGCTTCTCTACGCACAGGAAAGCAAGAGAAATGCTGATTTCATCAAACACTATTACATAATCACAATCTGTACTACTGCGCAAATAGGCAAAACTAGTGCGTTCTAAAGCACGTGTCTTTAGCCAAAAAAGTCATTTCTGTTAACGATGCCCAAATGCATCTCAGAAGTATGCAACTTGTTCCGTGAGTTAGAAAACGTCGAGAAACTGTCGTTTCTGCAAGCGCTGTGCTTCTACACATGTATTGGCTGAACAATGAAAGAGTACTGTAATGCATGTTTCTCCAAGCAAATACACTGTTTCTAAGGAAATGTGAACACACTGAGGAGACACTTGTGGGAGCTACTGTGACTAAAACTGAGCTTCCCTATGCATAGGGAAGCAAGAGAAATGCTGATTTCATCAAACACAATTACATACTCAAAATCTGTACCACTGCGCCAATAGGCAAAACTCGTGCGTTCTAAAGCACGTCTCTTTAGGCAAAAAACTCATTTCTGACAACATTGCCCAAATACATCTCAGAAGTGTGCAACTTGTTTCCTGAGGTAGAAGACTTCGAGAAACTGTCGTTTCTGCAAGCGCTGTGCTTCTACACATGTATTGGCTGAACAATGAAAGAGTACTGTAATGCATGTTTCTCCCAGCAAATACACTGTTTCTAAGTAAATATGAGCACATTGAGGAGACACTTGTGGGAGCTACTGTGACTAAAACTGAGCTTCTCTACACACAGGGAAGCAAGAGAAATGCTGATTTCATCAAACACAATTACATACTCACAATCTGTACTACTGCGCAAATAGGCAAAACTAGTGCGTTCTAAAGCACGTCTCCTTAGGCAAAAAACTCATTTCTGACAACGTTGCCCAAATACATCTCAGAAGTGTGCAACTTGTTTCCTGAGGTAGAAGACTTCGAGAAACTGTCGTTTCTGCAAGCGCTGTGCTTCTACACATGTATTGGCTGAACAATGAAAGAGTACTGTAATGCATGTTTCTCCCTGCAAATACACTGTTTCTAAGAAACTATGAGCACATTGAGGAGACACTTGTGGGAGCTACTGTGACTAAAACTGAGCTTCTCTACGCACAGGGAAGCAAGAGAAATGCTGATTTCATCAAACACAATTACATACTCACAATCTGTACTACTGCGCAAATAGGCAAAACTAGTGCGTTCTAAAGCACATGTCTTTAGCCAAAAAGGTCATTTCTGTTAACGATGCCCAAATGCATCTAAGAAGTGTGCAACTTGTTCCGTGAGTTAGAAAACGTCGAGAAACTGTCGTTTCTGCAAGCGCTGTGCTTCTACACATGTATTGGCTGAACAATGAAAGAGTACTGTAATGCATGTTTCTCCCAGCAAATACACTGTTTCTAAGGAAATATGAGCACATTGAGGAGACACTTGTGGGAGCTACTGTGACTAAAACTGAGCTTCTCTACGCACAGGGAAGCAAGAGAAATGCTGATTTCATCAAACACAATTACATACTCAAAATCTGTACCACTGCGCCAATAGACAAAACTCGTGCGTTCTAAAGCACGTCTCTTTAGGCAAAAAACTCATTTCTGACAACATTGCCCAAATACATCTCAGAAGTGTGCAACTTGTTTCCTGAGGTAGAAGACTTCGAGAAACTGTCGTTTCTGCAAGCGCTGTGCTTCTACACATGTATTGGTTGAACAATGAAATAGTACTGTAATGCATGTTTCTCCCAGCAAATACACTGTTTCTAAGGAAATGTGAACACACTGAGGAGACACTTGTGGGAGCTACTGTGACTAAAACTGAGCTTCCCTAGGCATAGAGAAGCAAGAGAAATGCTGATTTCATCAAACACAGTTACATACTCAAAATCTGTACCACTGCGCCAATAGGCAAAACTCGTGCGTTCTAAAGCACGTCTCTTTAGGCAAAAAACTCATTTCTGACAACATTGCCCAAATACATCTCAGAAGTGTGCAACTTGTTTCCTGAGGTAGAAGACTTCGAGAAACTGTCGTTTCTGCAAGCGCTGTGCTTCTACACATGTATTGGCTCAACAATGAAAGAGTACTGTAATGCATGTTTCTCCCAGCCAATACACTGTTTCTAAGGAAATATGAGCACATTGAGGAGACACTTGTGGGAGCTACTGTGACTAAAACTGAGCTTCTCTACGCACAGGAAAGCAAGAGAAATACTGATTTCATCAAACACAATTACATAATCACAACCTGTACTACTGCGCAAATAGGCAAAACTAGTGCGTTCTAAAGCACGTGTCTTTAGCCAAAAAAGTCATTTCTGTTAACGATGCCCAAATACATCTCAGAAGTGTGCAACTTGTTCCGTGAGTTCGAATACGTCGAGAAACTGTCGTTTCTGCAAGCGCTGTGCTTCTACACATGTATTGGCTGAACAATGAAAGAGTACTATAATGCATGTTTCTCCCAGCGAATACACTGTTTCTAAGGGTATGTGAACACACTGAGGAGACAATTGTGGGAGCTACTGTGACTAAAACTGAGCTTCCCTATGCATAGTGAAGCAAGAGAAATGCTGATTTCATCAAACACAATTACATACTCAAAATCTGTGCCACTGCGCCAATAGGCAAAACTCGTGCGTTCTAAAGCACGTCTCTTTAGGCAAAAAACTCATTTCTGACAACATTGCCCAAATACATCTCAGGAGTGTGCAACTTGTTTCCTGAGGTAGAAGACTTCGAGAAACTGTCGTTTCTGCAAGCGCTGTGCTTCTACACATGTATTGGCTGAACAATGAAAGAGTACTCTAATGCATGTTTCCTCCAGCAAATACACTGTTTCTAAGGAAATGTGAACACACTGAGGAGACACTTGTGGGAGCTACTGTGACTAAAACTGAGCTTCCCTATGCATAGGGAAGCAAGAGAAATGCTGATTTCATCAAACACAATTACATACTCAAAATCAGTGCCACTGCGCCAATAGGCAAAACTCGTGCGTTCTAAAGCACGTCTCTTTAGGCAAAAAACTCATTTCTGACAACATTGCCCAAATACATCTCAGAAGTGTGCAACTTGTTTCCTGAGGTAGAAGACTTCGAGAAACTGTCGTTTCTGCAAGCGCTGTGCTTCTACACATGTATTGGCTGAACAATGAAAGAGTACTGTAATGCATGTTTCTCCCAGCAAATACACTGTTTCTAAGGAAATATGAGCACATTGAGGAGACACTTGTGGGAGCTACTGTGACTAAAACTGAGCTTCTCTACGCACAGGAAAGCAAGAGAAATGCTGATTTCATCAAACACAATTACATAATCACAATCTGTACTACTGCGAAAATAGGCAAAACTAGTGCGTTCTAAAGCACGTGTCTTTAGCCAAAAAAGTCATTTCTGTTAACGATGCCCAAATGCATCTCAGAAGTATGCAACTTGTTCCGTGAGTTAGAAAACGTCGAGAAACTGTCGTTTCTGCAAGCGCTGTGCTTCTACACATGTATTGGCTGAACAATGAAAGAGTACTGTAATGCATGTTTCTCCAAGCAAATACACTGTTTCTAAGGAAATGTGAACACACTGAGGAGACACTTGTGGGAGCTACTGTGACTAAAACTGAGCTTCCCTATGCATAGGGAAGCAAGAGAAATGCTGATTTCATCAAACACAATTACATACTCAAAATCTGTACCACTGCGCCAATAGGCAAAACTCGTGCGTTCTAAAGCACGTCTCTTTAGGCAAAAAACTCATTTCTGACAACATTGCCCAAATACATCTCAGAAGTGTGCAACTTGTTTCCTGAGGTAGAAGACTTCGAGAAACTGTCGTTTCTGCAAGCGCTGTGCTTCTACACATGTATTGGCTGAACAATGAAAGAGTACTGTAATGCATGTTTCTCCCAGCAAATACACTGTTTCTAAGTAAATATGAGCACATTGAGGAGACACTTGTGGGAGCTACTGTGACTAAAACTGAGCTTCTCTACGCACAGGGAAGCAAGAGAAATGCTGATTTCATCAAACACAATTACATACTCACAATCTGTACTACTGCGCAAATAGGCAAAACTAGTGCGTTCTAAAGCACGTCTCCTTAGGCAAAAAACTCATTTCTGACAACATTGCCCAAATACATCTCAGAAGTGTGCAACTTGTTTCCTGAGGTAGAAGACGTCGAGAAACTGTCGTTTCTGCAAGCGCTGTGCTTCTACACATGTATTGGCTGAACAATGAAAGAGTACTGTAATGCATGTTTCTCCCCGCAAATACACTGTTTCTAAGAAACTATGAGCACATTGAGGAGACACTTGTGGGAGCTACTGTGACTAAAACTGAGCTTCTCTACGCACAGGGAAGCAAGAGAAATGCTGATTTCATCAAACACAATTACATACTCACAATCTGTACTACTGCGCAAATAGGCAAAACTAGTGCGTTCTAAAGCACATGTCTTTAGCCAAAAAAGTCATTTCTGTTAACGATGCCCAAATGCATCTAAGAAGTGTGCAACTTGTTCCGTGAGTTAGAAAACGTCGAGAAACTGTCGTTTCTGCAAGCGCTGTGCTTCTACACATGTATTGCCTGAACAATGAAAGACTACTGTAATGCATGTTTCTCCCAGCAAATACACTGTTTCTAAGGAAATATGAGCACATTGAGGAGACACTTGTGGGAGCTACTGTGACTAAAACTGAGCATCTCTACGCACAGGGAAGCAAGAGAAATGCTGATTTCATCAAACACAGTTACATACTCAAAATCTGTACCACTGCGCCAATAGACAAAACTCGTGCGTTCTAAAGCACGTCTCTTTAGGCAAAAAACTCATTTCTGACAACATTGCCCAAATACATCTCAGAAGTGTGCAACTTGTTTCCTGAGGTAGAAGACTTCGAGAAACTGTCGTTTCTGCAAGCGCTGTGCTTCTACACATGTATTGGTTGAACAATGAAAGAGTACTGTAATGCATGTTTCTCCCAGCAAATACACTGTTACTAAGGAAATGTGAACACACTGAGGAGACATTTGTGGGAGCTACTGTGACTAAAACTGAGCTTCCCTATGCATAGGGAAGCAAGAGAAATGCTGATTTCATCAAACACAGTTACATACTCAAAATCTGTACCACTGCGCCAATAGGCAAAACTCGTGCGTTCTAAAGCACGTCTCTTTAGGCAAAAAACTCATTTCTGACAACATTGCCCAAATACATCTCAGAAGTGTGCAACTTGTTTCCTGAGGTAGAAGACTTCGAGAAACTGTCGTTTCTGCAAGCGCTGTGCTTCTACACATGTATTGGTTGAACAATGAAATAGTACTGTAATGCATGTTTCTCCCAGCAAATACACTGTTTCTAAGGAAATGTGAACACACTGAGGAGACACTTGTGGGAGCTACTGTTACTAAAACTGAGCTTCCCTATGCATAGGGAAGCAAGAGAAATGCTGATTTCATCAAACACAGTTACATACTCAAAATCTGTACCACTGCGCCAATAGGCAAAACTCGTGTGTTCTAAAGCACGTCTCTTTAGGCAAAAAACTCATTTCTGACAACATTGCCCAAATACATCTCAGGAGTGTTCAACTTGTTTCCTGAGGTAGAAGACTTCGAGAAACTGTCGTTTCTGCAAGCGCTGTGCTTCTACACATGTATTGGCTGAACAATGAAAGAGTACTGTAATGCATGTTTCTCGCAGCAAATACACTGTTTCTAAGGAAATATGAGCACATTGAGGAGACACTTGTGGGAGCTACTGTGACTGAAACTGAGCTTCTCTACGCACAGGGAAGCAAGAGAAATGCTGATTTCATCAAACACAATTACATAATCACAACCTGTACTACTGCGCAAATAGGCAAAACTAGTGCGTTCTAAAGCACTTGTCTTTAGCCAAAAAAGTCATTTCTGTTAACGATGCCCAAATGCATCTCAGAAGTGTGCAACTTGTTCCGTGAGTTAGAAAACGTCGAGAAACTGTCGTTTCTGCAAGCGCTGTGCTTCTACACATGTATTGGCTGAACAATGAAAGAGTACTGTAATGCATGTTTCTCCAAGCAAATACACTGTTTTAAGGAAATGTGAACACACTGAGGAGACACTTGTGGGAGCTACTGTGACTAAAACTGAGCTTCCCTATGCATAGGGAAGCAAGAGAAATGCTGATTTCATCAAACACAATTACATACTCAAAATCTGTACCACTGCGCCAATAGGCAAAACTCGTGCGTTCTAAAGCACGTCTCTTTAGGCAAAAAACTCATTTCTGACAACACTGCCCAAATACATCTCAGAAGTGTGCAACTTGTTTCCTGAGGTAGAAGACTTCGAGAAACTGTCGTTTCTGCAAGCGCTGTGCTTCTACACATGTATTGGTTGAACAATGAAAGAGTACTGTAATGCATGTTTCTCCCAGCAAATACACTGTTTCTAAGGAAATGTGAACACACTGAGGAGACATTTGTGGGAGCTACTGTGACTAAAACTGAGCTTCCCTATGCATAGGGAAGCAAGAGAAATGCTGATTTCATCAAACACAGTTACATACTCAAAATCTGTACCACTGCGCCAATAGGCAAAACTCGTGTGTTCTAAAGCACGTCTCTTTAGGCAAAAAACTCATTTCTGACAACATTGCCCAAATACATCTCAGAAGTGTGCAACTTGTTTCCTGAGGTAGAAGACTTCGAGAAACTGTCGTTTCTGCAAGCGCTGTGCTTCTACACATGTATTGGTTGAACAATGAAATAGTACTGTAATGCATGTTTCTCCCAGCAAATACACTGTTTCTAAGGAAATGTGAACACACTGAGGAGACACTTGTGGGAGCTACTGTGACTAAAACTGAGCTTCCCTATGCATAGGGAAGCAAGAGAAATGCTGATTTCATCAAACACAGTTACATACTCAAAATCTGTACCACTGCGCCAATAGGCAAAACTCATGTGTTCTAAAGCACGTCTCTTTAGGCAAAAAACTCATTTCTGACAACATTGCCCAAATACATCTCAGAAGTGTGCAACTTGTTTCCTGAGGTAGAAGACTTCGAGAAACTGTCGTTTCTGCAAGCGCTGTGCTTCTACACATGTATTGGTTGAACAATGGAAGAGTACTGTAATGCATGTTTCTCCCAGCAAATACACTGTTTCTAAGGAAATGTGAACACACTGAGGAGACACTTGTGGGAGCTACTGTGACTAAAACTGAGCTTCCCTATGCATAGGGAAGCAAGAGAAATGCTGATTTCATCAAACACAGTTACATACTCAAAATCTGTACCACTGCGCCAATAGGCAAAACTCGTTCGTTCTAAAGCACGTCTCTTTAGGCAAAAAACTCATTTCTGACAACATTGCCCAAATACATCTCAGAAGTGTGCAACTTGTTTCCTGAGGTAGAAGACTTCGAGAAACTGTCATTTCTGCAAGCGCTGTGCTTCTACACATGTATTGGCTGAACAACGAAAGAGTACTGTAATGCATGTTTGTCCCCGCAAATATACTGTTTATAAGTAAATATGAACACACTGAGGAGACACTTGTGGGAACTACTGTGACTAAAACTGAGCTTCTCTACGCACAGGGAAGCAAAAGAAATGCTGATTTCATCAAACACAATTACATACTCACAATCTGTACTACTGCGCAAATAGGCAAAACTAGTGCGTTCTAAAGCACGTCTCTTTAGCCAAATAAGTCATTTCTGTTAACGATGCCCAAATGCATCTCAGAAGTGTGCAACTTGTTTCCTGAGGTAGAAGACTTTGAGAAACTGTCGTTTCTGCAAGCGCTGTGCTTCTACACATGTATTGGCTGAACAATGAAAGAGTACTGTAATGCATGTTTCTCCCAGCAAATACAGTGTTTCTAATGAAATGTGAACACACTGAGGAGACACTTGTGGGAGCTACTGTGACTAAAACTGAGCTTCCCTATGCATAGGGAAGCAAGAGAAATGCTGATTTCATCAGACACTGTTACATACTCAAAATCTGTACCACTGCGCCAATAGGCAAAACTCGTGCGTTCTAAAGCACGTCTCTTTAGGCAAAAAACTCATTTCTGACAACATTGCCCAAATACATCTCAGAAGTGTGCAACTTGTTCCGTGAGTTAGAATACGTCGAGAAACTGTCGTTTCTGCAAGCGCTGTGCTTCTACACATGTATTGGCTGAACAAGGAAAGAGTACTGTAATGCATGTTTCTCCCAGCAAATACAATATTTCTAAGGAAATTTTAACACACTGAGGAGACACTTGAGGGAGCTACTGTGACTAAAACTGAGCTTCCCTATGCATAGGGAAGCAAGAGAAATGCTGATTTCATCAAACACAATTACATACTCAAAATCTGTGCCACTGCGCCAATAGGCAAAACTCGTGCGTTCTAAACCATGTCTCTTTAGGCAAAGAACTCATTTCTAACAACACTGCCCAAATACATCTCAGAAGTGTGCAACTTGTTTCCTGAGGTAGAAGACTTCGAGAAACTGTTGTTTCTGCAAGCGCTGTGCTCCTACACATGTATTGGCTGAACAATGAAAGAGTACTGTAATGCATGTTTCTCCCAGCAAATACACTGTTTCTAAGTAAATATGAGCACATTGAGGAGACACTTGTGGGAGCTACTGTGACTAAAACTGAGCTTCTCTACGCACAGGGAAGCAAGAGAAATGCTGATTTCATCAAACACAATTACATACTCACAATCTGTACTACTGCGCAAATAGGCAAAACTAGTGCGTTCTAAAGCACGTCTCTTTAGGCAAAAAACTCATTTCTGACAACATTGCCCAAATACATCTCAGAAGTGTGCAACTTGTTTCCTTAGGTAGAAGACTTCGAGAAACTGTCGTTTCTGCAAGCGCTGTGCTTCTACACATGTATTGGCTGAACAATGAAAGAGTACTGTAATGCATGTTTCTCCCAGCAAATACACTGTTTCTAAGGAAATATGAGCACATTGAGGAGACACTTGTGGGAGCTACTGTGACTAAAACTGAGCTTCTCTACGCACAGGAAAGCAAGAGAAATGCTGATTTCATCAAACACAATTACATAATCACAATCTGTACTACTGCGCAAATAGGCAAAACTAGTGCGTTCTAAAGCACGTGTCTTTAGCCAAAAAAGTCATTTCTGTTAACGATGCCCAAATGCATCTCAGAAGTATGCACCTTGTTCCGTGAGTTAGAAAACGTCGAGAAACTGTCGTTTCTGCAAGCGCTGTGCTTCTACACATGTATTGGCTGAACAATGAAAGAGTACTGTAATGCATGTTTCTCCAAGCAAATACACTGTTTCTAAGGAAATGTGAACACACTGAGGAGACACTTGTGGGAGCTACTGTGATTAAAACTGAGCTTCCCTATGCATAGGGAAGCAAGAGAAATGCTGATTTCATCAAACACAATTACATACTCAAAATCTGTACCACTGCGCCAATAGGCAAAACTCGTGCGTTCTAAAGCACGTCTCTTTAGGCAAAAAACTCATTTCTGACAACATTGCCCAAATACATCTCAGAAGTGTGCAACTTGTTTCCTAAGGTAGAAGACTTCGAGAAACTGTCGTTTCTGCAAGCGCTGTGCTTCTACACATGTATTGGCTGAACAATGAAAGAGTACTGTAATGCATGTTTCTCCCAGCAAATACACTGTTTCTAAGTAAATATGAGCACATTGAGGAGACACTTGTGGGAGCTACTGTGACTAAAACTGAGCTTCTCTACGCACAGGGAAGCAAGAGAAATGCTGATTTCATCAAACACAATTACATACTCACAATCTGTACTACTGCGCAAATAGGCAAAACTAGTGCGTTCTAAAGCACGTCTCCTTAGGCAAAAAACTCATTTCTGACAACATTGCCCAAATACATCTCAGAAGTGTGCAACTTGTTTCCTGAGGTAGAAGACTTCGAGAAACTGTCGTTTCTGCAAGCGCTGTGCTTCTACACATGTATTGGCTGAACAATGAAAGAGTACTGTAATGCATGTTTCTCCCCGCAAATACACTGTTTCTAAGAAACTATGAGCACATTGAGGAGACACTTGTGGGAGCTACTGTGACTAAAACTGAGCTTCTCTACGCACAGGGAAGCAAGAGAAATGCTGATTTCATCGAACAGAATTACATACTCACAATCTGTACTACTGCGCAAATAGGCAAAACTAGTGCATTCTAAAGCACGTCTCTTTAGCCAAAAAAGTCATTTCTGTTAACGATGCCCAAATGCATCTAAGAAGTGTGCAACTTGTTCCGTGAGTTAGAAAACGTCGAGAAACTGTCGTTTCTGCAAGCGCTGTGCTTCTACACATGTATTGGCTGAACAATGAAAGAGTACTGTAATGCATGTTTCTCCCATCAAATACACTGTTTCTAAGGAAATATGAGCACATTGAGGAGACACTTGTGGGAGCTACTGTGACTAAAACTGAGCTTCTCTACGCACAGGGAAGCAAGAGAAATGCTGATTTCATCAAACACAGTTACATACTCAAAATCTGTACCACTGCGCCAATAGACAAAACTCGTGCGTTCTAAAGCACGTCTCTTTAGGCAAAAAACTCATTTCTGACAACATTGCCCAAATACATCTCAGAAGTGTGCAACTTGTTTCCTGAGGTAGAAGACTTCGAGAAACTGTCGTTTCTGCAAGCGCTGTGCTTCTACACATGTATTGGTTGAACAATGAAAGAGTACTGTAATGCATGTTTCTCCCAGCAAATACACTGTTTCTAAGGAAATGTGAACACACTGAGGAGACATTTGTGGGAGCTACTGTGACTAAAACTGAGCTTCCCTATGCATAGGGAAGCAAGAGAAATGCTGATTTCATCAAACACAGTTACATACTCAAAATCTGTACCACTGCGCCAATAGGCAAAACTCGTGCGTTCTAAAGCACGTCTCTTTAGGCAAAAAACTCATTTCTGACAACATTGCCCAAATACATCTCAGAAGTGTGCAACTTGTTTCCTGAGGTAGAAGACTTCGAGAAACTGTCGTTTCTGCAAGCACTGTGCTTCTACACATGTATTGGTTGAACAATGAAATAGTACTGTAATGCATGTTTCTCCCAGCAAATACACTGTTTCTAAGGAAATGTGAACACACTGAGGAGACACTTGTGGGAGCTACTGTGACTAAAACTGAGCTTCCCTATGCATAGGGAAGCAAGAGAAATGCTGATTTCATCAAACACAGTTACATGCTCAAAATCTGTACCACTGCGCCAATAGGCAAAACTCGTGCGTTCTAAAGCACGTCTCTTTAGGCAAAAAACTCATTTCTGACAACATTGCCCAAATACATCTCAGAAGTGTGCAACTTGTTTCCTGAGGTAGAAGACTTCGAGAAACTGTCGTTTCTGCAAGCGCTGTGCTTCTACACATGTATTGGCTGAACAATGAAAGAGTACTGTAATGCATGTTTCTCCCAGCAAATACACTGTTTCTAAGGAAATATGAGCACATTGAGGAGACACTTGTGGGAGCTACTGTGACTAAAACTGAGCTTCTCTACGCACAGGGAAGCAAGAGAAATGCTGATTTCATCAAACACAATTACATACTCACAATCTGTACTACTGCGCAAATAGGCAAAACTAGTGCGTTCTAAAGCACGTCTCTTTATGCAAAAAACTCATTTCCGACAACATTGCCCAAATACATCTCAGAAGTGTGCAACTTGTTTCCTGAGGTAGAAGACTTCGAGAAACTGTCGTTTCTGCAAGCGCTGTGCTTCTACACATGTATTGGCTGAACAATGAAAGAGTACTGTAATGCATGTTTGTCCCCGCAAATACACTGTTTCTAAGGAAATATGAGCACATTGAGGAGACACTTGTGGGAGCTACTGTGACTAAAACTGAGCTTCTCTACGCACAGGAAAGCAAGAGAAATGCTGATTTCATCAAACACAATTACATAATCACAATCTGTACTACTGCGAAAATAGGCAAAACTAGTGCGTTCTAAAGCACGTGTCTTTAGCCAAAAAAGTCATTTCTGTTAACAATGCCCAAATGCATCTAAGAAGTGTGCAACTTGTTCCGTGAGTTAGAAGACTTCGAGAAACTGTCGTTTTTGCAAGCGCTGTGCTTCTACACATGTATTGGCTGAACAATGAAAGAGTACTGTAATGCATGTTTCTCCCAGCAAATACACTGTTTCTAAGGAAATGTGAACACACTGAGGAGACATTTGTGGCAGCTACTGTGACTAAAACTGAGCTTCCCTATGCATAGGGAAGCAAGAGAAATGCTGATTTCATCAAACACAGTTACATACTCAAAATCTGTACCACTGCGCCAATAGGCAAAACTCGTGCGTTCTAAAGCACGTCTCTTTAGGCAAAAAACTCATTTCTGACAAAATCCCTAATACATCTCAGAAGTGTGCAACTTGTTTCCTGAGGTAGAAGACTTCGAGAAACTGTCGTTTCTGCAAGCGCTGTGCTTCTACACATGTATTGGTTGAACAATGAAATAGTACTGTAATGCATGTTTCTCCCAGCAAATACACTGTTTCTAAGGAAATGTGAACACACTGAGGAGACACTTGTGGGAGCTACTGTGACTAAAACTGAGCTTCCCTATGCATAGGGAAGCAAGAGAAATGCTGATTTCATCAAACACAGTTACATACTCAAAATCTGTACTACTGCGCAAATAGGCAAAACTAGTGCGTTCTAAAGCACGTCTCTTTAGGCAAAAAACTCATTTCTGACAACATTGCCCAAATACATCTCAGAAGTGTGCAACTTGTTTCCTGAGGTAGAAGACTTCGAGAAACTGTCGTTTCTGCAAGCGCTGTGCTTCTACACATGTATTGGCTGAACAATGAAAGAGTACTGTAATGCATGTTTCTCCCAGCAAATACACTGTTTCTAAGGAAATATGAGCACATTGAGGAGACACTTGTGGGAGCTACTGTGACTAAAACTGAGCTTCTCTACGCACAGGAAAGCAAGAGAAATGCTGATTTCATCAAACACAATTACATAATCACAACCTGTACTACTGCGCAAATAGGCAAAACTAGTGCGTTCTAAAGCACGTGTCTTTAGCCAAAAAAGTCATTTCTGTTAACGATGCCCAAATGCATCTCAGAAGTGTGCAACTTGTTCCGTGAGTTAGAAAACGTCGAGAAACTATCGTTTCTGCAAGCGCTGTGCTTCTACACATGTATTGGCTGAACAATGAAAGAGTACTGTAATGCATGTTTCTCCCAGCAAATACACTGTTTCTAAGGAAATGTGAACACACTGAGGAGACACTTGTGGGAGCTACTGTGACTAAAACTGAGCTTCCCTATGCATAGGGAAGCAAGAGAAATGCTGATTTCATCAAACACAATTACATACTCAAAATCTGTACCACTGCGCCAATAGGCAAAACTCGTGCGTTCTAAAGCACGTCTCTTTAGGCAAAAAACTCATTTCTGACAACATTGCCCAAATACATCTCAGAAGTATGCAACTTGTTTCCTGAGGTAGAAGACTTCGAGAAACTGTCGTTTCTGCAAGCGCTGTGCTTCTACACATGTATTGGCTGAACAATGAAAGAGTACTGTAATGCATGTTTCTCCCAGCAAATACACTGTTTCTAAGTAAATATGAGCACATTGAGGATACACTTGTGGGAGCTACTGTGACTAAAACTGAGCTTCTCTATGCACAGGGAAGCAAGAGAAATGCTGATTTCATCAAACACAATTACATACTCACAATCTGTACTACTGCGCAAATAGGCAAAACTAGTGTGTTCTAAAGCACGTCTCTTTAGGCAAAAAACTCATTTCTGACAACATTGCGCAAATACATCTCAGAAGTGTGCAACTTGTTCCGTGAGTTCGAATACGTCGAGAAACTGTCGTTTCTGCAAGCGCTGTGCTTCTACACATGTATTGGCTGAACAATGAAAGAGTACTATAATGCATGTTTCTCCCAGCGACTACACTGTTTCTAAGGAAATGTGAACACACTGAGGAGACACTTGTGGGAGCTACTGTGACTAAAACTGAGCTTCTCTACGCACAGGGAAGCAAGAGAAATGCTGATTTCATCAAACACAATTACATACTCACAATCTGTACTACTGCGCAAATAGGCAAAACTAGTGCGTTCTAAAGCACGTCTCTTTAGGCAAAAAACTCATTTCTGACAACATTGCCCAAATACATCTCAGAAGTGTGCAACTTGTTTCCTGAGGTAGAAGACTTCGAGAAACTGTCGTTTCTGCAAGCGCTGTGCTTCTACACATGTATTGGCTGAACAATGAAAGAGTACTGTAATGCATGTTTCTCCCAGCAAATACACTATTTCTAAGGAAATATGAGCACATTGAGGAGACACTTGTGGGAGCTACTGTGACTAAAACTGAGCTTCTCCACGCACAGGAAAGCAAGAGAAATGCTGATTTCATCAAACACAATTACATAATCACAATCTGTACTACTGCGCAAATAGGCAAAACTAGTGCGTTCTAAAGCACGTGTCTTTAGCCATAAAAATTCATTTCTGTTAAGGATGCCCAAATGCATCTCAGAAGTGTGCAACTTGTTCCGTGAGTTAGAAAACGTCGAGAAACTGTCGTTTCTGCAAGCGCTGTGCTTCTACACATGTATTGGCTGAACAATGAAAGAGTACTGTAATGCATGTTTCTCCAAGCAAATACACTGTTTCTAAGGAAATGTGAACACACTGAGGAGACACTTGAGGGAGCTACTGTGACTAAAACTGAGCTTCCCTATGCATAGGGAAGCAAGAGAAATGCTGATTTCATCAAACACAATTACATACTCAAAATCTGTGCCACTGCGCCAATAGGCAAAACTCGTGCGTTCTAAAACATGTCTCTTTATGCAAAGAACTCATTTCTGACAACACTGCCCAAATACATCTCAGAAGTGTGCAACTTGTTTCCTGAGGTAGAAGACTTCGAGAAACTGTTGTTTCTGCAAGCGCTGTGCTCCTACACATGTATTGGCTGAACAATGAAAGAGTACTGTAATGCATGTTTCTCCCAGCAAATACACTGTTTCTAAGGAAATATGAGCACATTGAGGAGACACTTGTGGGAGCTACTGTGACTAAAACTCAGCTTCTCTACGCACAGGGAAGCAAGAGAAATGCTGATTTCATCAAACACAATTACATACTCACAATCTGTACTACTGCGCAAATAGGCAAAACTAGTGCGTTCTAAAGCACATGTCTTTAGCCAAAAAAGTCATTTCTGTTAACGATGTCCAAATGCACCTCAGAAGTGTGCAACTTGTTTCCTGAGGTAGAAGACTTCGAGAAACTGTCGTTTCTGCAAGCGCTGTGCTTCTACACATGTATTGGCTGAACAATGAAAGAGTACTGTAATGCATGTTTCTCCCAGCAAATACACTGTTTCTAAGTAAATATGAGCACATTGAGGAGACACTTGTGGGAGCTACTGTGACTAAAACTCAGCTTCTCTACGCACAGGGAAGCAAGAGAAATGCTGATTTCATCAAACACAATTACATGCTCACAATCTGTACTACTGCGCAAATAGGCAAAACTAGTGCGTTCTAAAGCACATGTCTTTAGCCAAAAAAGTCATTTCTGTTAACGATGCCCAAATGCATCTCAGAAGTGTGCAACTTGTTCCGTGAGTTAGAAAACGTCGAGAAACTGTCGTTTCTGCAAGCGCTGTGCTTCTACACATGTATTGGCTGAACAATGAAAGAGTACTGTAATGCATGTTTCTCCCAGCAAATACACTGTTTCTAAGGAAATGTGAACACACTGAGGAGACACTTGTGGGAGCTACTGTGACTAAAACTGAGCTTCCCTATGCATAGGGAAGCAAGAGAAATGCTGATTTCATCAAACACAGTTACATACTCAAAATCTGTACCACTGCGCCAATAGGCAAAACTCGTGCGTTCTAAAGCACGTCTCTTTAGGCAAAAAACTCATTTCTGACAACGTTGCCCAAATACATCTCAGAAGTGTGCAACTTGTTTCCTGAGGTAGAAGACTTCGAGAAACTGTCGTTTCTGCAAGCGCTGTGCTTCTACACATGTATTGGCTGAACAATGAAAGAGTACTGTAATGCATGTTTCTCCCAGCAAATACACTGTTTCTAAGTAAATATGAGCACATTGAGGATACACTTGTGGGAGCTACTGTGACTAAAACTGAGCTTCTCTATGCACAGGGAAGCAAGAGAAATGCTGATTTCATCAAACACAATTACATACTCACAATCTGTACTACTGCGCAAATAGGCAAAACTAGTGTGTTCTAAAGCACGTCTCTTTAGGCAAAAAACTCATTTCTGACAACATTGCCCAAATACATCTCAGAAGTGTGCAACTTGTTCCGTGAGTTCGAATACGTCGAGAAACTGTCGTTTCTGCAAGCGCTGTGCTTCTACACATGTATTGGCTGAACAATGAAAGAGTACTATAATGCATGTTTCTCCCAGCGACTACACTGTTTCTAAGGAAATGTGAACACACTGAGGAGACACTTGTGGGAGCTACTGTGACTAAAACTGAGCTTCTCTACGCACAGGGAAGCAAGAGAAATGCTGATTTCATCAAACACAATTACATACTCACAATCTGTACTACTGCGCAAATAGGCAAAACTAGTGCGTTCTAAAGCACGTGTCTTTAGCCATAAAAATTCATTTCTGTTAACGATGCCCAAATGCATCTCAGAAGTGTGCAACTTGTTCCGTGAGTTAGAAAACGTCGAGAAACTGTCGTTTCTGCAAGCGCTGTGCTTCTACACATGTATTGGCTGAACAATGAAAGAGTACTATAATGCATGTTTCTCCCAGCGACTACACTGTTTCTAAGGAAATGTGAACACACTGAGGAGACACTTGTGGGAGCTACTGTGACTAAAACTGAGCTTCTCTACGCACAGGAAAGCAAGAGAAATGCTGATTTCATCAAACACAATTACATAATCACAATCTGTACTACTGCGCAAATAGGCAAAACTAGTGCGTTCTAAAGCACGTGTCTTTAGCCATAAAAATTCATTTCTGTTAACGATGCCCAAATGCATCTCAGAAGTGTGCAACTTGTTCCGTGAGTTAGAAAACGTCGAGAAACTGTCGTTTCTGCAAGCGCTGTGCTTCTACACATGTATTGGCTGAACAATGAAAGAGTACTGTAATGCATGTTTCTCCAAGCAAATACACTGTTTCTAAGGAAATGTGAACACACTGAGGAGACACTTGTGGGAGCTACTGTGACTAAAACTGAGCTTCCCTATGCATAGGGAAGCAAGAGAAATGCTGATTTCATCAAACACAATTACATACTCAAAATCTGTACCACTGCGCCAATAGGCAAAACTCGTGCGTTCTAAAGCACGTCTCTTTAGGCAAAAAACTCATTTCTGACAACATTGCCCAAATACATCTCAGAAGTGTGCAACTTGTTTCCTGAGGTAGAAGACTTCGAGAAACTGTCGTTTCTCCAAGCGCTGTGCTTCTACACATGTATTGGCTGAACAATGAAAGAGTACTGTAATGCATGTTTCTCCCCGCAAATACACTGTTTCTAAGTAAATATGAGCACATTGAGGAGACACTTGTGGGAGCTACTGTGACTAAAACTGAGCTTCTCTACGCACAGGGAAGCAAGAGAAATGCAGATTTCATCAAACACAATTACATACTCACAATCTGTACTAATGCGCAAATAGGCAAAACTAGTGCGTTCTAAAGCACATGTCTTTAGCCAAAAAAGTCATTTCTGTTAACGATGCCCAAATGCATCTAAGAAGTGTGCAACTTGTTCCGTGAGTTAGAAAACGTCGAGAAACTGTCGTTTCTGCAAGCGCTGTGCTTCTACACATGTATTGGCTGAACAATGAAAGAGTACTGTAATGCATGTTTCTCCCAGCAAATACACTGTTTCTAAGGAAATATGAGCACATTGAGGAAACACTTGTGGGAGCGACTGTGACTAAAACTGAGCTTCTCTACGCACAGGGAAGCAAGAGAAACGCTGATTTAATCAAACACAATTACATACTCAAAATCTGTACCACTGCGCCAATAGGCAAAACTCGTGCGTTCTAAAGCACGTCTCTTTAGGCAAAAAACTCATTTCTGACAACATTGCCCAAATACATCTCAGAAGTGTGCAACTTGTTTCCTGAGGTAGAAGACTTCGAGAAACTGTCGTTTCTGCAAGCGCTGTGCTTCTACACATGTATTGGCTGAACAATGACAGAGTACTGTAATGCATGTTTCTCCCAGCAAATACACTGTTTCTAAGTAAATATGAGCACATTGAGGAGACACTTGTGGGAGCTACTGAGACTAAAACTGAGCTTCTCTATGCACAGGGAAGCAAGAGAAATGCTGATTTCATCAAACACAATTACATACTCACAATCTGTACTACTGCGCAAATAGGCAAAACTAGTGCATTCTAAAGCACGTCTCTTTAGCCAAAAAAGTCATTTCTGTTAAGGATGCCCAAATGCATCTCAGAAGTGTGCAACTTGTTCCGTGATTTAGAAAACGTCGAGAAACTGTCGTTTCTGCAAGCGCTGTGCTACTACACATGTATTGGCTGAACAATGAAAGAGTACTGTAATGCATGTTTCTCCCAGCAAATACACTGTTCTAAGGAAATGTGAACACACTGAGGAGACACTTGTGGGAGCTACTGTGACTAAAACTGAGCTTCCCTAGGCATAGGGAAGCAAGAGAAATGCTGATTTCATCAAACACAATTACATACTCAAAATCTGTGCCACTGCGCCAATAGGCAAAACTCGTGCGTTCTAAAGCACGTCTCTTTAGGCAAAAAACTCATTTCTGACAACATTGCCCAAATACATCTCAGAAGTGTGCAACTTGTTCCGTGAGTTCGAATATGTCGAGAAACTGTCGTTTCTGCAAGCGCTGTGCTTCTACACATGTATTGGCTGAACAACGAAAGAGTACTGTAATGCATGTTTCTCCCCGCAAATATACTGTTTATAAGTAAATATGAACACACTGAGGAGACACTTGTGGGAGCTACTGTGACTAAAAGTGAGCTTCTCTACGCACAGGGAAGCAAAAGAAATGCTGATTTCATCAAACACAATTACATACTCACAATCTGTACTACTGCGCAAATAGGCAAAACTAGTGCGTTCTAAAGCACGTGTCTTTAGCCAAAAAAGTCATTTCTGTTAACGATGCCCAAATGCATCTCAGAAGTGTGCAACTTGTTTCCTGAGATAGAAGCCTTCGAGAAACTGTCGTTTCTGCAAGCGCTGTGCTTCTACACATGTATTGGCTGAACAATGAAAGAGTACTGTAATGCATGTTTCTCCCCGCAAATACACTGTTTCTAAGGAAATATGAGCACATTGAGGAGACACTTGTGGGAGCTACTGTGACTAAAACAGACCTTCTCTATGCACAGGGAAGCAAGAGAAATGCTGATTTCATCAAACACAATTACATACTCACAATCTGTACTACTGCGCAAATAGGCAAAACTAGTGCGTTCTAAAGCACGTCTCTTTAGGCAAAAAACTCATTTCTGACAACATTGCCCAAATACATCTCAGAAGTGTGCAACTTGTTCCGTGAGTTAGAATACGTCGAGAAACTGTCGTTTCTGCAAGCGCTGTGCTTCTACACATGTATTGGCTGAACAATGAAAGAGTACTGTAATGCATGTTTCTCCCAGCAAATACACTGTTTCTAAGGAAATGTGAACACACTGAGGAGACACTTGTGGGAGCTACTGTGACTAAAACTGAGCTTCCCTATGCATAGAGAAGCAAGAGAAATGCTGATTTCATCAAACACAATTACATACTCAAAATCTGTGCCACTGCGCCAATAGGCAAAACTCGTGCGTTCTAAAGCACGTCTCTTTAGGCAAAAAACTCATTTCTGACAACATTGCCCAAATACATCTCAGAAGTGTGCAACTTGTTTCCTGAGGTAGAAGACTTCGAGAAACTGTCGTTTCTGCAAGCGCTGTGCTTCTACACATGTATTGGCTGAACAATGACAGAGTACTGTAATGCATGTTTCTCCCAGCAAATACACTGTTTCTAAGTAAATATGAGCACATTGAGGAGACACTTGTGGGAGCTACTGAGACTAAAACTGAGCTTCTCTATGCACAGGGAAGCAAGAGAAATGCTGATTTCATCAAACACAATTACATACTCACAATCTGTACTACTGCGCAAATAGGCAAAACTAGTGCATTCTAAAGCACGTCTCTTTAGCCAAAAAAGTCATTTCTGTTAAGGATGCCCAAATGCATCTCAGAAGTGTGCAACTTGTTCCGTGATTTAGAAAACGTCGAGAAACTGTCGTTTCTGCAAGCGCTGTGCTACTACACATGTATTGGCTGAACAATGAAAGAGTACTGTAATGCATGTTTCTCCCAGCAAATACACTGTTCTAAGGAAATGTGAACACACTGAGGAGACACTTGTGGGAGCTACTGTGACTAAAACTGAGCTTCCCTAGGCATAGGGAAGCAAGAGAAATGCTGATTTCATCAAACACAATTACATACTCAAAATCTGTGCCACTGCGCCAATAGGCAAAACTCGTGCGTTCTAAAGCACGTCTCTTTAGGCAAAAAACTCATTTCTGACAACATTGCCCAAATACATCTCAGAAGTGTGCAACTTGTTTCCTGAGGTAGAAGACTTCGAGAAACTGTCGTTTCTGCAAGCGCTGTGCTTCTACACATGTATTGGCTCAACAATGAAAGAGTACTGTAATGCATGTTTCTCCCAGCAAATACACTGTTTCTAAGGAAATATGAGCACATTGAGGAGACACTTGTGGGAGCTACTGTGACTAAAACAGTGCTTCTCTATGCACAGGGAAGCAAGAGAAATGCTGATTTCATCAAACACAATTACATACTCACAATCTGTACTACTGCGCAAATAGGCAAAACTAGTGCGTTCTAAAGCACGTCTCTTTAGGCAAAAAACTCATTTCTGACAACCTTGCCCAAATACATCTCAGAAGTGTGCAACTTGTTCCGTGAGTTAGAAAACGTCGAGAAACTGTCGTTTCTGCAAGCGCTGTGCTTCTACACATGTATTGGCTGAACAATAAAAGAGTACTGTAATGCATGTTTCTCCCAGCAAATACACTGTTCTAAGGAAATGTGAACACACTGAGGAGACACTTGTGGGAGCTACTGTGACTAAACCTGAGCTTCCCTATGCATAGGGAATCAAGAGAAATGCTGATTTCATCAAACACAATTACATACTCAAAATCTGTGCCACTGTGCCAATAGGCAAAACTCGTGCGTTCTAAAGCACGTCTCTTTAGGCAAAAAACTCATTTCTGACAACATTGCCCAAATACATCTCAGAAGTGTGCAACTTGTTTCCTGAGGTAGAAGATTTCGAGAAACTGTCGTTTCTGCAAGCGCTGTGCTTCTACACATGTATTGGCTCAACAATGAAAGAGTACTGTAATGCATGTTTCTCCCAGCCAATACACTGTTTCTAAGGAAATATGAGCACATTGAGGAGACACTTGTGGGAGCTACTGTGACTAAAACTGAGCTTCTCTGCGCACAGGGAAGCAAGAGAAATGCTGATTTCATCAAACACAATTACATACTCACAATCTGTACTACTGCGCAAATAGGCAAAACTAGTGCGTTCTAAAGCACATCTCTTTAGCCAAAAAAGTCATTTCTGTTAACGATGCCCAAATGCATCTAAGAAGTGTGCAACTTGTTCCGTGAGTTAGAAAACGTCGAGAAACTGTCGTTTCTGCAAGCACTGTGCTTCTACACATGTATTGGCTGAACAATGAAAGAGTACTGTAATGCATGTTTCTCCCAGCAAATACTGTTTCTAAGGAAATGTGAACACACTGAGGAGACACTTGTGGGAGCTACTGTGACTAAAACTGAGCTTCCCTATGCATAGGGAAGCAAGAGAAATGCTGATTTCATCAAACACAATTACATACTCAAAATCTGTGCCACTGCGCCAATAGGCAAAACTCGTGCGTTCTAAAGCACGTCTCTTTAGGCAAAAAACTCATTTCTGACAACATTGCCCAAATACATCTCAGAAGTGTGCAACTTGTTTCCTGAGGTAGAAGATTTCGAGAAACTGTCGTTTCTGCAAGCGCTGTGCTTCTACACATGTATTGGCTCAACAATGAAAGAGTACTGTAATGCATGTTTCTCCCAGCCAATACACTGTTTCTAAGGAAATATGAGCACATTGAGGAGACACTTGTGGGAGCTACTGTGACTAAAACTGAGCTTCTCTACGCACAGGGAAGCAAGAGAAATGCTGATTTCATCAAACACAATTACATACTCACAATCTGTACTACTGCGCAAATAGGCAAAACTAGTGCGTTCTAAAGCACATCTCTTTAGCCAAAAAAGTCATTTCTGTTAACGATGCCCAAATGCATCTCAGAAGTGTGCAACTTGTTCCGTGAGTTAGAAAACGTCGAGAAACTGTCGTTTCTGCAAGCACTGTGCTTCTACACATGTATTGGCTGAACAATGAAAGAGTACTGTAATGCATGTTTCTCCCAGCAAATACCGTTTCTAAGGAAATGTGAACACACTGAGGAGACACTTGTGGGAGCTACTGTGACTAAAACTGAGCTTCCCTATGCATAGGGAAGCAAGAGAAATGCTGATTTCATCAAACACAGTTACCTACTCAAAATCTGTACCACTGTGCCAATAGGCAAAACTCGTGTGTTCTAAAGCACGTCTCTTTAGGCAAAAAACTCATTTCTGACAACATTGCCCAAATACATCTCAGAAGTGGGCAACTTGTTTCCTGAGGTAGAAGACTTCGAGAAACTGTCGTTTCTGCAAGCGCTGTGCTTCTACACATGTATTGGCTGAACAATGAAAGAGTACTGTAATGCATGTTTCTCCCCGCAAATACACTGTTTCTAAGGAAATATGAGCACATTGAGGAGACACTTGTGGGAGCTACTGTGACTAAAACTGAGCTTCTCTATGCACAGGGAAGCAAGAGAAATGCTGATTTCATCAAACACAATTACATACTCACAATCTGTACTAATGCGCAAATAGGCAAAACTAGTGCGTTCTAAAGCACATGTCTTTAGCCAAAAAAGTCATTTCTGTTAACGATGCCCAAATGCATCTAAGAAGTGTGCAACTTGTTCCGTGGGTTAGAAAACGTCGAGAAACTGTCGTTTCTGCAAGCGCTGTGCTTCTACACATGTATTGGCTGAACAATGAAAGAGTACTGTAATGCATGTTTCTCCCAGCAAATACACTGTTTCTAAGGAAATGTGAACACACTGAGGAGACACTTGTGGGAGCTACTGTGACTAAAACTGAGCTTCCCTAGGCATAGGGAAGCAAGAGAAATGCTGATTTCATCAAACACAATTACATACTCAAAATCTGTACCACTGAGCCAATTGGCAATACTCGTGCGTTCTAAAGCACGTGTCTTTAGGCAAAAAACTCATTTCTGACAACATTGCCCAAATGCATCTCAGAAGTGTGCAACTTGTTCCCTGAGGTAGAAGACTTCGAGAAACTGTCGTTTCTGCAAGCGCTGTGCTTCTACACATGTATTGGCTGAACAATGAAAGAGTAATGTAATGCATGTTTCTCCCAGCAAATACACTGTTTCTAAGGAAATGTGAACACACTGAGGAGACACTTGTGGGAGCTACTGTGACTAAAACTGAGCTTCCCTAGGCATAGGGAAGCAAGAGAAATGCTGATTTCATCAAACACAATTACATACTCAAAATCTGTGCCACTGCGCCAATAGGCAAAACTCGTGCGTTCTAAAGCACGTCTCTTTAGGCAAAAAACTCATTTCTGACAACATTGCCCAAATACATCTCAGAAGTGTGCAACTTGTTCCGTGATTTCGAATATGTCGAGAAACTGTCGTTTCTGCAAGCGCTGTGCTTCTACACATGTATTGGCTGAACAACGAAAGAGTACTGTAATGCATGTTTCTCCCCGCAAATATACTGTTTATAAGTAAATATGAACACACTGAGGAGACACTTGTGGGAGCTACTGTGACTAAAAGTGAGCTTCTCTACGCACAGGGAAGCAAAAGAAATGCTGATTTCATCAAACACAATTACATACTCACAATCTGTACTACTGCGCAAATAGGCAAAACTAGTGCGTTCTAAAGCACGTGTCTTTAGCCAAAAAAGTCATTTCTGTTAACGATGCCCAAATGCATCTCAGAAGTGTGCAACTTGTTTCCTGAGATAGAAGCCTTCGAGAAACTGTCGTTTCTGCAAGCGCTGTGCTTCTACACATGTATTGGCTGAACAATGAAAGAATACTCTAATGCATGTTTCTCCCAGCAAATACACTGATTCTAAGGAAATGTGAACACACTGAGGAGACACTTGTGGGAGCTACTGTGACTAAAACTGAGCTTCCCTATGCATAGGGAAGCAAGAGAAATGCTGATTTCATCAAACACAATTACATACTCAAAATCTGTGCCACTGCGCCAATAGGCAAAACTCGTGCGTTCTAAAGCACGTCTCTTTAGGCAAAAAACTCATTTCTGACAACATTGCCCAAATACATCTCAGAAGTGTGCAACTTGTTTCCTGAGGTAGAAGACTTCGAGAAACTGTCGTTTCTGCAAGCGCTGTGCTTCTACACATGTATTGGCTGAACAATGAAAGAGTACTGTAAAGCATGTTTCTCCCCGCAAATACACTGTTTCTAAGGAAATATGAGCACATTGAGGAGACACTTGTGGGAGCTACTGTGACTAAAACAGACCTTCTCTATGCACAGGGAAGCAAGAGAAATGCTGATTTCATCAAACACAATTACATACTCACAATCTGTACTACTGCGCAAATAGGCAAAACTAGTGCGTTCTAAAGCACGTCTCTTTAGGCAAAAAACTCATTTCTGACAACATTGCCCAAATACATCTCAGAAGTGTGCAACTTGTTCCGTGAGTTAGAATACGTCGAGAAACTGTCGTTTCTGCAAGCGCTGTGCTTCTACACATGTATTGGCTGAACAATGAAAGAGTACTGTAATGCATGTTTCTCCCAGCAAATACACTGTTTCTAAGGAAATGTGAACACACTGAGGAGACACTTGTGGGAGCTACTGTGACTAAAACTGAGCTTCCCTATGCATAGAGAAGCAAGAGAAATGCTGATTTCATCAAACACAATTACATACTCAAAATCTGTGCCACTGCGCCAATAGGCAAAACTCGTGCGTTCTAAAGCACGTCTCTTTAGGCAAAAAACTCATTTCTGACAACATTGCCCAAATACATCTCAGAAGTGTGCAACTTGTTTCCTGAGGTAGAAGACTTCGAGAAACTGTCGTTTCTGCAAGCGCTGTGCTTCTACACATGTATTGGCTGAACAATGACAGAGTACTGTAATGCATGTTTCTCCCAGCAAATACACTGTTTCTAAGTAAATATGAGCACATTGAGGAGACACTTGTGGGAGCTACTGAGACTAAAACTGAGCTTCTCTATGCACAGGGAAGCAAGAGAAATGCTGATTTCATCAAACACAATTACATACTCACAATCTGTACTACTGCGCAAATAGGCAAAACTAGTGCATTCTAAAGCACGTCTCTTTAGCCAAAAAAGTCATTTCTGTTAAGGATGCCCAAATGCATCTCAGAAGTGTGCAACTTGTTCCGTGATTTAGAAAACGTCGAGAAACTGTCGTTTCTGCAAGCGCTGTGCTACTACACATGTATTGGCTGAACAATGAAAGAGTACTGTAATGCATGTTTCTCCCAGCAAATACACTGTTCTAAGGAAATGTGAACACACTGAGGAGACACTTGTGGGAGCTACTGTGACTAAAACTGAGCTTCCCTAGGCATAGGGAAGCAAGAGAAATGCTGATTTCATCAAACACAATTACATACTCAAAATCTGTGCCACTGCGCCAATAGGCAAAACTCGTGCGTTCTAAAGCACGTCTCTTTAGGCAAAAAACTCATTTCTGACAACATTGCCCAAATACATCTCAGAAGTGTGCAACTTGTTTCCTGAGGTAGAAGACTTCGAGAAACTGTCGTTTCTGCAAGCGCTGTGCTTCTACACATGTATTGGCTCAACAATGAAAGAGTACTGTAATGCATGTTTCTCCCAGCAAATACACTGTTTCTAAGGAAATATGAGCACATTGAGGAGACACTTGTGGGAGCTACTGTGACTAAAACAGTGCTTCTCTATGCACAGGGAAGCAAGAGAAATGCTGATTTCATCAAACACAATTACATACTCACAATCTGTACTACTGCGCAAATAGGCAAAACTAGTGCGTTCTAAAGCACGTCTCTTTAGGCAAAAAACTCATTTCTGACAACCTTGCCCAAATACATCTCAGAAGTGTGCAACTTGTTCCGTGAGTTAGAAAACGTCGAGAAACTGTCGTTTCTGCAAGCGCTGTGCTTCTACACATGTATTGGCTGAACAATAAAAGAGTACTGTAATGCATGTTTCTCCCAGCAAATACACTGTTCTAAGGAAATGTGAACACACTGAGGAGACACTTGTGGGAGCTACTGTGACTAAACCTGAGCTTCCCTATGCATAGGGAATCAAGAGAAATGCTGATTTCATCAAACACAATTACATACTCAAAATCTGTGCCACTGCGCCAATAGGCAAAACTCGTGCGTTCTAAAGCACGTCTCTTTAGGCAAAAAACTCATTTCTGACAACATTGCCCAAATACATCTCAGAAGTGTGCAACTTGTTTCCTGAGGTAGAAGATTTCGAGAAACTGTCGTTTCTGCAAGCGCTGTGCTTCTACACATGTATTGGCTCAACAATGAAAGAGTACTGTAATGCATGTTTCTCCCAGCCAATACACTGTTTCTAAGGAAATATGAGCACATTGAGGAGACACTTGTGGGAGCTACTGTGACTAAAACTGAGCTTCTCTGCGCACAGGGAAGCAAGAGAAATGCTGATTTCATCAAACACAATTACATACTCACAATCTGTACTACTGCGCAAATAGGCAAAACTAGTGCGTTCTAAAGCACATCTCTTTAGCCAAAAAAGTCATTTCTGTTAACGATGCCCAAATGCATCTAAGAAGTGTGCAACTTGTTCCGTGAGTTAGAAAACGTCGAGAAACTGTCGTTTCTGCAAGCACTGTGCTTCTACACATGTATTGGCTGAACAATGAAAGAGTACTGTAATGCATGTTTCTCCCAGCAAATACTGTTTCTAAGGAAATGTGAACACACTGAGGAGACACTTGTGGGAGCTACTGTGACTAAAACTGAGCTTCCCTATGCGCCAGGAAGCAAGAGAAATGCTGATTTCATCAAACACAATTACATACTCAAAATCTGTGCCACTGCGCCAATAGGCAAAACTCGTGCGTTCTAAAGCACGTCTCTTTAGGCAAAAAACTCATTTCTGACAACATTGCCCAAATACATCTCAGAAGTGTGCAACTTGTTTCCTGAGGTAGAAGATTTCGAGAAACTGTCGTTTCTGCAAGCGCTGTGCTTCTACACATGTATTGGCTCAACAATGAAAGAGTACTGTAATGCATGTTTCTCCCAGCCAATACACTGTTTCTAAGGAAATATGAGCACATTGAGGAGACACTTGTGGGAGCTACTGTGACTAAAACTGAGCTTCTCTACGCACAGGGAAGCAAGAGAAATGCTGATTTCATCAAACACAATTACATACTCACAATCTGTACTACTGCGCAAATAGGCAAAACTAGTGCGTTCTAAAGCACATCTCTTTAGCCAAAAAAGTCATTTCTGTTAACGATGCCCAAATGCATCTCAGAAGTGTGCAACTTGTTCCGTGAGTTAGAAAACGTCGAGAAACTGTCGTTTCTGCAAGCACTGTGCTTCTACACATGTATTGGCTGAACAATGAAAGAGTACTGTAATGCATGTTTCTCCCAGCAAATACCGTTTCTAAGGAAATGTGAACACACTGAGGAGACACTTGTGGGAGCTACTGTGACTAAAACTGAGCTTCCCTATGCATAGGGAAGCAAGAGAAATGCTGATTTCATCAAACACAGTTACCTACTCAAAATCTGTACCACTGTGCCAATAGGCAAAACTCGTGTGTTCTAAAGCACGTCTCTTTAGGCAAAAAACTCATTTCTGACAACATTGCCCAAATACATCTCAGAAGTGGGCAACTTGTTTCCTGAGGTAGAAGACTTCGAGAAACTGTCGTTTCTGCAAGCGCTGTGCTTCTACACATGTATTGGCTGAACAATGAAAGAGTACTGTAATGCATGTTTCTCCCCGCAAATACACTGTTTCTAAGGAAATATGAGCACATTGAGGAGACACTTGTGGGAGCTACTGTGACTAAAACTGAGCTTCTCTACGCACAGGGAAGCAAGAGAAATGCTGATTTCATCAAACACAATTACATACTCACAATCTGTACTAATGCGCAAATAGGCAAAACTAGTGCGTTCTAAAGCACATGTCTTTAGCCAAAAAAGTCATTTCTGTTAACGATGCCCAAATGCATCTAAGAAGTGTGCAACTTGTTCCGTGGGTTAGAAAACGTCGAGAAACTGTCGTTTCTGCAAGCGCTGTGCTTCTACACATGTATTGGCTGAACAATGAAAGAGTACTGTAATGCATGTTTCTCCCAGCAAATACACTGTTTCTAAGGAAATGTGAACACACTGAGGAGACACTTGTGGGAGCTACTGTGACTAAAACTGAGCTTCCCTAGGCATAGGGAAGCAAGAGAAATGCTGATTTCATCAAACACAATTACATACTCAAAATCTGTACCACTGAGCCAATTGGCAATACTCGTGCGTTCTAAAGCACGTGTCTTTAGGCAAAAAACTCATTTCTGACAACATTGCCCAAATGCATCTCAGAAGTGTGCAACTTGTTCCCTGAGGTAGAAGACTTCGAGAAACTGTCGTTTCTGCAAGCGCTGTGCTTCTACACATGTATTGGCTGAACAATGAAAGAGTACTGTAATGCATGTTTCTCCCAGCAAATACACTGTTTCTAAGGAAATGTGAACACACTGAGGAGACACTTGTGGGAGCTACTGTGACTAAAACTGAGCTTCCCTATGCATAGGGAAGCAAGAGAAATGCTGATTTCATCAAACACAATTACATACTCAAAATCTGTACCTCTGCGCCAATAGGCAAAACTCGTCCTTTCTAAAGCACGTCTCTTTAGGCAAAAAACTCATTTCTGACAACATTGCCCAAATACATCTCAGAAGTGTGCAACTTGTTTCCTGAGGTAGAAGACTTCGAGAAACTGTCGTTTCTGCAAGCGGTGTGCTTCTACACATGTATTGGCTGAACAATGACAGAGTACTGTAATGCATGTTTCTCCCAGCAAATACACTGTTTCTAAGTAAATATGAGCACATTGAGGAGACACTTGTGGGAGCTATTGAGACTAAAACTGAGCTTCTCTATGCACAGGGAAGCAAGAGAAATGCTGATTTCATCAAACACAATTACATACTCACAATCTGTACTACTGCGCAAATAGGCAAAACTAGTGCGTTCTAAAGCACGTCTCTTTAGCCAAAAAAGTCATTTCTGTTGAGGATGCCCAAATGCATCTCAGAAGTGTGCAACTTGTTCCGTGAGTTAGAAAACGTCGAGAAACTGTCGTTTCTGCAAGCGCTGTGCTTCTACACATGTATTGGCTGAACAATGAAAGAGTACTGTAATGCATGTTTCTCCCAGCAAATACACTGTTTCTAAGTAAATATGAGCACACTGAGGAGACACTTGTGGGAGCTACTGTGACTAAAACTGACCTTCCCTATGCATAGGGAAGCAAGAGAAATGCTGATTTCATCAAACACAATTACATACTCAAAATCTGTGCCACTGCGCCAATAGGCAAAACGCGTGCGTTCTAAAGCACGTCTCTTTAGGCAAAAAACTCATTTCTGACAACATTGCCCAAATACATCTCAGAAGTGTGCAACTTGTTTCCTGAGGTAGAAGACTTCGAGAAACTGTCGTTTCTGCAAGCACTGTGCTTCTACACATGTATTGGCTGAACAATGAATGAGTACTGTAATGCATGTTTTTCCCAGCCAATACACTGTTTCTAAGGAAATATGAGCACATTGAGGAGACACTTGTGGGAGCTACTGTGACTAAAACTGAGCTTCTCTACGCACAGGGAAGCAAGAGAAATGCTGATTTCATCAAACACAATTACATACTCACAATCTGTACTAATGCGCAAATAGGCAAAACTAGTGCGTTCTAAAGCACATGTCTTTAGCCAAAAAAGTCATTTCTGTTAACGATGCCCAAATGCATCTAAGAAGTGTGCAACTTGTTCCGTGGGTTAGAAAACGTCGAGAAACTGTCGTTTCTGCAAGCGCTGTGCTTCTACACATGTATTGGCTGAACAATGAAAGAGTACTGTAATGCATGTTTCTCCCAGCAAATACACTGTTTCTAAGGAAATGTGAACACACTGAGGAGACACTTGTGGGAGCTACTGTGACTAAAACTGAGCTTCCCTAGGCATAGGGAAGCAAGAGAAATGCTGATTTCATCAAACACAATTACATACTCAAAATCTGTACCACTGAGCCAATTGGCAATACTCGTGCGTTCTAAAGCACGTCTCTTTAGGCAAAAAACTCATTTCTGACAACATTGCCCAAATACATCTCAGAAGTGTACAACTTGTTTCCTGAGGTAGAAGACTTCGAGAAACTGTCGTTTCTGCAAGCGCTGTGCTTCTACACATGTATTGGCTGAACAATGAAAGAGTACTTTAATGCATGTTTCTCCCAGCAAATACACTGTTTCTAAGTAAATATGAGCACATTGAGGAGACACTTGTGGGAGCTACTGTGACTAAAACTGAGCTTCTCTACGCACAGGGAAGCAAGAGAAATGCTGATTTCATCAAACACAATTACATACTCACAATCTGTACTACTGCGCAAATAGGCAAAACTAGTGCGTTCTAAAGCACGTGTCTTTAGCCAAAAAAGTCATTTCTGTTACCGATGCCCAAATGCATCTCAGAAGTGTGCAACTTGTTCCGTGAGTTAGAAAACGTCCAGAAACTGTCGTTTCTGCAAGCACTGTGCTTCTACACATGTATTGGCTGAACAATGAAAGAGTACTGTAATGCATGTTTCTCCCAGCAAATACACTGTTTCTAAGGAAATGTGAACACACTGAGGAGACACTTGTGGGAGCTACTGTGACTAAAACTGAGCTTCCCTATGCATAGGGAAGCAAGAGAAATGCTGATTTCATCAAACACAGTTACATACTCAAAATCTGTACCACTGAGCCAATAGGCAAAACTCGTGCGTTCTAAAGCATGTCTCTTTAGGCAAAAAACTCATTTCTGACAACATTGCCCAAATACATCTCAGAAGTGTGCAACTTGTTTCCTGAGGTAGAAGACTTCGAGAAACTGTCTTTTCTGCAAGCGCTATGCTTCTACACATGTATTGGCTGAACAATGAAAGAGTACTTTAATGCATGTTTCTCCCAGACAATACACTGTTTCTAAGGAAATATGAGCACATTGAGGAGACACTTGTGGGAGCTACTGTGACTAAAACTGAGCTTCTCTACGCACAGGGAAGCAAGAGAAATGCTGATTTCATCAAACACAATTACATACTCACAATCTGTACTACTGCGCAAATAGGCAAAACTAGTGCGTTCTAAAGCACGTGTCTTTAGCCAAAAAAGTCATTTCTGTTAAAGATGCCCAAATGCATCTCAGAAGTGTGCAACTTGTTCCGTGAGTTAGAAAACGTCGAGAAACTGTCGTTTCTGCAAGCGCTGTGCTTCTACACATGTATTGGCTAAACAATGAAAGAGTACTGTAATGCATGTTTCTCCCAGCAAATACACTGTTTCTAAGGAAATGTGAACACACTGAGGAGACACTTGTGGGAGCTACTGTGACTAAAACTGAGCTTCCCTATGCGCCAGGAAGCAAGAGAAATGCTGATTTCATCAAACACAGTTACATACTTAAAATCTGTACCTCTGCGCCAATAGGCAAAACTCGTCCTTTCTAAAGCACGTCTCTTTAGGCAAAAAACTCATTTCTGACAACATTGCCCAAATACATCTCAGAAGTGTGCAACTTGTTTCCTGAGGTAGAAGACTTCGAGAAACTGTCGTTTCTGCAAGCGCTGTGCTTCTACACATGTATTGGCTGAACAATGAAAGAGTACTGTAATGCATGTTTCTCCCAGCAAATACACTGTTTCTAAGGAAATATGAGCACATTGAGGAGACACTTGTGGGAGCTACTGTGACTAAAACTGAGCTTCTCTACGCACAGGGAAGCAAGAGAAATGCTGATTTCATCAAACACAATTACATACTCACAATCTGTACTACTGCGCAAATAGGCAAAACTAGTGCGTTCTAAAGCACGTGTCTTTAGCCAAAAAAGTCATTTCTGTTAACGATGCCCAAATGCATCTCAGAAGTGTGCAACTTGTTCCGTGAGTTAGAAAACGTCGAGAAACTGTCGTTTCTGCAAGCGCTGTGCTTCTACACATGTATTGGCTGAACAATGAAAGAGTACTGTAATGCATGTTTCTCCCAGCAAATACACTGTTTCTAAGGAAATGTGAACACACTGAGGAGACACTTGTGGGAGCTACTGTGACTAAAACTGAGCTTCCCTATGCATAGGGAAGCAAGAGAAATGCTGATTTCATCAAACACAGTTACATACTCAAAATCTGTACCACTGCGCCAATAGGCAAAACTCGTGCGTTCTAAAGCACGTCTCTTTAGGCAAAAAACTCATTTCTGACAACATTGCCCAAATACATCTCAGAAGTGTGCAACTTGTTTCCTGAGGTAGAAGACTTCGAGAAACTGTCGTTTCTGCAAGCACTGTGCTTCTACACATATATTGGCTGAACAATGAAAGAGTACTGTAATGCATGTTTCTCCCAGCCAATACACTGTTTCTAAGGAAATATGAGCACATTGAGGAGACACTTGTGGGAGCTACTGTGACTAAAACTGAGCTTCTCTACGCACAGGGAAGCAAGAGAAATGCTGATTTCATCAAACACAATTACATACTCAAAATCTGTACTACTGCGCAAATAGGCAAAACTAGTGCATTCTAAAGCACGTCTCTTTAGCCAAAAAAGTCATTTCTGTTAAGGATGCCCAAATGCATCTCAGAAGTGTGCAACTTGTTCCGTGAGTTAGAAAACGTCGAGAAACTGTCGTTTCTGCAAGCGCTGTGCTTCTACACATGTATTGGCTGAACAATGAAAGAGTACTGTAATGCATGTTTCTCCCAGCTAATACACTGTTTCTAAGGAAATATGAGCACATTGAGGAGACACTTGTGGGAGCTACTGTGACTAAAACAGAGCTTCTCTACGCACAGGGAAGCAAGAGAAATGCTGATTTCATCAAACACAATTACATACTCACAATCTATACTACTGCGTAAATAGGCAAAACTAGTGCGTTCTAAAGCACGTCTCTTTAGCCAAAAAGGTCATTTCTGTTAAGGATGCCCAAATGCATCTCAGAAGTGTGCAACTTGTTCCGTGAGTTAGAAAACGTCGAGAAACTGTCGTTTCTGCAAGCGCTGTGCTTCTACACATGTATTGGCTGAACAATGAAAGAGTACTGTAATGCATGTTTCTCCCAGCAAATACACTGTTTCTAAGGAAATGTGAACACACTGAGGAGACACTTGTGGGAGCTACTGTGACTAAAACTGAGCTTCTCTACGCACAGGGAAGCAAGAGAAATGCTGATTTCATCAAACACAATTACATACTCAAAATCTGTACTACTGCGCAAATAGGCAAAACTAGTGCATTCTAAAGCACGTCTCTTTAGCCAAAAAAGTCATTTCTGTTAAGGATGCCCAAATGCATCTCAGAAGTGTGCAACTTGTTCCGTGAGTTAGAAAACGTCGAGAAACTGTCGTTTCTGCAAGCGCTGTGCTTCTACACATGTATTGGCTGAACGATGAAAGAGTACTGTAATGCATGTTTCTCCCAGCTAATACACTGTTTCTAAGGAAATATGAGCACATTGAGGAGACACTTGTGGGAGCTACTGTGACTAAAACAGAGCTTCTCTACGCACAGGGAAGCAAGAGAAATGCTGATTTCATCAAACACAATTACATACTCACAATCTATACTACTGCGTAAATAGGCAAAACTAGTGCGTTCTAAAGCACGTCTCTTTAGCCAAAAAGGTCATTTCTGTTAAGGATGCCCAAATGCATCTCAGAAGTGTGCAACTTGTTCCGTGAGTTAGAAAACGTCGAGAAACTGTCGTTTCTGCAAGCGCTGTGCTTCTACACATGTATTGGCTGAACAATGAAAGAGTACTGTAATGCATGTTTCTCCCAGCAAATACACTGTTTCTAAGGAAATGTGAACACACTGAGGAGACACTTGTGGGAGCTACTGTGACTAAAACAGAGCTTCTCTATGCACAGGGAAGCAAGAGAAATGCTGATTTCATCAAACACAATTACATACTCACAATCTGTACTACTGCGCAAATAGGCAAAACTAGTGCGTTCTAAAGCACGTCTCTTTAGGCAAAAAACTCATTTCTGACAACCTTGCCCAAATACATCTCAGAAGTGTGCAACTTGTTCCGTGAGTTAGAAAACGCGAGAAACTGTCGTTTCTGCAAGCGCTGTGCTTCTACACATGTATTGGCTGAACAATGAAAGAGTACTGTAATGCATGTTTCTCCCAGCAAATACACTGTTTCTAAGGAAATGTGAACACACTGAGGAGACACTTGTGGGAGCTACTGTGACTAAAACTGAGCTTCCCTATGCATAGGGAAGCAAGAGAAATGCTGATTTCATCAAACACAATTACATACTCAAAATCTGTGCCACTGCGCCAATAGGCAAAACTCGTGCGTTCTAAAGCACGTCTCTTTAGGCAAAAAACTCATTTCTGACAACATTGCCCAAATACATCTCAGAAGTGTGCAACTTGTTCCGTGAGTTAGAAAACGTCGAGAAACTGTCGTTTCTGCAAGCGCTGTGCTTCTACACATGTATTGGTTGAACAATGAAAGAGTACTGTAATGCATGTTTCTCCCAGCAAATACACTGTTTCTAAGGAAATGTGAACACACTGAGGAGACATTTGTGGGAGCTACTGTGACTAAAACTGAGCTTCCCTATGCGCCAGGAAGCAAGAGAAATGGTGATTTCATCAAACACAGTTACATACTCAAAATCTGTACCTCTGCGCCAATAGGCAAAACTCGTCCTTTCTAAAGCACGTCTCTTTAGGCAAAAAACTCATTTCTGACAACATTGCCCAAATACATCTCAGAAGTGTGCAACTTGTTTCCTGAGGTAGAAGACTTCGAGAAACTGTCGTTTCTGCAAGCGCTGTGCTTCTACACATGTATTGGCTGAACAATGAAAGAGTACTGTAATGCATGTTTCTCCCAGCAAATACACTGTTTCTAAGGAAATGTGAACACACTGAGGAGACACTTGTGGGAGCTACTGTGACTAAAACTGAGCTTCCCTATGCATAGGGAAGCAAGAGAAATGCTGATTTCATCAAACACAGTTACATACTCAAAATCTGTACCACTGCGCCAATAGGCAAAACTCGTGCGTTCTAAAGCACTTCTCTTTAGGCAAAAAACTCATTTCTGACAACATTGCCCAAATACATCTCAGAAGTGTGCAACTTGTTTCCTGAGGTAGAAGACTTCGAGAAACTGTCGTTTCTGCAAGCGCTGTGCTTCTATACATGTAATGGCTGAACAATGAAAGAGTACTGTAATGCATGTTTCTCCCAGCAAATACACTGTTTCTAAGGAAATATGAGCACATTGAGGAGACACTTGTGGGAGCTACTGTGGCTAAAACTGAGCTTCTCTACGCACAGGGAAGGAAGAGAAATGCTGATTTCATCAAACACAATTACATACTCAAAATCTGTACTACTGGGTAAATAGGCAAAACTAGTGCGTTCTAAAGCACGTGTCTTTAGCCAAAAAAGTCATTTCTGTTAAGGATGCCCAAATGCATCTCAGAAGTGTGCAACTTGTTCCGTGAGTTAGAAAACGTCGAGAAACTGTCGTTTCTGCAAGCGCTGTGCTTCTACACATGTATTGGCTGAACAATGAAAGAGTACTGTAATGCATGTTTCTCCCAGCAAATACACTGTTTCTAAGGAAATGTGAACACACTGAGGAGACACTTGTGGGAGCTACTGTGACTAAAACTGAGCTTCCCTAGGCATAGGGAAGCAAGAGAAATGCTGATTTCATCAAACACAATTACATACTCAAAATCTGTGCCACTGCGCCAATAGGCAAAACTCGTGTGTTCTAAAGCACGTCTCTTTAGGCAAAAAACTCATTTCTGACAACATTGCCCAAATACATCTCAGAAGTGTGCAACTTGTTTCCTGAGGTAGAAGACTTCGAGAAACTGTGGTTTCTGCAAGCGCTGTGCTTCTACACATGTATTGGCTCAACAATGAAAGAGTACTGTAATGCATGTTTCTACCAGCAAATACACTGTTTCTAAGGAAATATGAGCACATTGAGGAGACACTTGTGGGAGCTACTGTGACTAAAACTGAGCTTCTCTACGCACAGGGAAGCAAGAGAAATGCTGATTTCATCAAACACATTTAGATATCATATGTGCCACTGCGCAAATAGGCAAAACTAGTGCGTTTTGAAGCACGTTTCTTTAGGCATCAAACTCATTTCTGACAAAGTTGCCCAAATACATCTCAGAAGTGTGCAACTTGTTCCCTGATTTAGAAACGTCGGGAAACTGTCGTTCCTGCTAGCGCTGTGCTTCTACACATATATTCGGAGAACGGTGAAAGTGCAGAGTAATGCACGTTTCTCCCAGGAAATTCACCGTTTCTAAGGAAGTGGGAATACACTGAGAAGACACTTGTGGGTGATACTGTGGAAAAAACTGAGCTTCAATATGCACAGAGAAGGAAGAGAAATGCTGATTTCATCAAACACAATTACATACTCACAATCTGTACTACTGCGCAAATAATCAAAACTAGTGCGTTCTAAAGCATGTGTCTTCAGGAAAAAAACACATTTCTATTAACGTTGCCCACATGCATCTCAGAAGTGTGCAACTTGTTCCCTGAGTTAGAAAACGTCGAGTAACTGTCGTTTCTGCAAGCCCTGTGCTTCTACAAATGTCTTGGCTGAACAATGAAAGTGTACTGTAATGCACGTTTCTCCCAGCAAATACACTGTTTCAAAGTAAATGTGAACACACCTAGGAGACACATGTGGGAGCTACTGTGACTAAAACTGAGCTTCACTATGCGCCAGGAAGCAAGAGAAATGCTGATTTCATCAAACCCAGTTACAGACTCACAATCTGTACTACTGCGCAAATAGACAAAAGTAGTGCGTTCTAAAGCACGTCTCCTTAGGCAAAAAACTCATTTCTGACAACGTTGCCCAAATACATCTCAGAAGTGTGCAACTTGTTCCATGATTTAGAAAAGGTCGAGAAACTGTCGTTTCTGCTAGCGCTGTGCTTCTACACATGTATTCGCTGAACGGTGAAAGGGCACAGTAATGCATGTTTCTCCCAGCAAATACACTGTTTCTAAGGAAGTGCGAACACACTGACAGACACTTGTGGGAGTTACTGTGACTAAAACTGAGCTTCTCTACGCACAGGGAAGCAAGAGAAATGCTGATTTCATCAAACACAATTACATACTCACAATCTTTACTACTGCGCAAATAATCAAAACTAGTGCGTGCTAAAGCACGTGTCTTCAGGCAAAAAACTCATCTCTGTTAACGTTGCCCAAATGCATCTCAGAAGTGTGCAACTTGTTCCCTGAGTTAGAAAACGTCGAATAACTGTCGTTTCTGCAAGCGCTGTGCTTCTACAAATGTCTTGGCTGAACAATGAAAGTGTACTGTAATGCACGTTTCTCCCAGCAAATACACTGTTTCTAAGTAAATGTGAACACACCTAGGAGACACATGTGGGAGCTACTGTGACTAAAACTGAGCTTCCCTATGCGCCAGGAAGCAAGAGAAATGCTGATTTCATCAAACCCAGTTACAGACTCACAATCTGTACTACTGCGCAAATAGACAAAAGTAGTGCGTTCTAAAGCACGTCTCCTTAGGCAAAAAACTCATTTCTGACAACGTTGCCCAAATGCATCTCAGAAGTGTGCAACTTGTTTCCTGAGTTAGAAGACGTCGAGAAAGTGTCGTTTCTGCTAGCACTGTGCTTCTACACATGTATTTGCTGAACGGTGAAAAGGTACAGTAATGCACTTTTCTCCCAGCAAATACACTGTTGCTAAGGAAATGTGAACACACTGAGCAGACACAGGTGGGAGCTACTGTGACTAATACTGAGCTTCCCTACGCACACGGAAGCATGAGAAATGCTGATTTCATCAAACACAATTACATACCCACAATCAGAACTACAGCGCATATAGGCAAAACTAGTGCATTCTAAAGCACGTGTCTTTAAGCATAAACTCATTTTTGACAAAGTTGCCCAAATCTATCTCAGAAGTGTGCAACTTGTTCCCTGAGTTAGAAAACGTCGAGAAACTATCTTTTTCAGCTAGCGCTGTGTTTCTACACATGTATTTGCTGAACGGTGAAAGGGCACAGTAATGCACGATTCTCACAGCAAGTACACTGTTTCTAAGGAAGTGTGAACACACTGAGGAGACACTTGTGGGAGCTACTGTGACTAAAACTGAGCTTCCCTACCCACAGAGAAGCAAGAGAAAAGCTGATTTCATCAAACACAGTTACATACTCACAACTGTACTACTGCGAAAATAGGCAAAACTAGTGTGTTACAAAGCACGTGTCTTTAGGCAAAAAAACTCATTTCTGACAACGTTGCCTAAATGCATCTCAGAAGTGTGTAACTTGTTCCCTGAGTTAGATATCATTGAGAAACTTTCGTTCCTACTACCCCTGTGCTTCTACACATGTATTCGGTGAACGGTGAAAGGGCAGAGTAATGCACATTTCTCCCAGCAAATTCACCGTTTCTAAGGAAGTGTGAACACACTGAGGAGACACTTGTGGGTGATACAGTGAAAAAAACTGAGCTTCAATATGCACAGAGAAGGAAGAGAAATGCTGATTCCATCAAACACAGTTACATACACAGAATCTATACTACTGCGCAAATAGACAAAACGAGTGTGTTACAAAGCACGTGTCTTTAGGCAAAAATATCATTTCTGACAACGTTGCCCAAATATATCTCAGAAGTGTGCAACTTGTTCCCTGAGTTAGAAAACTTCGAGAAACTGTCGTTTCTGCTAGCGCTGTGCTTCTACACATATATTCGCTGAAGGGTGAATGGGCACAGTAATGCAAGTTTCTCCCAACAAATACACTGTTTCTAAGGAAGTGTGAACACAGTGAGGAGACATTTGTGGGAGCTACTGTCACAAAAACTGAGCTTCCGTAAGCAAAGGGAAACAAGAGAAATGCTGATTTCATCAAACACAATTACATACTCACAATCTGTACTACTGCGCAAATAATCAAAACTAGTGAGTTCTAAAGCATGTGTCTTCAGGAAAAAAACACATTTCTATTAACGTTGCCCAAATGCATCTCAGAAGTGTGCAACTTGTTCCCTGAGTTAGAAAACATCGAGTAACTGTCGTTTCTGCAAGCGCTGTGCTTCTACACATGTCTTGGCTGAACAATGAAAGAGTACTGTAATGCATGTTTCTCCCAGCAAATACACTGTTTCTAAGGAAATGTGAACACACTGAGGAAACACTTGTGGGAGCTACTGTGACTAAAACTGAGCTTCAATATGCACAGGGAAGCGAGAGAAATGCTGATTTCATCAAACACAGTTACAGACTCACAATCTGTACTACTGCGCAAATAGACAAAAGTAGTGCGTTCTAAAGCACGTCTCCTTAGGCAAAAAACTCATTTCTGACAACGTTGCCCAAATACATCTCAGAAGTGTGCAACTTGTTCCATGATTTAGAAAAGGTCGAGAAACTGTCGTTTCTGCTAACGCTGTGCTTCTACACATGTATTCGCTGAACGGTGAAAGGGCACAGTAATGCATGTTTCTCCCAGCAAATACACTGTTTCTAAGGAAATGTGAACACATTGAGCAGACACTTGTGGGAGTTACTGTGACTAAAACTGAGCTTCTCTACGCACAGGGAAGCATGCGAAATGCTGATTTCATCAAACACAATTACATACTCACAATCTTTACTACTGCGCAAATAATCAAAACTAGTGCGTTCTAAAGCACGTGTCTTCAGGCAAAAAACTCATCTCTGTTAACGTTGCCCAAATGCATCTCAGAAGTGTGCAACTTGTTCCCTGAGTTAGAAAACGTCGAGTAACTGTCGTTTCTGCAAGCGCTGTGCTTCTACAAATGTATTGGCTGAACAATGAAAGTGTACTGTAATGCACGTTTCTCCCAGCAAATACACTGTTTCTAAGTAAATGTGAACACACCTAGGAGACACATGTGGGAGCTACTGTGACTAAAACTGAGCTTCCCTATGCGCCAGGAAGCAAGAGAAATGCTGCTTTCATCAAACCCAGTTACAGACTCACAATCTGTACTACTGCGCAAATAGACAAAAGTAGTGCGTTCTAAAGCACGTCTCTTTAGGCAAAAAACTCATTTCTGACAACGTTGCCCAAATGCATCTCAGAAGTGTGCAACTTGTTTCCTGAGTTAGAAGACGTCGAGAAAGTGTCGTTTCTGCTAGCGCTGTGCTTCTACACATGTATTCGCTGAACGGTGAAAAGGTACAGTAATGCACTTTTCTCCCAGCAAATACACTGTTGCTAAGGAAATGTGAACACACTGAGCAGACACAGGTGGGAGCTACTGTGACTAATACTGAGCTTCCCTACGCACACGGAAGCATGAGAAATGCTGATTTCATCAAACACAGTTACATACCCACAATCTGAACTACAGCGCATATAGGCAAAACTAGTGCGTTCTAAAGCACGTGTCTTTAAGCATAAACTCATTTTTGACAAAGTTGCCCAAATCTATCTCAGAAGTGTGCAACTTGTTCCCTGAGTTAGAAAACGTCGAGAAACTATCTTTTTCAGCTAGCGCTGTGTTTCTACACATGTATTTGCTGAACGGTGAAAGGGCACAGTAATGCACGATTCTCACAGCAAGTACACTGTTTCTAAGGAAGTGTGAACACACTGAGGAGACACTTGTGGGAGCTACTGTTACTAAAACTGAGCTTCCCTATCCACAGAGAAGCAAGAGAAAAGCTGATTTCATCAAACACAGTTACATACTCACAACTGTACTACTGCGAAAATAGGCAAAACTAGTGTGTTACAAAGCACGTGTCTTTAGGCAAAAAAACTCATTTCTGACAACGTTGCCTAAATGCATCTCAGAAGTGTGTAACTTGTTCCCTGAGTTAGAAATCGTCGAGAAACTGTCGTTCCTGCTAGCCCTGTGCTTCTACACATGTATTCGGTGAACGGTGAAAGGGCAGAGTAATGCACATTTCTCCCAGCAAATTCACCGTTTCTAAGGAAGTGTCAACACACTGAGGAGACTCTTGTTGGAGCTACTGTGACTAAAACTGAGCTTCCCTAAGCACAGGGAAGCATGAGAAATGCTGATTTCATCATACACATTTAGATATTATCTGTGCTACTGCCCAAATAGGCAAAACTAGTGCGTTTTGAAGCACGTGTCTTTAGGCATCAAACTCATTTCTGACAAAGTTGCCCAAATACATCCCAGAAGTGTGCAACTTGTTCCCTGAGTTAGAAAATGTCTGGACACTGTAGTTTCTCCTAGCACTGTGCTTCGACACATGTATTCGCTGAACAGTGTAAGGGCACTTTAATGCACGTTTCTCCCAGCAAATACACTGTTTCTAAGGAAATGGAACACACTAAGGAGACACTTGTGGCTGATACTGTGACTAAAACTGAGCTTCCCTGTGCACAGGGAAGCAAGAGCAATGCTGATTTCATCAAACACAATTACATACTCACAATCTGTACTACTGCGCAAATAGGCAAAACTAGTGCGTTGTAAAGCACGTCCCTTTAGGCAAAAAACTCATTTCTGAAAAAGTTGCCCAAATGCATCTCCGAAGTGTACAACTTGTGCCCTGAGTCAAAAAACGTCAAGAAACTGTTGTGTCTGCTAGCACTGTGCTTCTACACAGTGAATGGGCACAGTAATGCACGTTTTTCCTAACAAATACACTGTTTCTAAGGAAATGTGAACACACTGAGAAGACACTTGTGGGAGCTACTGTGACTAAAACTGAGCTTCCCTACGCACAGGGAAGAAAGAGAAATGCTGATTTCATCAAACACAGTTACATACTCACAATCTGTACTACTGCGCAAATAGGCAAAACTAGTGCGTTCTAAAGCACGTCTCATTAGGCAAAAAACTCATTTCTGTTAATGTTGCCCAAATGCATCTCAGAAGTGTGCAACTTGTTCCCTGAGTTAGAAAACATCTGGACACTGTCGTTTCTCCTAGCACTGTACTTCTACACATGTATTCGCTGAACAGTGAAAGGGCACCTTAATGCACATTTCTCACAGCAAATACACTGTTTCTAAGGAAATGGAACACACTAAAGAGACACTTGTGGGAGCTATCGTGACTAAAACTGAGCTTCAATATGCACAGGGAAGCAAGAGAAATTCTGATTTCATCAAACACAGTTACATACTTACAATCTCTGCTACTGCGCAAATAGGCAAAACTAGTGCGTTTTGAAGCACGTGTCTTTAGGCATCAAACTCATTTCTGACAAAGTTGCCCAAATGCATCTCAGAAGTGTGCACCTTGTTCCGTGAGTTAGAATCCGTCTAAAAACTGTCGTTTCTGCTAGCGCTATGCTTCTACACATGTATTCGATGAACGGTGAAAGGGCACAGTAATGCACGTTTCTCCCAGCAAATACACTGTTTCTAAGGAAATGTGAACACCCTGAGGAGACACTTGTGGGAGCTACTGTGACTAAAAGTGAGCTTCCCTACGCACAGGGAAGGAAGAGAAATGCTGATTTTATCAAACACAATTACATACTCTAAATCTGTACTACTGCGCACATAGGCATTACTAGTGTGTTCTAAAGCACGTCTCTTTAGGCCAAAAACCTAACCCTAACACTAATCCTAACCCTGAGTCCTAAACCTAACCTAACCCTAACCCTAACCCTAACCTTAACCCTAAGTCTTAACCCTTACCTAACCCTAACCCTAACCCTACCTTAACCCTAACCCTAACACTAACCCTAATAGCCCTAACGCTAACCCTAACCCTAAACCTAACTCTAACCCTAACACTAGTTCTAACGCTAACCTAACCCTAACAACAAGCCTAATCCTAACCCTAACCATGACCCTGAGTACTAACCCTAACCTAATCCTAAACCTAACCATAACCGTGAGTCCTAACACCAACATAAACCCAAACCTAACCCTAAACCTAACCCTAAGCCTAACCTAAACCTAGCCCTAACCCTAACCCTGAGTCCTAATCCTAACCTAACTCTAACCCTAAACCTAACACTGACACTAATGTTAACCCTAACCCTAACCCTAACCCTAACCCTAACCCTAACACTAACACTAACACTAACACTAACACTAACACTAACACTAACACTGAACCTAATCCTATCCCGAAACCTAACCTTAGTCCTAACCCTAACCCAAACCCTAACCTTGGGTCCTACCCTACCCTAACCCTAACCTTAACCCTAACCCTGAATCCTAAAACTAAGGTAACCCTAACTCTAACCCTGCCCCTAACCCTAACACTAACACTAACACTTACTCTAACCCTAACCCGAACACCCTAACCATAATCGTAACCGTAATCCTGAGTCCTAACACTAATATAACTCTACCACTAATACTAATGCTAACCCTAACCCTAACCCTAACCTAACCCTAAAACTGAACCTAATCCTAACCCTGAGTCCTAACCTAAACCTAATCCTAACCTAAAACTACCCCTAACCCTAAACCTAACCCTAACCCTGAGTCCTAAACCTAACCTATTCCTAACCCTATCTCTTACCTTGAGTCCTAAAATCTAACCTAACCCTAACAATAACTCTAACTCTAACCTTAACTCTGACTCTAATCCCCTAACCCTAACTCTCTAACCCTAACCCTAACCCTAAACTTAACCCTAACCCCTTTCCTAACTACAACCATAACCCTGAGTCATAACCCTCACCTAAACCTAACCCTGACCCTAAACCTGACTCTAAACGTAACCCTAACCATGAGTCCTAACTCTAACCTAACCTTAACCCTAACCCTAACCAAACCCTAGTTCTAACCTTAACCCTAACGCTAACCTAACCCTAATTCTAAACCTAACACTAAACTTAAACCTAACCCTGAATCTTAACCCAAACTTAACCCTAACCCTAAACTAACCCTAACCCTAACTCTAACCCTGAGTCTTAACCCTAACCTAAGCATAAAACTAACCCTAACTCTAACCCTAACCCTAACCCTAACCTAACCCTATCCCTATCCCTAAACCTAACCCTAACCCTAATCCTGACCCTAACCATAACCCCATAACCCTTACGCTCTAACTTGAACCATAACCCTAATCTTAACCCTAACCCTAACCCTAAACCTAACCCTAACACTAACCCTAACTCTCACTCTAATCATAACCATAAACCTAACCCTAACCCTAACACTGAGTCCTAACCTGAACCTAAGCCTAACCTAACCGTGAGTCCAAACCCTAACCTAAACCTAAACCTACCCATAATCCTAACCGTAATATTGTGTCCTAACCCTTACCTACACCCATCCCTAACCCTAACCCTAACACTAACACCATTACCCTTACCCACCAACCCTAAGCTTAACCCTAACCTTATCCCTAAGTTTGAGTCCTAACCCTAAGCTAATCCTAATTCAAACCTTAACCCTAACCCTGAGTCCTAACCCTAACTTAATCCTAACACTAACCCTAAACTTAACCCTGAGTCCTAACCTTAACCTAACCCTAACCCTAATCCTGACACTAACGCCAACCCTAACCCTGAGTACTATCCCTAACCCTTTCCCTAACCTTAACCTTAACACTAAACCTAAAACTAACCCTAATCCTAACTCTAACCCTAACCTTAACACTAACCCTAAAACTAACACTAAATTTGACTCTAACCCCAACTATAATCTTAACCCTAACCATAACCCTGAGTTCTAACCCTAACCTAACCCTTACCTTAACCTTAACCCTAACCCTATATCTAACCTTGAATCCTACCCTTAACTTAACCCTAACCCTAACCATAACCCAAACCTAACACTAACCCTAACACTAACCTTGAGTACTAACGCTAACCTAACCTAAACGTAACCATGACCCTGAGTCCTAACCCTAACCTAACCCTAACCCTAACCATGTGTCGTAACCCTAACCTAACCCTAACACTAACCCCAATACTAACCCTAACCCTAAACCTAACCCTAACCCTGACTTTACTCTAACTCTAAACCCAACCCTAACCTAACCATAACACAAAACCTCATCCTAACACTAACCCTGAGACCTAACCCTAGCCTAGCCCTAACCCAAACCCTAACTCTACCCTTACCGTAACCCTAACAACCCTAACGCTAACCCTAAACCTAACCCTAACCCTGAGTCCTAAAGCTAACCTAAGCCTAACATCAAGCCTAACCCTAACCCTAACCCTAACCCTAACCCTGAGTCCTAACTCTAACCTAACCCTAACCCTGAGTCCTAAACCTAACGTAACCCTAAGCCTAACTCTAAACCTAACCCTAAGCCTAACCTATCACTAACCCTAGCCCTAACACTGAGTCCTAACCCTTACCTAACTCTAAACCTAAACCTAACACTAACACTAATCCTAACCCTGATCCTAACCCTGACCCTAACCGTGACCCTAAACCTAACCTTAACTTTAACCCTAACACTAACCTAACCCTAACCCTAACCCTAAAACTAACCCTAACACTAACACTAACCCTAACTCTAACACTAACACTGAACCTAACCCTATCCCTAACCCTAACCTTAGCACTAACACTAACACTAACCCTAACCATGAGTCCTACCCTAACCTAACACTAACCCTAATCCTAACCCTAACCCTGAATACTTTCCCTAAGATAACCCAACCGTAACACTGACCCTAACCCTAATCTAACACTAACACTTACTCAAACCTTAAAACCCTAACCATAATTCTAAACCTAACCCTGAGTCCTAACCCTAACCTACCCTAACACTAACATTAACACTAACCCTAATCCTAACCCTAACCCTGAATCCTTTCCCTAAGATAACCCAACCGTAACGCTGACCCTAACCCTAACTCTAACACTAACACTTACTCAAACCCTAAAACCCTAACCCTGAGTCCTAACCCTAGCCTAAACTTAATCCTAACCATAACTCTAATCCTAACACTGAGTTCTAAACCTAAGCTATTCCTAACCCTAACCCTAAACCTGAGTCCTAAATCTAACCTAACCTTAACCCTAAATCTAACCCTGATTCTAACCATCTAACTATAACCCTCTAACCCTAACCCTAAACTTACCCTAACCCCTATCCTAAACCTAAGTCCTAACCCTAACCTAAACCTAACCCTGACCCCAATGCTGACCCTAACCCTAACCCTAACCCTAACCCTGAGTCCTAACCCTAACCTAACTTTAACCATAACCCTAAACAAACCCTAACCCTAATTTTAACCCTAACCCAGAGTCCTAACCCTAACCTAACCCTAGCTCTAACCCTAAAACTAACCCTAAACCTAAACCTAACCCTGAGTCATAATACAAACCTAACCCTAACCCTAACCTAACCCTAACCCTAAACCTAACTCTAACCTTAACTCTAACCCCTCCCCTAAACCTAACCCCATAACCCTTATGCATTAACCCTAATCTTAACACTAACACTAACACTAACACTAACACTAACACTAACACTTACCCTAACACTAACCCTAACTATAACCATAAACCTAACCCTAACCCTAACGCTGAGTCCTAACCCTAACCTAAGACAAACCCTGAACCTAACCCTAACGTAAACCTAACAGTGAGTCCTAACTCTAACCTAATCCTTAACCAATACCTACCCCTAACCGTAACCTTGAGTCCTAACCCTAACCTAACAATATCCCTAATCCTAACTATAACTCTAACGCCCTATCACTTACCCCCTAACCCTAACCTTAACTATAACCCTAACACTAACGGTGAGTCCTAACACTAACCTAACCCTAATCCTAACCCTGAGTACTACACCTAAACTAACCTTGACACTAACCGTAACCTTAACCCCGAGTCCTAAATTTAACCTAAACCTAAATCTAACCATAACTATAACACTGAGTCCTAAACTTAACCTAACCATAACCCTAACTTAACTTTATCCATAACCCTAAACAAACCCTAACCCTAATCTTAACCCTAACCCTAACCCTAACCCTAAACCTTACACCAACCCTAACCCTAACCCTAAGTCCTATCCCTAACCTAACCATTTCCCTAAACTTAATCTTAACACTAACACTAAACCTAACACTAACTCTAAACACTAACCTTTACTCTAACACTAACCCTAACACTAACTCTAAACCCAACCATAACCATAACCCTAACCCTAACCGTAATCCTAGTCCTAACCCTAACCCTAACCCTAACCCTAACCCTAACCCTAACCCTAACCCCTACCCTAACTCTAACCTTGAGTCCTGCCCCTAAACTAACCCTAACCCTAAGCTTAACCTAACACTACCCCTATATCTAACACTAACCCTGAGTACTAACCCAAACCTAACCCTGATCTAAACCTAACCCTAACCGTGAGTCCTAACCCTAC